>NW_026596125.1:6588301-6596890 GCF_907164565.1 Psammomys obesus | reverse complement strand
CACAGAGCCACAGGAGAGCAATGGATTCCTGGAGCTGGAGCTATGGAGCTCTCCTGTGAGTGCTAAGAATCCAACTTAGGTCTTCGTTCTTAACCTCCTGCCCCTTTTTAAAAGGTTTCCCATTTTGGAACTGCTCAGTCTTCATTTCATTTTACTTATCCTTACCATTTATTCTACAACGTAAGGTGTTTTCACACAATTGGTGAAACTATGCCGAAGTTCTCACAAAGAAGTTTAGACTTCACTGAACTAATTCAACTTTAGATACAATCTCAGGATTTAATTTTGCCCATCTAAATGTGGTACTTTACCTATATAATATCTTTTTAGAAGTGAAGAGCTACTGAATGAAGGTAAGCACAATTAAATGCTAGCAGGCCACTTCTTTACCAAGTATAGTGTCTTGTAATCCATACAGCAAACTCTGGTCAGCTGAAGAAATGAAGTAGGGCTATTCGTCTGTAGATTTATTCACCTCTGATTATTTCATCTAGAATAGCTGAAAACACATTTTGTTTCTCTAGTTTTTTAAAAAAGAATTATTTTGTGGAAGTATTTTATTACACAATTAGCATACATACATCCAATGCGTATGATATTGAGAAATTCCCATTATTACTGATGGGGGTTTTTTTGTTGGCTTTTTAAAGATTTATTTATTTATACATTATTCTGTCTGCATGTGTGACTGCAGGTCAGAAGAGGGCACAGGTTCTCATTATAGATGGTTGTGGTTGCTGGGAATTGAACTCAGGGCCTTTAGGAAGAACAGCCAGTATTCTTAACCTCTGAGCCATCTCTCCAGCCTGATATTACTGATGTTTTATTTAAAAGTCTCACTCTGGCCGGGTGATGATGGCGCATACCTTTAGTCCCAGCACTTGGGAGACAGAGGCAGGTGTATCTCTGTGAGTTTGAGGCCAGCCTGATCTACAAAGTGAGTTTCAGGATAGCCAGAGCTACACAGAAAAACCAAAGTCTCATTCTAACAGCTATCCAATCAGTCACCATTTTCAATTCATCACACCCACACAGTGGCTCCCAACCATGTATAACTCTAGTTCTAAGGACTACAACAGCCTGTCTGACCTCCACAGGCACCAGTCACTCTGTGACATACACATCGATACAGGCAAAACCATCCTACACATAAATGAATCTAAAACAAATAAACAAGAGTTCATCTAAGTTAACCCAATTTTACAGACTGAATGGTAGGTTAGCCATGCTGTATTAAACTCAGTACACAAAGCCATATAAATTCCCCAGTTTTCACTGAGACCCTGGAATTGATTCTTACATTAGGGACTAAGCTGAGACCATAAACTAGGCAAACACTTCACATTCAGATTCCAGGTACAAACTATAGCTCCCAGTAATTTTTTTTCCCTTTGTTAAAAAAAAAAAAAAAAAAAAAAAAGGTAAATATTTTTCATTAGACACGCTTGAAGGGAGTTAGTAGAGAAACTGCCTCACCTCTGCCAAAAACTACAGTAAGTCATTGAGCATTGAGCACAGGAAGCCTTTCTCTCCTCCTCGCCACAGCTGCTTCTTGTAAGGAGGAAGCTTTCTGCTTTCGTCATCACGAAGGCCCGAGTGTCCGTTACGCGATGCAGGCCAGCCAGCGCACGGCTCCAGCATGGTGCTGTCTGCATTAGGTCACATCAGTTGCTGGACAAAAGGCAACCCGGAAGCATGAAGACGCTGATACTTGTGACGGGATGTTTCTGCGAGCTACTCAGAAATGATATGTCCACATTCAGACACATCACATGGGAAACAAAGCACAACACTGTAATCTTGGCCGTATTCAAAACAGAGACAGACGGAGGGATGAGGCTCAGTAGTAGAGCTTGCCTCGCGTGTGCACGACCCTGGATTTGATCCTCAGCATGATAAGTAAATAACAAGTAATCTGGAGGGAAACATGTGTCATGTTTCACAGTTTCCCTCTGTGATTAAGCTGCAGCTGAAGAGCACGGCATTGCTTCAGTAGTTAAATGTTGGTTGCTTTACAGAACTGCATTCGTGTAAGCACAAAAGATTTCACAACACTTTAGTTAGTACCCCTCTGCCAACCTTTCAGTCATAGCCTGCCAAGTATGTGCCAGTGACAGGCACATCAAGGTAGAAGGTTAAAGTTCCCATCAGGTTAAGCAGGGCATGGGGGGTCTATACCTAAAATCCAAACACTCAAGAAATGGAGGCATGCGACTACATGGCGAGTTCCAGGCTGGCCTGGGCTATACAAAATGAGATCCAGTGTTGATGATACACACGCACAAACATGTGTGTGTGCACCAAAAGTTTCAGATGAATTACAAATGAAAGAACACAAGCGGTTTTTTTCAAAGACTTTAGGGAGCACTTTGTCACTAAGCCACACTGGGCCCTTCCTGTGGACTAGGTGGTTTGTCTGTCCACTCCCAACTCTAGAAGGCCTTACCACCCTCTCACGCCGTGCAGCCGTGAAGCAGGAGGGCCAGGACGTAGAGCCTGAGGCCTATGGACTGTGGCCAAGGCCACGCTTCTGACCACGAGACACTTTCCTTTATTGCTCTTTCTTAGTAGCCAGACCCCACAGACTGCAGCTTCCTGAACTACACACACCATCCCCACTTCTACCACAAGGTTGTGAAACTGTCTTGAGCAGACCTGGAGCATTCGTTCACATTCCCACTGATGTCTCCGGTTAAATGGGGCACAGGATACTCAAATGATCTGAGTTTGATCCCTGGGTCCCAATAATTCAAGAGAACTGACTCCTCTAAGTTGTCCTCTGACCCACACACATACACTGTGGTGCCTGTACGTCTCTCTCTCTCTCTCTCTCTCTCTCTCTCACACACACACACACACACACAGTATAAATAAATAAGTAATAAAGTAATAAAGATATTGGAGGTTTCAGTGTTTGGATTTTTGGGTTTTGGTAATGCTCAACCAGTAAACTCTATTAAATTCTTCAAAATCTGAGAAACTCCAAAACCTGAACCCTTCTGGTCCCAGGCACTGTGGGTAAGGGATACCCAGCTATGATGCTAAAGTGAGCAGTCTCCCAGTCTAATATAGCTCACACTGACAGACGGTCTTCATGGAGCCCTTAAACTACCAGAATTCAACTCAGAAAACAGTGTCTTAAAAAGATGGTTTTCTTTGGTTAGTGCTTAATAGATGTCTAAGAAGTTCTAATATAAGGAAGGCTACAAGAGCTGAAGTTGGTGAGAAGGAAAGCCATATAACTCTCAAAACAATAGTTTGCTCGTATGTTATAAAAATGTAACTGAACATAGTATGTGCTTGGCAAATGTTGATGGAAAATATTACCTGGTACATAAAGGTCAAGGTTCAAACTAGAGGCCCTAGCATTCAGGACCTTCCCTTTGTAGATCTGTCTAGCTTTCTGGTCTTTCTCCAAATTCTCTCTCCACTTTAGATTTGCTCACTCATTTAAGAAGAAACAGCCTTGCTACCCCTCTATCTCCTGCAGAAGCCTTGTCTGTCCTTCAGGACCCTCCTCAGAAAGTGATTCCTCTTTAAAATCCAACCTCACTGTGTTCTCTGTCTTAAAATACCAGTTTGGCTAGTAAATACTGGCAGGTTTGCGCTCCCTACAAATGAAGACAAGGCTGCAAATTCGTGCACAATGCAGGGTCAGGGCTTCCTTACCCTGCATGACCCACACACACCTCACAGAGCAGCACACTGCACACAGCGGTCAAACAGGTGCCTCAGAACAGTGCCGCGGCACAAACTGACGATGAAGCTGTATCAGGTTCCTTGATGTCTTACAGATATTTGTTAGTGGCTTCATAAACTTACAAAAACATACTCATTGACAATAACTACAAACACAGTTTTAAGCTGGGGATGGTGTGCTGCATGTCTGCCATCCCAGGACTCGGGAGGCAGAGGCAAGCAGATCTCTGTGAGTTCCAGGCCAGCCTGGTCTACAAAGCAAGTTCCAGGCCAGCCAAAGCTATATAATAAAACTCTGTCTCAACATCATCATCTACAATAACAACACAATTTAATCTGCAGAACTGCAGAAGGGCTCAGTGTCCTGGAGTACTTTAATGATCACTTCTAACTCTGCCACTCGCTCAGCAACCTGAGCAAATAACTTGGTCTTTATAAGCTTCTGTCCTGACTAAACCAGAACTAGCAGTGACCACTTCATAAGACTATGTCAAGTGAAATGAAAGCAGGTACCAGAATGCAGTGAAAATTCAATAAAGGGAGCTCTCTGCACCTAAACACTCTCCCTTTTTACCAGGTTAAAAGTTTTAAGTAATAATCTAAGTAGTACCTGAAAACAGGATTCTCTTTTAGACTTTATATTCTGTAATTCTTTACTGAGAAATCTCATGCCTCAGCCTGTACTGGTCGGTGGAAAGGTGACATTTTAAAGTTCAGTAAAATTTCTCAAGACAGCAGGTAACTCAACACACACCAGCGTTGTGTTCCTCCTTTGCATGGCATCAGTAGGCAACGACTCCAGCTGTAATTCCCAGCTGTTTCCACGTAATACAGCTACCAACTTGGCCATGGCATCACCATCATTTTACCAGTCCCTACTGGCAACCTTATAGACTTCCAGCAGAGCTTCTGTTCAAATTCAGAACGATATCTTAGTCACAGTTGTCCTGACTACAAACCTATAAAACACATCCCAGAAGCCTCCATCAGAGGCCATGCATGTTATGTTACACTAGACATGGTTCCTTGGGCAACCAATACTCATGTTCTCCAGTGATATGGCAGTAAATTCCAGCAGGCTTATTGAAAAGGAGGTCCAAGAAACATTTTAAAAGATTAAAATTTATTTCTAAGAAGTTTGGATAAATAACCACAAAACATAACACGATAGCCAAATTGAGTTTAACAAGAATGCTCAAAGTGACTTGAGCTGAAAAGAAAGAACCTCCACTGCCCCAAGAGAAACTAACATGAATACTGCAGAAGAGGAACCGCACACAGCCCTCACTGAAAGATAGAGGCCTGTTCTAAAGTTTCTGTAAATGCAACACTTGTCTTACAAGTACTGGGCTGGGAAAACCAACAACAAATATCTCCTTTGCATTAGAGTTGAGTTTCCCAAATCACTTTCAAAAGAACACACTAGCTTTCTGACAAATATCCATAGCATACCGAAGATTACATGGTGTTAACATAAAGAGAAGTGCCCAGCTGAGAACCCTGACACTGGCTCACATGGCTTCCAGCAGGTAGTGCTTGGGGCAACTTAGCTGATTTCTTTATCAACTGGAAACATCAATGCTTATGAATTTTTCATTTTTACCTTACTATTTTCCTTCTACCAAATTAATGAACAACCGAATACACCCTAGACACCTTTGCCTAGCAACATCTCTAGTCCCCTCATTCATAAAGTGCCACCATGTAATGGCTACAATGGCTGTGAGTAGGCTGTTGTCTACTTAAAATAGCCTGAAGCTATTCCTTGAGAATCTCCCACCAAAGTCAGCATCATTAACTGTCCAAGACTGATGCTCTGTGAGACAGTGCATTCTACATGATCACATTTCAGGCACTGAAATGGTCACAGCTAAGACCCTGACTGGACAGTATATCAATATCTCCATTACGAGCAGACTGATACACTACTCACAGACCTATCCTCAGCCAAATGGGATGGAGACATCAGTGACTAAAACGACATCTAGAGAGCCTGACAAGGCAGTGTTTGCGGTCAGATATGACTTGTCTACATTCAGCTTGAATGCACAAGAGCTGGGCATTCCGGTGGTCGGGTGGCAAGCAGTCAAAACCGAGTTCTCCAGACTGACACCATGGTTCCTAGAAAGACACTGTCATATGTGTGTACACCAATGCCATCTGTCCACATGTTAGCACCCTACACTTGCACATTCGTGTATCACACCTGCACGCTGGTGCCGTACATCTGCACACTGGTGCCATATGTCTGCACATAATGCCCTGAGTACTGACCCTTCTGGTGAGGTTTTAAGGAAAATGCCAGTGCCCTGCCCCTCAGTGCCACTTCCGAGGGGTCTCTGTCAGAATCTTCAGATCAACCCATCTCTCTACGTCGTGCCAGAACACTCTCAGCAGACTTTGGCAAACACTGTCTCTCGCATCCCTCCTCCTCTACAGAAGATTTTCTACACGGAGGAAACTAAACCATTCCGAAGGGCAATTTAGTCATGCCACACTCACACATCCCCATGTCACGTATTCAGAGTCCTCTTTGTTGCTCCCAGGAGAAATGCTCGGACCCTCAGCACTGCCTCAAGAGGCTTACCTGCTCCAACCCTGCTCACTTCTCCAGACACACTGTGTGGCATCCACACCCTACCTCTCAGTACCACACACTCACACGCTTTCTAGCCGTCCCACTCATGTTCCTCGTATGTACAATGACACATCTCACTATCATATCTCCCTGTAACTGTTTCTTTCCCACACCCAAATTCCCCTACTTAACATGTACTTAACTGTCAAATCCTAGCTCACCCAGATACCACTTCCTTCCCCCTCCCCCTCCTCCCTTTCCCCCTCCCTCCCCCATCTCACCTACCAGAGCTTGGGGGGCACACCCCACACAGGTGCTGTTTGTGTCCTATCTGCTTAGTGTCTGTCTTGCCATCCCATCCTAACCCCAAATCATATGTGACCTGAGAACAACAATTGTGCTCAGCAAAAAGAAACACCTGTTTTTTTTTTTTTTTAAAAAAAAAAAAGAAGTTATTTTTAAGCTTAGTAATAGAAAATTATGAGAGACCTGGACACTTGTATGCATGTGTGTGTGCTTCATTACTCTGTACATTTCTTCCACTCAGTTTTAAAGTCTGGTCATAATTTAAAAGCATCACAGAGAAAACACCAGGGGACCAATTCATTTTTCTAAAGCGTAGAAAAAAAAAGCATTCTAAATCAACAGCTTTGTCTGAACCTATTCAAAACTGTAGAGCAACATGAACTTGGCTCTTAAATATAGAACTGTGCCTTTTATAGAGTTATTTTAAAACCCATGGAACTATAAAAGGATTATAGCACCTATGAAGCAGTAAGAAAAAGATTAAGATGTATGCCAGAGAAGGGATTACAAAACATGACTGAAGAATCCATGGCAGTGAAGTTAGTAGCTAGAGCGGAGCAAACTACTAGTCTGGAAAAAAAAAAAATCAGTTCTTTAGTGGCTTGGAGATATTTCCCATCCTATCAACTCTTACCATGAGCAAGAAATTCTGGCATTCAGTGAGACATTGCTATATATGTTATATATATAATTATTATACGTTAACACATGATAATAAATATATTCACTAGGGTTTTAAAGAAAAAGAGAGATTTTATATATTAAATGGGACAAATGTCCAGTCCTTTCTCAGAAGACGATGTTGTTTTCTTCAAGTTGGTACCTGTGTTAGCATGTTGTAGGGTTTTACTCCTTGTCTGAAAAGTAAACAGATGGAAAATAAGAACCATGTCAAAGTCCCCAGGCCTTTCCCAACAGTGCTTAAGGTCCTAGCCCAGTTATAAATCAAATGGTTTAAGGAACTCCTGCAAGGCTACACAAACACTGAAGTAATGCCTCAGAGGTATTCAATTATTAATGTACTTCCCCTAGGGAAAACCCACCTAGTGCACCTGGGCAGACTTTGGGCTCAGTGGAGCTGCACAAGCTGGGGAGAACAGACTTTGGGGAAAAAAAAGAAAGCTTTCATTAGGACACCTATGAGCGTAGGACTTTAAAAGTCCTCTGTGGTGAGTGGCCTGGCCCCACAAGCAACTTCTCTGTCAATTCAGATGTCCAATTAGTATCACTAGATGCTTTTAGGTATCCAGAAAAGCAAAAGGGCTCTGGGCAATAATCAACATATACAAAGAACGGCCATCTGCTCATTAGGAGCTCAAATGCTCCTAACACACCTCCCCGACACTGCCTTTCCAGGATTTTCCCTCGCGCTGAGATGTCCTGACCCTCACCACAGCCTTTGCCCTCCTTTAGGACTGTCCTGAAAACACCTCCTTTCTACATTGCTAAAGCACTGCTGACTTCCCTCTAGCACCGATTAACTCGTCCTGCTTTTCATCACCACAACAAGGACTTTTCCCTCCATTCCTTGAGGTATTGCAAGGCAGGTAGAATAGGTTTCCATTTTCTACACTGTTGTTTGTACTTTGGGCCAGATATTTATGGAAGCTGTCAGACAAGACTCAAAGGCCTGAGACTTAGCCCTGTCAGTCTGGTAAAGCAACCAATGGCCACAAAGCTGGCATGTTTTAGCTGATACAGCAAGCATTTATCGAGAACTTCCAAGTGGCAAGCCCAAAGGTGAACTAAACAAGATTCCTGCCCTTGAGTTCATGATCCAGTAGAAGAGCATACCACTGAAAACAACGGTTCCACAGGAAAAATTAACACCTGCACCATGATATCTGAGGCATGAACAGGGTCCTGTTGCCACACCAAAGAAACAAACTCAGCCTGAAGG
Source organism: Psammomys obesus (assembly GCF_907164565.1). Taxonomy (NCBI): domain Eukaryota; kingdom Metazoa; phylum Chordata; class Mammalia; order Rodentia; family Muridae; genus Psammomys; species Psammomys obesus. The sequence continues at coordinate 6,588,407 of NW_026596125.1, read as the reverse complement.
TTAGTGGGAAAGGCTTCCTCTGCAGAATCCAGATCATGTTAATAGTCAGAAAAAGTAAAAAAGAAAGAAAGAAAGAAAGAAAGAAAGAAAGAAAGAAAGAAAGAAA
>NW_026596125.1:6585890-6588291 GCF_907164565.1 Psammomys obesus | reverse complement strand
AAAGAAAGAAAGAAAGAAAGAAAGAAAGAAAGAAAGAAAGAAAGAAAGAAGAGGAAAGAAAAGTGTAGCCAGCCAAGAACAGCAAATAAGAAGGCAAGAGAGACAAGAGCCTAGAACCCCACAGCCGGGTGGTCAGAGTTGGAAGGACAGGTGACAGGCCAGGGAGTGGGTCACTTTGACTCTCTTGAAGAGAAGTTCCCCTCTAGTGGAGGCAATAAATATCCATTTCACATTCCTTTACATGTAATAAGAGGCAGCTGGAGTGTGAGGGCACTCAGTCGTAGAGCGCTTGCCTGCCACATCTAAGGCCCAAGCATCCAACCTCAAGACTGTCCCACCTACCTCCCCCCAAACCAGGAAACTCAGCTCCTAGTGCTCATCCTGTCACTACACAATTTCTCTTGTGCACATATGCATAAATGCATTGACTACATTTTCTTCCCTCATCCACAAGCCACAGCTAATTTAGACAACAGGAGAGAAGGGAAACTTGACAGAAAGACACTTTTTTCCAGAGAAAGATGACCAAATCACTGGATAAAAGTTTGTGGAGTTTACAGGACATGTGTTCAATCTCAAACTATCATTCCCCAAATTACTGACTTATTAAGAAGGGAGACAGTGAGATGGCTCAGCAGGTAAAGGCACTTGCTGCCAATCCCACACAGTGGGAGAGAACGTGACCCCCAATGCATGGGAGGCAAGGGACACGGACACACACACACACACACACACACACACACACAATGTAATTTTTGTTTGTTTCCTTTTTCGAGACAGGGTTTCTCTGTGTAACCCTGGCTGTCCTGGGCTCCCTTTGTAGGCCAGGCTGGCCTCAAACTCACAAAGATCCACCGGCCTCTGCCTCCTCGAGTGCTGGGATAACAGGTGCTACCACACCCAGCATGTAATTTTTTTTAAGAGAGAAAGTACTTTATAACATGATATTCCTGAAAAAACAATCACAAAACAAACCTTAATTCTAATTGTAAAGCAGTCACAACTCCAGACTGCAAAACCTTATTCAAATTAACTAGCCTAGATTCTACAAATCACATGTCAGTGTCTTCCTACCATAACAAATAAACAAACAAACAAAAGAGAAAGAAAGATAAGGGAAAGGAGGTAATGGGGGAAAGTGTTTTGGGGAAGGGGCTGGAATTTTCAATGTTGGAATGCCACAGCCTCATTAGAGTGACCTGTGAGTGAAAACTTGACCTAAGAAAGGGTGACAGCTACAGTGCTCTCTCAGGCAAGGACATTCCAGAGAAAGGGAGAAGTGGCTACAAAAGAACATGCTGGAGTATCTGCTGTGCTGTTGGAACAGCAGAAAGAGCAGTGTGCAGGAGCAGGAGTCAGATGCTAAGAAGGAAGGGTGGAGCTGGAGGGGCTCGCACCTCATGGCCCACAACAACTTGACATTATTTTTCTCCAACTTGGTTATCTCTGTAAAGACAGGAAACTTTTTGCCATCTGGTTCAATGCTATATTCAAGGGTGATCACCCTGGCTGAGTCATGCTTCATGAAACAAAATTAAGGAAATCACCTTAGAAATTGTGCAAGAATCAAGTGAGATAAAGACAGAACCGCTCACTAATTCATTTTAAACGGACTAATAAACTGAGCATACAGATGGACACCTAAAATCCCAGCCTTTAGGAAGTAGAGGCAGGAATGTCACTAGCTCAAGGTCGGGCTGAGTTACACTACAAGCCTTTATGGAAAAATACATAGGAAGAAGAAAGAAGAAATACATTAATTTAATTTGAAAACAAAATGCACTTGTGGAATTTATAAAACATAGCAGGCATAAGTAAAATAATTCCAAGGGCCTGGATGGTAGCAAAGGGAATTAAAAAAAAAAAAAAAAACCTTAAGCATTTTAAAAGCAAATAACTAACAAGATTCAAAGTTCTTTATTAGAAAACACAATAAAGCTTACAGATTATAAATAAAGCAAAGGAAGTTTTCTGAACATGGAGAAAGTCCATGAGAGGGAGCAACAAGGACAAAAACCTCAGGAAATGCTGCCTTAGGGATGGGAGGAATATTCGGGAGGCTAGAGAGAGGCTAGAGTCGGGGAGAGGCACTGTGAGGGCCAAGCTGGAGAGGAGAGTGGCCCACCGCTACAGCCAACCTCAACGAAGGAGCCAAAGCGGCTAGGAAGGATGACAACCGAGACGCCAGTGACATCATTGGCTAAGACTGTCTGAAGCCAGATGGTTGAGAACTCAAGCTGAAGCTGAGAGCAAGAAAAGGAAGTTACTAGCTATTTTTCTTCAGAAATCTTGCAGAGAGAAAGAGAAAGAGAGAGAGAGAGAGAAAGAAAGGGAAAGGAAAGGAAAGAGCAACGAAGAGAAGAGAAGAGAAGAGAAGAGAAGAGAAGAGAAGAGAAGAGAA
>NW_026596125.1:6548658-6585880 GCF_907164565.1 Psammomys obesus | reverse complement strand
AAGAGAAGAGAAGAGAAGAGAAGAGAAGAGAAGAGAAGAGAAGAGAAAAAACAAAGGAGAAATAGGTAATGATTACTAACAATACAGAACTCTGCCAGAAATACCTCTATTTACCTTTGAACCGGTGTGTGACCAAGTAACTCTTATGGATATATTTATAACATTCAGTATAGGTAGGGCCTCACAGGTAGGGACATCACTGCCATTTGTAGAAAGGGCAGCAAAAATTTGCATCTTCTCTAATATCTGGCTTGGAGAGTGGTCTTTAGAGGTCATGGACAAAGCATGAACCGACGGATATTTAGCTAATGGGAGCTAAGCCAGCTTAAACCAATTAAGGTTCTTTCGCCAGCAAGCTAGCTTCAGCCCCTGTGGTCCCTTCACCCCTTGCGGATGTGCTGGAGAACCAACACATCCTCCATCATCTCAACACATTACAATCCACTCTTGCTCCAGGGGGAGGCACAAATATGCTTCCAGAAGGTCTGTGCTAACTGGTGGGCTTCACCACCCGGGAATCAGGTCAAACCTGGTGCATACTTTTAAGTATCCAGGAGTGGGGTAAACAGTAAGTGCCTGCGTGTGTAATACGCAGGGGCAATGCTGTCTGTCAGCAAAGCAAACCTAAACCGCTTGTGTTCCTTCAGTTAGCTAACAGAATACAGACACGCATATTTATCATCATCTTGTATTTTAAAGGAAGATTTTAGTAAAGACACCTACATGATAGCTTACTTGTCCTGTGACAGGGATCCATTAAAAAAAAAAAATCACATCTTTAAGTGACTTTGCCTTTATACAAACATCCTGAATAACACACACACACAGTATGTCCTATTGCTCTTTTGGGTCAAAAACAAACAAAATTAAATCAAACCTAGCTATACTACTGGCTACTGATGGGTTCTGGGAAGAGACAACCATTGTCTTCAGTTGAGTAGCACTGATGAGCCCACCAGGCTCCAATGAGATGCTTCAAACCCATTGCCACACAGATGGCCCTAGTTAAACTCAGTGGGTCACGAAATAAAACAAAAAGACATAATGAGAAAAGGGGACTTGTAGAGAGAAGGGTGGGAAAGGGGTGAGAAGTGACAGCCACTAGAACATGTTATATACATGTGTGAATATTTCAAAGAACATATTTAATCAAAGTTATGAAAAAAGCGTAATACAATCACGAGAAACAGTATAAATGAGATGTGAGAGGTGGCTGACAGCAGAACACAGCAGAATGCTTTACCGTACATTGTTTCAAAACTAAGATACATTTTAGTAACTACTCTAGTAGCTGGGCAGTAGTGTCACATGCCTTTAATCCCAGCAGGGGCAGATTTCTGAGTTCAAGGCCAGCCTGGTCTACAGAGTGAGTTCCAGGACAGCCAAGGCTACACAGAGAAACGCTGTCTCAAAACAACCAGGAAAAAGAGATGGGGGCATGGGGAGAGAGAAAGAAAGAATACATGCTAAATGAGTGGCATGAAATATAATAAACACATAACCAAGACCATATTCGTTCTTTATCAGACAGGTACTACATGCTTTATGTGTGTGCTTCCCTATGCCTGGCGGTCAGTGGGGACATCTGTAACACCGTCAGCACAAGCACGGGAGCAATGCCCACCACAACATTACGACCGAAGCAGAAGCAGGAGTCCCTCCGCTCCACGCTGATCTGACGGGGCCGCCGTCCTGTGTTCTTTAGCACTGACCACAGTGCCTTATGCCATGTGACTGCAACTAAATAGAAAGCTTCTATATGGATTCAGAAAAAAAAAAAAAATCATGTTTTTTATATGAAGCCATACAAGATTTTATAGAACTAAAGTAATACTCGGTCCTTACCAAGGTTAAAAGGTATTTTTATTCTGGTAGTCGGCGTAAGACAGTCTAGAAACTTCTAAGCGTACCGTAGCACAGGGTTCCAGAGCAGAGCTTTTACTCTTTTGTCTCCTTTGCACAATCTTGATTGTGTCTGCAGTGGTTCCAGAGCAGAGCTTTTACCCTTTTGTCTCCTTTTCACAATCTTGATTGTGTCTGCAGCGGTCATTTCTGCAGACCAATGGACACATCCATTCCCAGAATCTCAACTATCCCCTTTCACAGCTTTATGCTAAAAGTACATCTACTTAGAGCTGAGCTCCTTCACCAATCTTTCCTTTCATCGGAGCTATCGTACCAAAGAACTGTATTCCAGACAGGCTAAAATAAACTGGACTTTGTTTATCTGATAACGTGTTTTGAAATCAATGCAACCTCAAACCCAAATCCCTTCATTTCATACACACAAAAGGCAGAGGGCTTCACTGTATCTCCCTGGTTTTCTGGAACCCCAAGTCTTCAAGGACATCCTGATGTGACAGCACACAATGCAGAAGGTAATGGAAAGCTGAGCTCTCTGTTCAGTAATCAACTCTGCAGAGAAGACACTATTCCTGACAAGCTTTAAATCAAGGACAAAAGGAAACTCAATTTAGAAGAGATGGCAGAGCATGTTGTATTGTTCTAGCTGTTTTTCTTCTTACTTTTCACCATAAAATATGCCCAAACAGTCCCCAGTGTAGCCTGAGTGTCAGGACTATGTAAACCCAAATGCCACTCTAAGAGGCTCTGAGTCAGCACATTTTAGAATCACAGACTGGCAAATGGAAAAACTGAGGCTTTGCGCACTCCGGTAAAGATCTGAAGATGCCCTCAGTCTGTCTCTGGTGAATGGGAAAACAATGACCCTCTCAGATTACAACCCCCCCCCCCCCCCACCACTGACAAGGGGGAGGGAAGGAAGGAAAGAAGGGAGGGAGGGAGGGAGGGGGGGAGGGAGGGAGGGAAGGAGGGAGGGAAACAAAGAAAAAGAGGGCTGGGAAGCAGCTCTGAGAGTGTTTGCGTGCATGAGGCCCTGGAGTTCACTTCAGAACTGCAGAGGTCCATCTTCATTTCTAGTGACCTGGAAAGCCAAATGCTGGTCACAGCACTGGTGTCCAGGACACTGCCATTGCTGCCGGCAGTGTGAAAGGGGCAAAGCCAGGGCTTGCTTTAGCCTCTCAAAAAGAAAAACCCTCCTGAAGAAGGCACTATCAAACAAGGTGGATATCAGCCAGATTGCTCTCTGAACTCGTCACATATCCCCGGACTACAGAACCACTAGAGATATTCATTCTAGCCATCACGTACCCCAGGCTGGCCTCAAACTTGCTATGTAGCTAAGGATGATTTTTTGACTTCTGAGCCTCCTACATCTACTTCTAAGTACAGGAATTACCATCACACCTGTTTTACATGGTGCTGGAGATCAAACCCAAGATTTCATGTATGTTAAGCAAATACTCTACCAACTGTGCAATTTCCCCCATGCCTAAAATTTTAAAGAAAAATGCAAATTTTACTATAATCAAATGAAACAAGTAAATGTAAGATAACCCCAAAAAAGGCAAATACTGTTGAAAAATATTTTAAGTTTTATTTTCATGTATGAGCGTTCGCCTGCATCTACATATATGCATGCCTGGTGTCCAAAGAGAACCAGAATTAAAGTTGGCTGTGAGCCTACTTGCAAGAGAAGCAAGTACTCCTTAGCCACTGAGCCATCTCTCCAAGTCAAGAAGTTCATGTATTTTTTAAAGATTTATTTATTTTATGAATATGAACACTGTTTTCGTGCACACCAGAAGAAATCGGATTCCATTGCATATAGTTGTGAGCCACCATGTGGTTGCTAGGAATTGAACTCAGGACCTCTGAAAGAGCAGTCAGTGCTCTTAACTGCTGAGCCATTTCTCCAGCCCAGTTCATGTAATTTTTAAAACATTTTTTTTTTTTTTTAATTTTAAGAACCATTTGTTAGCCAGGCATGGTGGTGCATGCCTTTAATCCCAGCACTCAGGAGGCAAACGCAGGCAGATTTCTGTGAGTTTGATGCCAGCCTGGTCTACAATGTGAGTCCAGGACAAACAAGGCTACACAGAAAAACCCTGTCTCGAAAAAAACTAAACAAATAAAAACATTTGTTATCTAATAAGTTCAACAGGTTACAGAAGGTAAGATCAATCTACAAAAACCGCTTGGATCTGTACACATTAGCTATGAACAGTTAGAAAATAAAGCTAGTGAAGGAATTCCATTTACTGTGGTATAAAGAACAAAGCAAATGCTCAGGAATAAATTTTACAAAAGGAAAATTTTATATGGAAGGCAAAGAAAGACCTACTGAGTGAGAGGATCTTCCCTGTTACTGGATAAAGACTTTCTGTTATCAAGGTTACAACACTCTCCTGGACCTACAGATGCAGGGCAATCCCTACCAAAAGCATCATTTTTAAAAAATAGAAATGGAGAAGTTGACCCATGAAGACTGAAAGGTGCATCCTTCCCAATTTAAAAACTCATTACAAAGCTACATGAACCAAGAAAGTATGGTGTCGGCATCAGAATATCAGCAAAGGAATTTGAGGCTCAGAAGTAGCCTTCATTTTTATGGCCCACTAATTTTTGACAGGATGTCAAGACAATTCAATGGAGAAAGAACGTCTTTTTCAATAAATGTACTGTGATAACTGGATACCTCTACTCAAGAGAATGAAAGTGAACCCTAACACTGTATATATTAACTCAGAATGGATTAAAGACCTGAGCGTAAGAACTAAAACTGTAAAACTCAAAGAAAAAATCATAAGCCTAAATCTTCACAACTGTGGATCTTGCAACTGCGCCTTCACATGACACAAAAGTATGCCCAAAGAAAAATGACAAATTGGCTTTACTAACATCAAAGACTTTCCTCTTTCAAAGTAAAAAGGTAACTACAGAATGGAATTATATTTACATATCTTATAGCTGACAACTGACTAGCATTCCACATATAAAAAGAGCTCTTCCCAAAGTTTGGCCATGAGTCTCAGCATCTCCCTCGATACCCTGTAGGGTAGAACCTTTCAGAGGCCCTCTGTGGTAGGCTCCTGTCCTGTTCTCTGTTTTCTCCCTCCTCCGATGTCCATCCTCTTTTCCTTTATGAATGGGGATTGAGCATCTTAGCCAGAGTCCTCCTTCTTTATTAGCTTCCTTAGGCGCACTGATTTTAGTATGTTTATCCTAGAGTATTATGAGAGAAGTGGGAGATAGTAAGACCTGAAGAGGACAGGAGCTCCACAAGGAGAGCAACAGATCCAAAAAGTCTGGGCACAGGGGTCTTTTCTGAGACTGATACGCTAAGGACCACTCATGGAGATAACCTAGAACCCCTGCACAGATGTAGCCCATGGCAGTTCAGTCTCCAAGTGGGTTCCATAGTAATGGGAACAGGGACTGTCTCTGACAGGAACTGATTGGCCTGCTCTTTGATCACCTCCCCCTGAGGGGGGAGCAGCCTTACCAGGCCACAGAGGAAGACAATGCAGCCACTCCAGATGAGACCTGATAGACTAAGATCAGAGGGAAGGGGAAGAAGACCTCCCTTATCAGTGGACTGTGGGAGGGGCATGGGTGGGGTAGGAGGGAGGGTGAGATTGGGAGGAGGAGGGAGAGAGGTACAGGGGGGATACAAAGTGAATAAACTGTAATTAATAAAAATAAAATAATTAAGAATAAAAAGAATTAAAAAAAAAAAAAAAGAGCTCTTATAGAGGGTGGCTGGAGTTCAGTTCCCAACACCCAAGTCAGGCAGCTCACAATATCAGTACCTCCAGCCCCAGGGGAGCCAATGCTGACCCCTGTAAGCACCTGAATTCACATGCACACACCCACACAGAAGTACATATACATTATCATACAATTTAAAAATATAAAGAAACAGGCAAAGGAACTACACAGACATTCCCTCAAAGATGCGATGGTGGCTGTAAACACAGGAAGAGATTTTCAACACCTTTATAACTACAAAGCTGCAAATCAAAGCCAAGGAAATATCACTTCACATTGTCCAGAATGTCTGTAAGGAATGGGGGTGGGGGGCGGTACGAAGAGTAACAAAACAGAACCTGGAACCCTCATACACTGCTGGCAAAAATAATAAAATGGGACAGTCACTTTGGAAAAGAGATTAGAAATTTCTCAGAAAGTTAACAAAAAAGTAACCACATGACTGCTACATAGTTACCCAAGAAAACTGAAAACCTATGTCCACACACAAAAAAAAAACCTGTGCACCAATGTTCACAGCGGCACAAGGCATAAGGCAAAAGGGCAAACAACACTAATGTCGATCCACAAATAAATGCATAAACAAGATGTGTTAAATCCTTGAGATGAAGAGTGAGGTGCTGATTCACACTGCAGCATGAATGGACCATGAATGCAATTACTGCTGAGAAAAAAAGAGCCAGGCCTGAGGCTGCACTTCATTTAGATGTAATGTCCAGAACGGGATCACCCGGAGACAGAAAGCAGATAGTGGTAGCAGGGACTGTGAAAGCAGACGTGGGGAATGGCTGCTTCCGGGTGTGGGGATTCTTATGACGGAGGATGAAATGTTTTGAAAGGACAATAGTAACGCTTATACAACCTTGAGAATACACTAAAATTCATGACTTACACACTTAAAGGAGTAAACTACATCCCATTAAAAAAACCTATTTGTTTTAGCAATAAAATACTCCAAGGGGAAATGAAGTAATATTGAGTTTCTTAGCAGGAGTAAAGGTGAGTTTTTCCAAGACCGAGACACATCATGTTCTTAGCACATCTGATTTTTTCCAAGTGTATCATTGTACAAAGTTAACAAGCAGAATTTTGCAAAGATCAACTATGATTTACCCCACCCATACCCATCAACTGCTTTTACTTTTTTCACATCCCCTTCTAGTCTAGGCATGTGCGTATTTTTACAAGTCTATAATCCTTACAAATAATCACCCTACATTTCTCACACAGCCTTCAAAATCATCACTAAATGATTGTAATTAGCAGACATCTCTAATTTCCTTAATGTTCCCCTCTATGCCCTGTCTTCAAGTGTCATGTCATTCATACGTAATGAATACATACATACATTCATTCATACGTCATTTATACCTAATGTTACAACGTACATGAATGTGAAGGCCAACATGACCCTTTTCTTTTCTTCAATCACTGAATAAAGATTTCAGACAAAGGACACTTTTAGGACTCCTGAATGTCTCCCAAAAGTGTCACAATTATACTGCTCTAAGTAACACAAACTTGCTGTATTATACTTTTGATATAATCAATGCTGAAACCAGAATTTCCTTTTGTATTAAAACCTGGGCCATTCAAGGGATTTCAAAATCCATGAGAACTTGCTTTAGACATTTTGTCTGTTATTCCTTCCTGTCACCTACAGTTAAAAAGTGATTATTGTATTCTTGGTATTTGTACTTTAGAGAAAATAGAAAATGTAACAAATTGTGGCCAGCTTGTCCAGTCTGAACAGGGCAAGCACAGAAGTCAATCACATTGAAAAAGAGCTGGTGAGATGGCCAGTGGGTAAAGAGGCTTGCCACCAAGCAGTCTGAGTTCAATCCCCGGACCCACATGGTGGAAGAAGAAAACCAGCTTCTCTGACCTCCACATTTGTGCCAATGCACACTTAGTTACCCACTAATAATGATAATAACGAAAACCTTTTTATAAAAAAGAAAGCGGCGGCAGGGTGGGCAGGGAGAGGGTCCTAGACTACACTAAATTCGGTCTCTTTTAAGATTCTAACATTTATATGCACTATAAGTCACTGTGCTATGCTCTCCCTGACTGTCAATCTCCAGTCTGGACTAAGAACTGCATCCATGCAAAATTCATGTTGAAATTTAATCCCCACCATGGGGGTACTAAGAGCTGGCGCCCTCAGAGCAGGGCAGGTCATAAGGGCGGCCTCAAGAATAACTCAGGCCCTTATCACCAGGCTTGAGAGAGCTAGCCTAAGGCTCTTTTTTGCCCTGCCAATTTTCTGTTATATCAGGACAAAGTAAAAAAGCCTTTACTAGACACCAAATGCCTGGATCTTAGACAACCCAGCCTAGAGAACTTACAAATTACCCAGTTTCTGGAATTTTGTTACAGTAGCATGAACTTAGTCTGTTCCTGCCATGAATACAATTACCAGTAAAGTACTGTTATAATATAAATGATAAGGAACTTGGCACTAAGTCCCAGGCCCAGTTAGAAACATTTTTACATTTACTTTCACTTTTTTTTCTTCTAAGACCAAGGTCTTGCGATGTATCCCAGGTGGACCTGAAATTACCATTCTCCTGCCTCAGCATCCCAAGCACTAGAAATACAGGTATGCATCACCTTGCCTGGCTCACATTAGTTTACTGCATATTATATGAGTTATAAAACATCTCCATTCTCCACTGACTAGGAAATGAAACTGAACATGCTGGTAGAATTTTCAGAAACTTAAATACTGTTGCATGTTATCCATGGAGATATAAAGTAAACTTTGTATCTTTGATTCCTTCTTTCTTGGCCTTTCAAGGTATTTTTTCTCAGTTTAACTAATTTTATCAGTTCTCTAGGAATCCCAGTATTTTAGGAACTGATTTATCTACCTAATCTTGTTTTACTGCAAAATATTCCCTCATGGTAAATGTATTTTTGTTGAATTCTTTTTTAAAATGTGAATTGAATTTTAGGAAGATTCAATAATCTTGTGAAAAAAAAAAATCTCCATTTTCTACTTGGGCCAAAGAGGTAAGTTACTACCCAAAGCACATCCAAGAGAAGCCTACTTGTCTCAACTACATTAACAAGTGGCGTTCTTCCTGCAGCATGCGAAATCAAAACAAAACACTCCGGCCCAGGTCTGACCGTGTATCAGCATGCAGACAGATCCCAGTCGGTGCTGTATTTATGATCAGTGGCAGCAAAACCCAACAGGGGAAGGCTCTGGGCGGTTAAGGCAGCAGAGACTCTTTCCCAAGGGGTCTAGTGTGCAGGGGCTGCAAAGAGCAGCCTCCGCCACAGTGCGCACAGCCTGCTGCTTGTACAGGTTCTCCTAAGGGACCGTGGGAGAGTTTTCCGCTGGGTACACATGTATCTGATCTCAGTGCTAGACTCCAGACAGGTATGTGGGTGCTACCGGAAATCCCCAGGGCATGTGACCTGACCAGGTCATCAGGTCCATCTGCACCAAGCTGCAGAATAAGAAACATGTGACCAAGGTCCTGTGTAGTGCCAAGTTCAAGTTGCCTTGCCACCAGAAGATCCACATCTCAGGGAAGCAAGGCTCCCTATTTGATGAATGGGAAGACACCCCAGCTGAGAAGCAGCTCATCCCTGAGGGCGGTGGGCTGTGGACATGGGGTAGACCCTATACCCCTGACAGCTTACCCTGTGCTGTTAACCCCCACCATGTCGTTATTTACTAATAAATCTCACATCAAGTCCAAAAACAAATAGGTAAGTAAATAAAATCAAAACAGGGAAGTTCTTGGCACTGCCATTATCCATCACCTACTAATCTGGCTTAACAATATATGTTCCAGTGTTCGCCCCCCATCTCCTGTTCCAAAGCCAGCGCTGACACTGTGTGACAACCCAGCCCTGATGAACATCTCAACAGAATATACTATGAGCAGAAAACAGCCAAAAGGCCTCTACTCACAGACCTAAATCCAACCTTCATCACTCTAAAAGAAAAACCAACTAAGGAGAAAATACGTCACTAAATCAAGAGGAGTGCTTATATTTAACAGCGGGAGGCTTTGAGCAATCTACAGAGCAATACCCATGTCCCCAGATACCCTCCCACTCTACATAATAAAGTAAAACCTCAGTTATCAACTGAGCTAAAGTAAAACACAACATATAATCCGATTACACAATCAGACCTATTATCTATGTAACAAAATGGCAGTTGACGATTGTTTGAGTGCAAGATATCTAAAATACTGACATCAAAGTCCCAAGATCAAAACCAATGGCAAGCCTGAAAACTTGACTTCCCAGTGATGTGGTTAACCTTTAGCTCTGAATAAGGCCCATGAGTGTGGAAGGAACGCTAGCCTAGAGGTCAGGGGTGTGAGTTCTGGTCCAATGGGTGCGCCTAGGCAGTGAGGCACGGCCCCAAACACTCTCCTTCCCAGGGTTTCCTTTCTTCAGTCCTGGGGCTAAGGAAGCATGCTTGCAGCCCAGGCCTTCCCCTAACTTCACAGTGGTGGACTCCACAGTCCCCGCCCCAGAGCCTGCAGGTCATGGAGTTGCTGAGGGAGACCTAGAATCGTCCCTTCATACGTGATCAGATAAGTCTTGTCACCTGGTAAAAACATCAGCAAACACTGACTAGAAAAATCTTTGAGCTGTGCACCTTCTCACTCCTGATTCTATACTATCTGACCTCCCAAAGTTACATCAGAAAATCATGCAAAATTTATATTAGTTTAATGTATGGTACTGCACACACAAAAAACAAGATCACAGAAATACATAGATCCACTCCTTTTGACACCATTCACGCCTTTAAACATAATTTTAAAATATTCTCCTACATTCTAGACAAGTAGTACACTGAGAATTTGGTAAGAGAAAAAAAAAATTCCCATATTACATTCTTAACATAGTAATAGACAAGGACTCACTGGACTGTTACAGAAAAAAAATTATATATCTAATGGGTTTATTTTCTGAGATATAGCTGTACATAGATAGCCCAGGCTAGGCTTACTATGTAGCCAAGGAGGACCTTGAACTCCTGACCTTTCTGCCTCCACCTCCCAAGTACTAAGATTGCAAATGTGTGCTACCATGCCCAATTTATATGGTTTTGGGGATTGAACGAAGGGTTTCATACATGCTAGATAAGCACCGGTCCAACTGAGCTGCTTCCCCAGTCCATACCTGATGTTTTATATGGCAATTACACATGCACCCTTGCTTTGAGGAACATTAGCAGTTCGCCTGTTTCTAACTAAGAAACAGGCAGAAAAGAATCCCAAGTCCTACATAGCTATAAACCATGACTCCTGCAACAATGGAATGCAACTGTTACAAAGAAGAAAGAGGAAAGAAGGGGGGAAAAGAGCAAGAACTGGTTACTAATTCTTCAAAGTCGCTTCAGTGTAGATAACTGGGAGTTCACAGTCTTTTGAAAAGAAGGTAATGACAGGTAAAAGAGGAGCCTGACAGGCTTTCTAGACACAAAACAAGCAGCTTTTTGTTGAGCTTTTCTTCCTGCTACATTATTTTGCTTTAGACAGTTTTACAGAGTTCTCATAATCTTCTAATACAAATTTCTGAGCTTATTTTCTTATTTAGATTTATAAGCAACTACAAAAGTAATGACTGGTGGAGCTATGAGGAAGGGGCTTGAAAAGGATGCACATTAGCGACCATGTATTAATATGGCAACTACATAAAAATGAAGATAAAACCAAGTTTGAAACAGAAAACTGAGCCTCACAAATTATTGTGTGACTCTCAAATGGGAAGCAGGTAAGAAAGAGGTGAAACTGTATTACATAATTTAGCCATTAGAGAACAGCTGTAGGGATGGAGAGTTGGCTCAGTGTTTAAGAGCACTTGTTTCAAAGGACTAGAGTTGGATTCCTAGCACCCACATGGAGGCTCACCGCCTCCTCCAACACCAGACATGCATGTGGTGGGTGCACAGACATACATGCAGACAAACACTCATACACATAAAACAATCAAAAGAAAACAGTTGCAAAGCAACCATTAAAGCAGCGCACTGAAGCAACAATGTTACTGTAAAACATCCGCTTCAGGGATCTCAGTGCTGGATGTGTAGCTCTTGCAAAAATAGTTTCTCGGTATTAGGGTTACACAGCAAAAGCATTAGTATATTACAATATTTAAAAAGAGGGCATCAACCCCTATCCACTATCACCAAAGCACTGGCTCTAAAAGCAACAAACACACGTTTCATGGAAATACATGTAGAAGCCTATTGCCCAACAGGCTCTGAAGCAATGTTTTGACAAAATCCCAAATCTCACACTCATTAAAACAGAAACACTGGGGCTGAAGAGTGAAGAGATGGCTCAGCGGATCAGGGCACTGGCTGCTCTTGTAGAGAACCCAGGTTCAGTGCCCAGCACCAACGTGGCTGTTCACAACCCATCCATTACTCCATCTCCAGGGAATATGATGACCTCTTCTGACTTCCACACATACACGCATACATAAAATAAATAAATTGAAAATCATGCAAAATCAGTATTTGAAACTAGTCTAAGAGAATGATTAAGACAGTGTGTTCTGGGACTAAAGGAGTAGCTCAGCATGTGGACTAAACAGACATGAGCTAAAGCCCCAAGTCAGTGAATTACTACGTGATCTTGAACAAATGATTCAATCTAAGCCTCAATTGTCCTTATTGGTAAAATAGGGACAACAGCCAGGCAGTGGTGGCACACACCTGGAATCCCATCACTCAAAGGGCAGAGGCAGGTAGATCTCTGTGAGTTCAAAGCCAGCTTGGTCTACAGCCAAGGCTACACCGAGAAACCCTGCCTCAAAAGAACCAAAAAATAAATAGGGATGACACTCCATTCAGACATCATGAGATTTCAACAGAGTTCTTCACAGAAGAACCTTCAGCTCTGTGCCTGGAAGACAGTAAGTAAAGGCACAAAACTATCTTTACTACAACCATGACGATCAAACTACAAAATTAGCACCATTACTACCTTCCCCCCTCAAGCAAAGCTACAAGTTACCTGTAGACAGTTTAAAAGTTCTAGCCACTTTAGACATTCAAGACACTTACATTACTGCAGCATCTCTTTCCAATTCCCCAAACCTTCTTGCTCCACCGCTTCAGAGAAAAACGAATCAGAGTGATTCTCAACAGTGACAAGAAAAACAACAGACACCAGCTCAGATATAAAGGGAATGAACAATGAAATCTAACCAGTTTGGGGTTATAATGGGACTGGGGAGTCTTGGTTTTGTTCTCTTTCTGTTTTTTAGACATAGAGAGAAGAGGAAAAAAAAGGAGAAGAAAGTTTTCAGAGCATCCCACACACCATGTGCTATTCAGCATACACATAAAACAGATGGTAGCAGGAGCTAGTAAGGTGGTTCAACCAAAAATGGTGCTTGTGGCAAGCCTGGTTCAACCTCCAGGATGAAAGGAGAGAACCAGCTCCTCCAAGCAGTCCTCTGATCTCTGCACACACATACACGAACACACACACACACACACACACACAGAAACACACAGTGAACAAACTTTAAATAATCTTTTAGTTATTTCACAGAGCTGAGGGTGCAGCCCACTGGTAAAGGGCTTGCCTACCATGGAGGCCATGAGTTCAATCTCCAATACATAAGAGAAGTTATATCTACATCAGCAAATCATGAAAAGAAAATCCGGTGGATGACTGTAACTCATACATTAAAAAGAACTAATATCTGGGCAATATATTAATGCCTGCTTTTAAAGTATCTGTGAGTTTAATTACAATTTTGTTAGTGTACCAAACAAACATAGCATCATTTATAGTATGTGAAAGAATGCATACATTACTCCAGAATATGAAGAGTATTGTGAAGATCACTGCTATAACAAATACAAAATATATTTTCCTATTTTTGTCAAAATATATTGCTATCAAAATACAAACGTTATTGTTTCAATTTCTGTATTTCTTTTTTTTTTTTTTTTTTGAGAGTTTAATGTGGTTTCATAAACTTTTTTCTGAAAGAAAAACCCAGGTTGCTAAAGAGATGGCTCAGTGGTTAAGCACTTACTGTTCATGCAGAGGACCCACATGGCTGTCGCCCCCAACCACCTGGTAACTCCAGTTCCAGGTGACCTGACAGCTCTCCCAGCCTCTGAGGGGTCCTGCAAGTGCTTGGTACATATACATCATGCTCAGGTGCACACATAATCACATGAAATTAGATAAATAATTTTAATTAATGCAACTAAGTAGCAAATAGCCATTTTGTTCTTTCAAAAACATGGCTTTACCACAGAGGGTCTTTGAAAGATTCTACCCAGCAGTGTATCAAAGCAGATGCTGAGACTCATAGCTAAACTTTGGGCAGAGTGCAGGAAATCCTATGAAAGAAGGGGGAGATAATAAGACCTAGAGAGGACAGGAGCTCCACAAGGACCAAATATATCTGGGCACAGGGGTCTTTCTCTGAGACTGATACTCCAACCAAGGACATTCATGGTTATAACCTAAAGTGTACATTTTTAATTGTATCATGTTCTTTGAAAATAAAAATGCATTTCCCTTTAAAAAACAAACAAACAAACAAACATGGCTTAACTATCCAATTTGCACTGTCTTTGCTTTTCAGAATATGTTAGTAGACTGAATGTATCTTCCATTTACCCGACTTCTTGCCCAAACACTGCGCGTGTCCTTGGATAAGAATTAAGTGCAGTACTCTGTTATTCTTCTAGCACCAGTTAAGTTCACCACTTGAAGAACACCCCTCAAAAGGCAGCGCTGCCAGCCAGGCTGCAGCATGAGCACCTGCGATCCCAACACTTGGAAGACTGAAGCAGGAGGACCATGCATTCCAAAGAGTCAGTTACACAGAAACTTCCCGCCAGACCCTTAAGAGACAGGGCTATCAGTAAGAGGTGATTTTCAGGGGAAAATGGCGCCTCCTAAAATTAAATTTAAAAACATTAAATCAGCCACAGAAAACTGGTTAAAGCACAATCAACCAAAGACAAATTAAATCATGCAAAATGTCCTAAACTTTGAGCAGGAGTAGGAAGAAACAACTAAATTCTTGAAAAATGAAGATACAGATGTAAAGAAAAGCCTCTAGCCAGGGTACAGACTAGAACAAACTAGTGGTTGTTGGTTTTTGTTTTAAATGACTAGGCCTGTGTGGAACCCTGGTCTCAAGAAATCATCCTGCCTCTGCTTCCCAAGCAGCTGGAACTACATCATCATGTCTGATTCGGCCTTGTGTTTGCAATCTATAAGGTGATTTGCAAAAATGTGAACAACAGACACAATAAATTGTGCCAGCACTGGGAATTCAGAGGCATCCTCAAGACACCTCCCTGTGTTGCAGAGTGAAGGAAGACACTAGCTCAATGCTCTAATAAACAGCTTGGCAGTGAACGGGTACCCCAAAAGCTCTGTAGCCAGAGATATTGAACATTTTCTTTTTCTCCTCCTGCTTTTAAATGCAAATTACTAAGCCCTGAAGCACATTCTGCTCTATTTTTTTAATATGAAAATTACTGCATTGTGGTCCTGTTCCAGAGAGGACACCATTCATCCAAGAAAAGGGAGTGAGGACACGCACACACGCTGTATGTTCAAGTCACCCCCCCCCCCCAAGGGAGCTATCACCAGGTACACACGGCCTTGTCAGGGTAGCGACCCCATTAGTGATCGACATTCCATGTGAAGAATGAGAATTTAGTTTTCGGGTCAGGCAAGGTTACACACACATTGCAACGCTGGTGCGTGCCAAGCACCAGTGACAAAACTCAGCATCCCTTGGTTTTCAACAACACCAGCTATTTACTGGGAACTTTCAAAGTTGCTATTCACCTATTTGTGACAAAATACGACAGACAATACCACAACGCAAAAAAAAAAAAAATGATGTGCTGTGAGTGCTCACAGGCAGACACTGGCCCTCTGCCTCTTCCCAGCTAACACCCAAGAGCCTGGACAGCTCATTTGGAGACATAAATCACTTCATGTTAATTTATCAAGGGATCAAGGTTAAAAGAAGAACACTTTTTAAACTCGGGAAAAAAATCAAGAAATAGATCATAATGGTATTCATAACAGTGTCACAGGTTCAAGCTTTCTGCCAAAACCACACTTGCTTTAGGAAGTTTTACTTGCTGTCAGATAAACATGAACAGTGAAGAAAGTAAGACAGATATAGCCTCATAAAAGTTAATTTACCTGTAGTCGTTCCAAGTTATATATTAATAACTAAGTTTCCTTTAAACAAAACAACCCCCTTTTTTTTCCAGCTAGAGAAGTCACATCCAAATAACGTGGGTTTTTAAAACGGTATTTTCTTTACCCCTGCCCCACCCTCAAAGACCTTCTTCAGTCCACCCTGCAGGATGCCAGATAGCCAAAAACAAATCTATCAAAACTGTACTTCCAGTCTTTGAAACGTCAACATGCATGTTTAAGGAAGAGAAAAAGGATTACACTGGGTTTTGAAAGGATACTTAAATGTCTTCCAAATGTCTGAGATGTAACTGAAGGGCATCTAAGGAACCAGCCTGTACTTTCGTCAACCTATTCAGGGACCCAGAAAATGAATGAAGTGGATCCCTCAAGACCAGTATCCCCCAAGGGGGCAAGGTTCAAGCATTGAAATTAAAATGCCTGTGTTTTGGTTGTTTGGTTGTTTGTTTTGAATGGTTTGAAAAAGGAATGACAGTCTTGGGATTTGAAACCTAGAAATGCTCACCAGTTCAGTCAGTCCCCGAGTCCACGCCACCCTTTCAACTTTGCAATTAAGAGGAGGAGAAATTCCGGTCAACTCTCCTTGGGGGGTGGGTCTGGGGGTGGCAGACTCAGGGAGGGAGGAGGACAGAGACAGAAAGAGCGAAACCAATTAAAACACAGCAAGATTTCCCACCTTTCTTAAATTCTTCCAGCATTGCGTCCAACTTGGTGTCATTGAAAACAAAGTGCAGGGGGTGGTTGTAAAATTTGGTGATGGTTTTCAAGGGGGTACAGTCATCCGGATCTACGAAGGCCAAGTCTTTGACAAAGAGCAGGTCCACGATGTTGGAACGCTCGCCCTCAAACACCGGGATTCGCGTGTAGCCACTCTCCATGATCTCGGACATGGTGTTGAAGTCCAGGATGGCCTCGCCAGTGATCATGAAGCAGTCCCTGAGGGGCGTCATGACATCCTCCACCGTCTTGGTGCGGAGCTCCAGCGCCCCTTGGATGATGTTCAGCTCCTCCTTAACGAGGTCGTTATAGGGGTCAGTAACCCGGAGCATCTCCAGCAGCTTTTCCCGGTTATAGACCGTGCCTATCTCCTGGCCCAGGACGCAGTCCAGCAGTTTGCTGACTGGGTAAGAGGCGGGGAAGGTCATCATCATGAAAAACTTGGTGAGGAAGATGGTGTTGGCCCCCACCGCCAGGCCGTGTCGGGAGCAGATGGCTTGGGGCACGATTTCCCCAAAGATGACGATGCCAATGGTGGAGACCACCACCGCCACGAGGCCTGAGCCCGCGATGTCGTCGAGCAGGATGGTGAGCGTGGTGTTGACCAGCACGTTGCCCAGCAGCAGCGAGCACAGCAGGTAGTTGCCCTGCCTGCGCACCGGCTCGATGCGCTTGGCATAATTCTTCTCTTTCTCCGTGCCGCAGTTTTGCACGATGCGCAGCTCCATCGGGTCCAGGGCCATGAGCCCCAGGTTGAGGCCGCTGAACATGCCCGACAGGCACAGCAGCAACGAGATGAAGATCACTTGCAGCCAAAAGGGCAGCAAGAACTTCTTCTCCTCGCCCACGATCATCTTGGTGTCCTCGCCGTCGTGGTAAATCCAGGTGGTCTCGGCCCACGGGGGAGGCGGGAGTCCGGCCACCCCCGCGCCACCCTTGCCCCCGACGGCGCCACTCGCAGACCCGGAGCCGCCGGTGCCCAGCGCGGGCGTGGAGAGAGACGTGCACAGGTAGTAAGACTTGCTCTTCTCCATCTTGCGCAGCGGTTTGATCTCGATCTCGATGATGCCCGACGTGCGGCGATTGAGAATGATGTGGGGCAGGATGATGATGTCTGAGGTGCGGATGCCGCAGCGCTGGGGGCCGCTGTCCGGCTCCGGAGGCGCGGGGCCCCCCAGCCCGCGCTCGCCGGGTGTGTGCCGGCGTCGCTCGTGCTCGGTGAAGGCGATGCGGGACCACGTCTCGTTGTTGATGTTCTGCCCGTAGACCCGCAGCTTCACCCGGGTCCGCTCGCTCACCCGCAGCGCACCCCCTTCCATGAACGACACGTCGTTCGTGTCCTCCAGCCGCAGCCCGATGATCACGGTCTCCTCGTTCTCGCCGGCCGCCGCGCAGCCGCCCGCGCCGCAGCAGCAGCTCAGCAGTAGCAGCGGCAGCAGCCGGCCCGCAGCTGCCTGCAGGAACCCCCGGCCGCGGGCACTGAGGCTGCGGCGCGCCGCCATCTTCCAAGTGGGCAGTGCGGCGGCTGCCTGCCCGCCCGCCATCTTTACTTCGGGTTCACAAGCGCCACAGCCAATCATAGGGTGGCTGCTCCAGCTGCGGCTTCATCCTTCCCACCCGGCGGCGCGAGCGCAGGCAGCGGCGCCCGAGCAGGACCGAAGGCGTGCGTCCGCGCCCCGCACTCAGCAGTCCGCCTCCCTGAATGACACGGACTCGGACTGAGCCAGCGGAGGAACCCCCGGCTCGCGGTTGGAGGGAGGGGAGGGAGGGGAGTGCTAGCCTCGCCCGCGAAAGGCAGGTCGGCCAGCCAATCAAGAGCGGGTGCCCGCCTTCCCAGCCAGGGGGCTGGAATGGGGGCGTGGCCTCGCTCGGCGTGCCGCACCAATGGCACGGGAGGTGGGCGGAGACATGAGGGCCACTGTCCTCCTCAGCATGCCAAGTTTCCAACTGAAAGGCGCGTGACTCTTGTGTATGCGAGGGGAGGAGGCGTGGCCATCCCGGACCCAAGAGCCAGTCAAAGACGAGCGCTGTAGGAAAGGGGGCGTGGTCTTCCTCCGGGCGGCCAATGGAAAGGAGCGGTCCGCGGGTGCGGCGCTCCCCGTGGGGTCTCTGTAGTAGATTCCCCCGAGCTAGGCTTGGCAGCCCTGCGATACTGCCCCGAGGCGCGAGGCCGCGGTCCTTGCTGCAGGGCCTGGAGCACGGGGCTCCGTGTCGGTGCAGACAGGGCTGAGCCCTCTTGCTCTGGGAGCACCAGAGCCGACTGGAGAAGGCTTAGGGGGCTCATAGCCTAAAACCAAATCGGATTATTGGTCAAGCCCCCAGCCCACTGCTCCTGCAAACCGCTTCTCACGGGAGACTCGCGGCCACAGAGTGGCCCTGGCAACGCCGCGGACCCGCCGTCTCCGCGCCTCTGAGCCGTTCGCGATCACGTGGCGCCACCTGCCGGCCCTCACGGACGTCTTGCAATCTTTTCTACACCTCAGTAAATAAACCCTCAGAAGTGTGCTCTGCTTCCCAAACTTTGAAATCATAGGACTTCTCCTGTAGTCGTGTTACAAACACAGAATGAGACGGGACCTGGTTTTTTTTTTTAAGTCCACCCAGGCAATTTTGGGAACTAGGAGGGAGAGACCACCCTGAGAAGGCCCATAAAAGCTTATTCTGAAATACACTGGCCAAATGCTGCCGGGTCTGGAGAAGATCGACTCTGGAGCGTGCATCACTAAGACTCTCAAGTCCATTGCATCAAGAGTAGACGTGGTAGCACAGTGGCTGCCAAGCTGAACTTTCTGCTTCACAACTTAAGCCCTTAAAAAATGTTTCCCGCTTTGTATTCCATAATCACAATTCTTTTTGTCAACACCCAAAGCATTTTTATAATTTCCAGGACAGTTAATTCCTGGGCTCGTTTTAGTGGTCTCCTTCCCAGTCTCTCCTCTGCTATGTCTGGCTTCTTCCCTTCCCGCTGGCCGTGCAGCTAGTGACTTGCCAAATCGGGACCTGCTGGTCCTTGCCTGTGCCCTCCCCTGAATCCTCATTTTCCTGGGGTAAAAGCCCAAGCATCCGGAAGGCCTCCATCGTTCTGCAAGCTCTGCCCCAGCCAGCCTTTCTCCTAACTGTTCCTCAGTCACTGCAGGGGGATCTCCCTGAGGTCTTTGCACTTGCTGTTTTCTTTGGGTGGGACACAACTTCTAGATGCCAACATGGCCCTCTTTCAAGGCTGTGCTCAAAGACCACCACACTCCACCTTGCCTTTATTTTTTTTTCAAAGTTATTCATTTGGTTGATAACCTGTCCTCTCTCAAAAACTGTGTCTGTCGTGCACTGTTACATCACCAAGGCCTAGAGCAACTATAGATACTCAAAACATCACATAAAAACTGTTAAAGAAATAAAGGAGCTTTTACTTTATTTTAAATAAATGTTCAACTCTAGTCCTAGCCCTCTGACTTCTGGTGTTTTCTCCTACTTCCTAATTCTCATACTGCTATAGTGGGAAAATTAGCTCAGATGAAGAAAATTTAATTCTTAGGTTTCTCGTGCATTTATAAGAGTGGAATTTACAGTTTATAAGTTGGGCTTCTTGGCTGTCTGACAGGGTTAAGGACAGACACAGTCCTTCTCACCCAGCTGATTGAAAATGTGACCAGGAGTGTTTTCTGGGCTAATAGGGAAGAAGGTTAGAGGTTCTCGAATATTGAATGCACGGTTTGAACTGGGAGTGTGGAGACAGGAAGGAGTGCTTGCCAGACCTACAGACATTTCCTGTGAATACCGAGAAAGCAACGGTCAGGAAAGTACAGTCTTGGCAATCTAGAAGCCAGCTAGAAGTTCAAGACTTGAGCAAAACAGAAAAGCACCTCCTAGCAGACGCCACAAAATAAGCCAGTTTCAGATTCACAAGGATCGCTGAGTGATCATTATCCTCAGTGATGGGTATGGGCTGGTCCTCTTCATGACACACAAGGCTGTCTAAACACCTGAGCCAAGCACAGTTTCCTTCCATGCAAGTTGTCCTTCAGGCTCAGAGGCTTTTTAAGCTCAGAGACTTGCTCTTTCCTCAGAGAGAAGTTGCTGGTGTGGGTTTGCAGTCAGTAACTTCGGATGTCGCAACCTGTCCTTCTAGGGGTAGAAGGCAAGGGTGGTGGTGTTTATAGGAAATTCTGAATTTGGAAATCTTGAGGGGAAAACACCACAAAACCCTAACTTCTGACCATATTTTAACCCATAAAAAGCCAAAAGGACTGAGATAAAGGGTGGCCACCAATGTCTAACCTTCGCTCCGGTTTGACTTTACCTGACATTGAATGAGTCATTCAGGCTAAGCTAAAACCTCCCTGCAAATACTTTCCTTAACTAAACTTCTCCTCCCAGAATCCTTCACTAGAAAATAAGAGAGAAGAATGACAGCTCAATTTTCTTCCGAGCAGAAGGGAAACTCCCAAGTTTGCAGCTTCGGGAATTAGCTCTGTAGCCAGACCCAAATGTCTCTCCAAGGTTGATACATTGGATTTTCTAAGAGATTACAAGGAAAATACAAATGATTTTCTATACATTTTGTTAACATAGGTATAACTGATAGAGGAGATTTTTTGTTCTGAAATTTGGTGGTTTGTAGAAAAGTATTCAAAGTTAATGCTCTAAATGGGACTTGGGGTTGGGGGATAGAACCCAAGGCTTTGAACATATAGAGGCTCTGCTGCTGAATGGCGTCTGAATGCCACCAGAACACAGTCTTCAGAGGAAAGCCAGGAACTAGGAAAACACTGGAATTACACGAACTTGCCCTGGGATCCACTCTGTTGGCCCAGATTAATCTCTCAGAAGTGACACTATGCACTTGTTTAAATACATAGAAGCCTATTGGGCAAAAGGAGAAATCTTCACCACAGTTCATAAAAACAATCAGTTAAAGTAAACTCTGCAGCCCACTTACATTCTCAAGAGGCCTTGCAGGCTTTGTTTAGGATTTTCCCATTTCCCTCCTTTTTCTAGGTATTTTCTGGACAT
This sequence comes from Psammomys obesus, assembly GCF_907164565.1. Taxonomy (NCBI): domain Eukaryota; kingdom Metazoa; phylum Chordata; class Mammalia; order Rodentia; family Muridae; genus Psammomys; species Psammomys obesus. Next base: position 6,564,317 of record NW_026596125.1, on the reverse strand, counting down.
TGTTACTGAGAAGAGACAGGAAAATGTTCTTTTGTAAGTTAATGTAAGTTAAAATTTCAGTTGTTTTTAAAAACTGAGGAAAGCATCGTGGTCTTCAGGTTGTTCCTTGAACAACAGAGGTTTTAAGTCAGGTGTAGTAGAGTTCTCTGTTATCTCACACTTGGGAGCTGAGGCAGGAGGATCCCAAACTGAAATCATTCTGAGCTACATAAGAAGACAGTCTTGGAAGAAAGAAGGAAGGAAGGAAAGAAAGGAAGGAAGGACAGACAGACAGACATATATGCATGCACACACATGCATTCCAAGATATTCCAAGGTGCACTTGCCTGGGCTACTGTGATTATGGTGCCCCCAACCCTTATAACGTCACCAGAAATTCCTCCCTCCCTTCCTCTCTTTCTTCTCTCTATTCTCCTCCTTTGCAACCCCCTTCTCTTCCTCTTCCTTTTTAGTTTGGTGGGTTTGGTTTTGTTTCGTGACAGAATTACCCTATTTAGTGCAAGCTGGCTTTAAATTCTCAATCCTCCTGCCTCAGCCTCCCGAGTGCTGGAATTACAGACCTGGGCCACCACATCTGGGTTAGTGTCCATTTTAAAATGTAGTCACACTAAAAAGTATGGTTCAACATACGACTAGAGGAGAGTGACATGAATCTTAATCCTAACAAAGGGATGGAGAGGAAAATGAAAAGCCGTGTTAGCCAATGGGAGAATGGGGGAAGCTGGAGAGACAACGCTAACTTTAGAGCAGCGTGTGGTTGGAGAGTCACTGTCCATGAAGAAAGCCAGCAGGCAGCTTTGGATACCGCTGGGATTGGTCTGTGTGATGGGTTAAATACCAAGTCTCCAAAGGTAAGGTTTTACCGCGTAGGAGTCAGGAGTCAAGAGAAGTTCTCAAAGAACTGTTTCATAGGAAGACTGCTCTGGTGGGTACCAAGACAAGAAATCTAGGGAGCTTCATTTTTATTTGTTTGTTTCCTGTGGGTGTACGCATTTGATGTACATGTTTGTATGGGAGAATATACACATGAATAGAGAATATGTATGCTTTTAAAGGCCAGAGGACAACACTGGCTGTCTTCCTGTCACACTCCACTGAACCTAAGGCTCAGCAAGGCTGGCTGAACAATGAGCTCAGGGACCCACCTGTCTCAGCACTCCCAGCACTGGGGTTATGGATGAGTGCCACACGTGGCTTTTACATAGTGCTGGGAATCCGAAGTCGGGTCCTCATACTTGTGGGCAAGCAATTTCCTGACCATGCATGTGCCTGGCCCTTCTCCAGGCACAGACAGGACAGAAACAATGACCAATATATGTTCACAAGAGTCCCCAAAGGCTGGAAGGGACACCACAGCTTCCATTCAGAAAGTCCATACCTGGATGACAGGCTCTTGTCCCCAGGGTCGCAATGGGAATTAGAAATTTCAGACCAAGCATGCAGTTTCCCAGGTTGGCCTGGACTCCTCTTCATAGGCCAGACTTCCTGATATATTCTGTTTAAGCTTTTAAAAATGTTTAGGCTGAGGTGTCATACCACGTACCCATAATCCCTAGGGAGACTGGGACAGGAAGATCATCTCGTAGAGTAAGAGCCTTTCTCAAAAGACAAAGTAGGGGGCTGGAGAGATGGCTCAGGGTTCAGAGCCCATGCTGCTCTTACAGATAACCCAGGTCCAGTTCCCAGCATTCATACAGCAGCTTAACCACAGTCCCAGGGAATCCCATGCCCTCTGTGGCCTCCACAGACACCAGACACGGTGCTCCTACATACATGCCAGCAAAACACTCATACATGTAAATAATTACAAACGTCTAAAAATCACTCAAGCACAGAACTTTTTTTGAAAGAAAAGATACTCTTAATAATCAGCCCAACTTAAAGCTTAGAGCAGAACAGTTCCAGACGAAGACAAACAGTATGCTCAGATTATAGTAATTGTGGACAGGGATGTGCATGAGTGTGTCTGTGTTGGCGTCTGTGTGTGTTCGTGTGTGGGGAGGGACAAAGATCAACATCCTCAATCACCTTTCCACTTTCTTTTTTGAAACAAGGCCTCTCACTGAACCTGGAGCCCATTGATTGGCTGTGCTGGCTGCAAGCCCTAAAGCCCCACTCTTCTCCACCTCCACAGTTCTGGGCCACAGGGCATACTGACATGCCTACCTTAGTGGGGACTCAGGGCCTCATGTTTGCGTGGCAAGAGCTATATCAACCGAGCCATCTCCCTAGCTCTATCTTACAGTAATCTGTCATGGTAAGAGTTATCACCACCAGACCACACTCCTCTCCCTCCGCTGAGGCTGTGATCACTGCTCTTCTTTCTAAAATCTTGTTCTCCCCTTCCCCGTCCCTCCCCCTCAGGCCTCTCATCCCACCCCCACCCTCATAGGGAGGATCAGGGCCTCACATGTGTCACAGAATGCAATACACTGAGCTACAGCCCAGCTCTTTTTATGTTACAGGCAAGGTCTCACTCTAGTTGCCTAGGCTGGCTTTAAACTCACTTTTTAGGCTAGGTAGTCCTTGACCTTTCAACTTTCTTGCTCAGCCTCAAAACTAACTGGGAACAGAGGCCGGAGTTACCAGGTCCAGCAGTTACTATACTGCTTAAGTTAGGAAGCCCCTGGAGGAGACCAAAGACATGATGCAATGGGCAAGGTGCCAGGAGCCCTGGTTCTGGTCCTGGTGCCAACACTTTGACAGCAGCCCCACCACTCAGATCATTTCCACAGTTCAGCTTCTCCTTCCATGAAATCTGCAAAAGCAGCACTGGGAAGAAGGTGTAGGAGAGCTGTTCTCAGTAAGGGTGCACTCTGGCTGTGTGGCACGGGTGGGCCCACGGAGAACTCCACCGCAAGAAAGGGCCATTTCTGAAGGGTTGCACTGACTTTGTGAGTCTCTGCTACATTATTTAAAAGGGGGAAAAAAGATATCTCCTTGCTTCTGTGGACAGATCTAGTTGAAAGGAATAATAAGGTTAATTGATAAAAAGAGAGTAAGGACAGTTAATAAAAGATGAACAGGTAGGCCCAGAAGCCACACAGTCACCCTGCACTTACTGTGCGGAGCCTCCCTCCCCTGCACTTGACATTTGAGGTGCTGTGTGCTCTAAAGGAAGCTCCTTTAGTATTCTCAAAGGAAGCCATACGGGAGATGCTTGTTAACTCCCAGAACAGAGGCTGACCCGTCCAGGCCACTTCCCTCCGCACAGTCAGCCTCTGAGCTATATGTCAAATTACCATAAGTGGCTCCAGCCCTGTGGTTGCCTCCCAAGAGGCCCCCCATCAGGCTCCACAAGCCCTGCTTGGCTGCCGCTTGTAATGAATTAAAGATATGTCACAGGTTAGCATTAGGCTTGTATAATTCCAGCTTCACATTTGCAAATGAGTGCAGACTGGGAGCTGGGGGCCAGCTTGGTGAGCAGAATGCTTGCTACACAAGCATGAAGGCCTGAGCTGGTCCCCGGCACACATATAAAGTTAATAAATTCTGTGTGTGTGCATACAAGCTCCAAACCAACCGGAGACCCCAATTCAAACAAACAAACAAACAAACAAAGGTAGACAGTGCTTGAGGAATGACACCCAAAGTAAACCTCTGGCCTACACATATACAGAATTCATAAGCACTGTCTCTACTGGATCCTAGGACAAAATCTTTAAAAGAGCCCTTTTACAGCCCAAATTGGGATAGGTTGTTGAAGACATTTGATCACTCAGAGGGGTCAAGACACAGGCCCACAGGGTTTAGAACCACATTGAGTTGTTTTGGTTCTCTTGGCCTACCAGTTCCTAACATTCCATTTTTGCAGCTAGTGAACAGGGCAGTGCCTAGTATAAAAGACGTACGCATTTTTATTTTTATTTAAGGATATGTGGGTGTGTGCTGTTTGCACACAATATGCATGCTGTGCCCAAGGAGGCCAGAAGAGGGCGTCAGATCCCCTGGAACTGGAGGTCCAGGAGGTTGTGAGCTGTCCAATGTGGATGCTGGGAAACCAATCCCTGTCTCTGCAGGAGCCACAAGTGCTCAACCACCCAGCCATCTCTGCAGCCTCCACAGCAGCCTTAATAAATAAGGGAAGAATAGGTAGATGGCACCACTTCTCCCATCAGTCATGGAGCACACCTCCCATCGGAGTGTGGCATTAGTGACAACCACGGTGGCTTTCAAGGGGAGGTGGGAGTCACCAGCAGGAAGAAGCTTTGCTTTCCGCTTTGGCCCTGGGGTGGGGCCTCTCCTAGCTGGGTTTCTCATCCATCCAGCGAGGATGCACAGCCAGTGAGCTTCAGGGGTCTGCCTTTCCTCTGCATTTCCATCACTGGGGTTAGCAATAAATCCTTCCATGCTCAGCTTTTATGTGCGTCCTGGGAAGACAGACTCAGGTCCTCATACTTGTATGGCCCACACTTTACTAGCCAACTGAACTACCTCCCCAAGCATAACTCTTGAAATATACATTTTATTGGAAAATGTATCAAATATGCTAGTCTCAGAAGAAGAACGTGGCCAGGCAGTGGTGGCACGTGCCTTTGATCCCAGCATTGGGAGGGAGAGGCAGATGAATATCTTGAGTTTGAGACCAGCCTGGTCTACAGAGTGAGTTCCAGGACAGCCAGGGCTACACAGAGAAATCCTGTCTTGAAAAACAAAACAAAACAAAAAACAAAGAACAGAAAAAGAATGCCTGACTTCTTTCTGAAGCACAAAGCATTCTGGATGGTGTCAGGGGATGGGGAGACAGCTCTATGGGTAAAGCACTTCCTGGCCAAGCATGAGGACCTGAGGTAGAATCTCCAGAACTCACATAAAAGCTGAGCACAGCTTCACACGTTTCTACACAGCCCCAGCACTGGTGGTGTGGAAACCAGTGGCTCCAAGTGCTGCCGGCCACCCAGGCGCCCTAGTCAAAACAGCAAGTGTTAGGCTCAATGAGAGACCCTGTCTCAAGGGAATAAAGCAGAGAGCAAAGAGCAGGGCACCTTCCTTTGTCTTCTACAAGAACACAAGTGGGCTGCATATGCACACAAACACATACAAATAAGTAAATACAAATTACCTCTTTTAGTTAAAGCTGGGAGGCTAGGGAGATGTCTCAGAAGTTGAGAGTGCTTGCTGCTCTTGCAAAGGACCTGAGTTTGGTTCCCAGCACCCGTGTCAGGTGGCTCACAACCACCTGTAGCGCAGGGGAATCCAACACCCTCTCTGGACACACACAGCATACACTCACGCACTCACGAAGATGCACAAATTCTTTTTTTTTTTTTTTTTTTTTAGTTTTGGTGAGACAGGGTTTCTCTGTGTAGCCCTGGCTGTCTTGGACTCACTTTGTAGGCCAGGCTGGCCTCGGACTCACAGAGATCCGCCTGCCTCTGCCTCCCAAGTGCTGGGATTACAGGCGTGTGCCACCGAGCACGGCCTGACACACAAATTCTTAAAAGCACTTAAGAATGGCATGTGAGAGGCTAATCCCTGGTCCTCACTCTTTAGCTTAGAAAAAAATCGAATACCTTTCCAGGCTTAGGCCCCAGTCACAGTATCAGGGCTGAATGCACCAAGAAAGCTGAGATCCTCAGTAAGTCTGAAACCACTACGGCGCCTCCCTTAGAAACAGGTGAAGAAAATTGAGATCAGCCAACATGCCAAGTACACTTTGCTCCTTCTGTGGCAAGACCAAGAAGTCTCAAGAAGAGACTGGCAGTGGGCATGGGGCACAGTGGTTCCCACAAGAGGAGAGTGGCTGGTGGGGGCCTGGACCTGCAACACCTCTTCTGTTGTCACAGTCAAGTCTGCCACCAGAGAACTAAAGGAACTGAAAGACTAGGAGACCATTTAGACCATCCATTTTAGACCTCCCTACCCTGCAACAAGTGTGTTCATTTATGTAAAAACAAAAACAACAACAACAACAAAAAACTCCAACCAAGGACCATGCATGGAGAACCCCTGCACAGATGTAGCCCATGGCAGCTCAGTGTCCAAGTGGGTTCCATTAGTAATGGGAACAGGGACTGTCTCTGACATAAACTGATTGGCCTGCTCTTTGACCACCTCCCCCTGAGGGGGGAACAGCCTTACCAGGCCACAGAAGAAGACAATGCAGCCACTCCTGATGAGACCTGATAGACAAGGGTCAGAAGGAAGGAGAGGAAGACCTCCCCTATCAGTGGACTTGGGGAGGGGTATGGGTGAAGAAAGGGGAGGGAGAATGGGATTGGGAGGGGAGGAGGGAAGGAGCTACAGGGGGAATACAAAGTGAATAAGGTGTAATTAATAAAAATAAATACAAAAAAAAAAAAGAAAACTTTGAAAAAGAAAGAAAGAAATGAAAGACAAATGTAATCAACAGAATGGCTAGGCCACCTTTTTTCTCTACCATATCCTTCCGAAGGGGCCATCCTGCACTCGGGGAGACACAGTGCTCAGCCTTGCCAGCCTTGCACTGCAGTGAATTATAACTGGGCACATAAGGAACCCTGGAACCAACAGCCTGAGTAGAATCAAGGTTACCGAGACAAGCAGAGCTGGAAAAAACTGCCTAGCAAGTCAAGGAGGAGAGTACTCAGAGTTCTTGGGATCCCCGTTGTGAACAAATCTCTTTAAAAAAAAAAAAAAAAAAGAATCTGGGGCTGAAGAGATGACCCAGGGGTTAAGAACACTGGCTGTTCTTCCAAAGGTCCTGAGTTCAATTCCCAGCAACCACATGGTGGCTCACAACCATTTATAATGAGATCTGGTGCCCTCTTCTGGCATGCAGGCACACACACTGTATAAATAGTAAATAAATCTTAAAAAAACAAAAAGATGAATCTGCTCTTAGAATCCATCCCAGTGTTTTACAGGCCTAGACATTCTCAAATTCCTAATTAAAAGCCTCTTGGGCCATGCTAACCCCACCTCTTCCCCTACTGCCCAAGCTCTTTTTTGCCTGCAGCTCAGTCCAATCAAGATTTCCTTGTCAAAGCCCTCCATGGTTGAAGGTTGTTACTCGTTCATTTTGAGACAGGTTCTACAGCACCCCAGGCTGGCCTCGAACTCTGTGTGCCTGAGGAGGGAGGGCCTGGGGCTTCTGATTCTCATGCCTCTACCTCCCGAGTGCAAGTGCTTGGACCTTAGGTGTGTGTAACTGTGTCACCTGGTGTTACCTGGTACTGAAGAGCAAACCCATAATCTCCCTCATACCAGGAAAGTACTCTACCAGCTGAATTATGCCGGCCCCAGGGCTGTAAGTCTGAATTATCAGCCCCCTGATAAAGACCAAGACTTCTGTGTCCCTTCAACTAACTACCACTGGCCTTTCCTTTAGTGCTCATACTTCTTTAACACGGTCCTAGAAGCAAGCCTAGCCTTTCCCTAAGTTTCAAAAGAGCATCTTACAAAGGGAGAGAAATCCTGTTTGTATTGCTTAGCTCTCCTTTCTTCAGAAACACCAGTAAAGACATATTACAGACAGTCAGGGTGGCAGCAATCATCAGGGTGAACTGAAGTCAAATTTATTTTTCATTTCTTCATTCAATTACAGAAAGGGAAAAAAAGGTTTGAAGACAGTACGCCTACCAAATTTGACTTGACAATCTAAGTTATGCTAACTTTGGCATAGTTAGCATAAATTTAGTAGGTACCCAGCTTCCTGAGTAAAGACAGAGAAATGTCCAGAGGTGTCCTGGGATAAGCCAGAAAGATGTCCTCTCACCATCCTCCAATGTTGATGCCTTTGAGTAAACCTTAAGGTGCCTAGTTCTATTACTCACCACCAGGTGGCACCAAAACTCTGAAATAGTGATGTAAGAAAAAACAGGTGAATCTCACTTTTTTAAATTAACACCCTCTAAAAATCACTCATTCCTGACAGTAATCATGTGGTGCCTTTGCCGTCTTCCCATACTCTGTGCACCGGGGAAGAGCGGGTTCAGAAGTCGATGTGACCCTTTAGCCACCCTCTCGAGCCCAGTAGGCTCCGTGCAGGCTGGAGATCTAGCAGCTTTTATTTTTGCCACAGCAGCCTCCAGCGCCCTGAGACACACATCGGGGCTGCATCTTGTCGGATTCTTCTGCAAGCTTGAATGGATCTCTGATTATAACCTGTCAAAAGGCAAACCAGAATGAAAGGGACCGGGGGTTTGAAGGGCTCAGACGCTAATATTTCTGTTTGATGTGGGCTGATTTACCAAGGCGGAAGATAAAATGTTACACACCAAACCATCCCATCCTCAGAGGAGCATTCCTGTTCTAGGATTCAAAAGACCTTTTAAGATAAGCCTCGTGTCACATAATTCTACCCCCACCCCCAGCATTGTGAAGGTAGAGGCAGAAGGGTCTAGACCTTAGGGTCTCCTCATCCATGATTACAATGGTGAGCTGGAGGCCAGCCTGGGCTACAAACTAAGGAACAAAAGATGGCCCTTTCTTTTGGAAGCTCTAATTAGATTATCATTCCTCCAAGGCAACCTTTACCTAAAGACTTTTCAAGGTAGGGGGAACTAACTTTTGTTTGCTTTTGTTTCAGACAGGGTTCCACATAGCCCAGATTGGCCTCCAGCTCACTGTGACACTTAAGAGAGCGATGGGGCCGAGGCTGGGGCTTGGCTCATACAGGCAACAACTCCAGCAACGGAACCAGACCTCAGCCCCAAAGTGGCTTTTGTTGTTGTGGTAGTTTAAGACAGTCTCATACTATAGACCAGATTAGACTGGAACTCTTGGTGATCCTCCTGCCTCAGCCTCCTAAATGCAGAAGCCACCATACCCTGCTTAAAGAGAGTTTTCTGCTGGGCCAGGAGAGTTGATTTCACCCAGCTGGCTCTTTTATGAGACGCTTCAAAGCATGTGCCTTTTACCTTTGGAACTAAAATCCTGAAATGCTAAAAGTTCCCTTCCTGTGCCGTATTCTCTGGAAATATTACATAAGAATGCTAACTTGGAGATAGCAGTACAACTGCCGATGTCCAGGTTAGAGATGGCCACCAACAGCCACCCTGACCTTAGAGCAGAGTACCATGCTCTTGGGAGGAACAACCGTCTTTCTCTTTCCTCCTTTCCCTCTGAGTGAGCTGCTTCTTCCAGGGGCACCAGTGGACCAGGGGCCAACTGGGCCCAAAGACAGAGAACCCAGAGCATGACCGAGTCACCTGAAGAGTGATACAGTTTTAGTTTACACCCTGTTAATGATGAACATTCCAGCAGGAGCATGGAAGGCTGTTACATTCGAGACACTGGTAGCCTCATTTGAATGGTGGCCATGACCTTGCTTGCCTTCAGGCCCCACCTTTCTTTTTTTGCTAACGATGTCTTTATTTTTATTTTAGTGTATGGGTGCTTTCCTTGAATGAATGTCTGGGTGCCACAGGTGTGCAGTGCCTGTACAGGCCAGAACAGGAGGCCGGATCCCTCAGAACTGAAGTTCCAGAAGGTGGAAGGTGGCCATGTGGGTGCTGGGAACCAAACCAGGTCTTCTGCAAGAAAAGCAAGTGCGCTTACCTAGTGAGCCATCTGTCCAGACCATCTCCACCCTTCTATGTCAAAAAGGCACCCTGGACCTGGACTTCCTGTCCAGCAGACTAAAACCTGTGTTCGGGGATACTGCTGGCACCACTGAGCCCTCACGTCCATTGCATGTCTTTCTCTTAGGAGCATCAGGGGCTCGTGCTAAGCAGAGTTAGCCACACTTCTCTTTGACTCATAAAAATGATCTCCAGAGGGCCAGGAGATGGCTCAGTGGGTACTCACTGCGTAAGTGTGAGGACCCGAGTTCAGACAGTGGCATCTACATGAAAGGCCAAACATGGTTACCCATGCCTGTAATTCCAGCACTGGGGAGGGTAGAGGATCCCTGGAACTCACTGCTCACTCCTCCATGAAACAGTGAGCTGCAAGTTTAGTGCACGACCCTGTCTCAAAACAAAAAATAGGGGGGAGTGCTGCAGGATATCTGATCTCACTGTGAACCCCGAAACTGTGAACCGTAAAACACTGCTTCTTGTTTGGTGTGGTTGAGCCCTATCACACACCTTTCATCCAAGAGCTTTCTGTTTATTGTAAAGAGGTGATGGTGGTGCGGTTCAGCTAGTCCTAGAACACACCTTTAATCCAAGCGCTTTCTGTACATAGTATCTAATAACGTTAACCCTAGGCCAAGAGGCAGAGTAAGAAACCAGCTGACAGCGATTAAAGAGCAGGCAGGACTTTGAGTTGAGGGGTATTTAAGACAGTGTGGAGAAAAAGAAAGGGCTTTTTTTTGTTGTTTTGTTTTAGCTCTTTGGCTTAGGCTTAGGCATATGCTCTAAGGCTTTCTGGGCCTTTTGGGCTTTGGGCTAGCAAGCGTCTGGCCTTAGGTTTGGTTGTTGTTGTTTGTTCATTTGTTTTTTAGCTTTCTCTTACAAAGCCATCAGCTGAGCTATCAAGCTTTTAGCTTGGAGCTTTCATCCGTCCTTTTCCTTCTGGGACCTGAGCTGAGAAGGAAGGTCAGCTGGGTGTTTTCTCTGCCTCTCTGACTAGCTGTTTTTCACCCCAGAATCTGGCTCCTGAGTCTTCATTGGTAAAACAAAATGGCTTTCTTTCTTTCTCTCTCTCTTTTTTCTTTGTCTCTCTTTCTCTCTTTTCTTCCTTCCTCTCTCTCTCTCTCTCTCTCTCTCTCTGTGGGGAATGGTGGCGGCAGGCACCAGACAGTTACCTGCAGTCTCTGCATGTGCACCTTCATGCGCGCACGCACGCGCACGCGCGCACACACACACACACACACACACACACACACACACACACACACACTCACATGCAGGCACCACCCGAACATACACACAAATGATTTTCCCATTTACCCATCTCACCGTCCAGTGCCCTATCTACTAGTGGGAAGACATGCCAACATCACTTCCAAATGTTTCTGGCCCTGAAAGACTAGGGTGAAATGAAAGTAGAGGGCATCTGGGCAAACATCCCTTCGCAGGGGTGCAGTGAGATGCTTAAAGTGCCCACTGGAAGCTGGTGTGAGTTCTAATTCGCTTTCCAGCCATGTGCCGTGGATGAAAACATTCATCTCCCTGCACCCCAGCTTCTTCATGTGTGGGCTGAGTATCACCAAGGTCACTGTAAGGACTACACTGCACCTCGAACACATGGCTGTTCTGTCAAACTCATCCCTCTAAATTAGTCCACCTGTTGCTCATGTTATTGCCACCATTACTATCCGCCGCAGCCAGGTGGCCTTGCAGGAATCCTGCTTGCATCATTTCAGATGCTCCTGCATTTCAACTATGTAACTCGTTGATGATTGACTGATCCGTTTTGATACAGGGTCTTCTATCATCCAGGCTGGCCTTGAATATGTTGCTGAGAATGACCTTTGACTCCTGGTCCTCCTGCTTATGCCTCTCACCCAGGCACAATGTGTAACAATAATGAAACAATGAAATAGGGAAACTTTGCTTGTCAGGATTAAAAAGAAGACAGAGGGCTAGGGGCACAGCTCAATGCAAGTCTGCTTACCCTGTATGCAAAACATCATGAGTTCAATCCCCAGAAATGAAAAGAAGAAAAAGAAGAGGAGGGGGGGAGCAGAAAGAGAAAAGAAAAGAGGGAGAAAGAAGAAAGACAGGAGGAAGGGGAAAAGGACAAATACAATTGCCCACACTGTCTGTACACCACGGTTTATCATCAAATTCTCCCATTAAAAAATAAATAAACATCCCCTCCCCCTCCGGAGTGTGAGGCTGTATCTCTGGGTCACACAGCTGTTCCATCTTGATGTCCAGCTGGCTGCAAACAAAACTGGAAGAACTATGACTCAAAAGAGATAGCACGTCTCTACTTCTATCTCTGCCTCCAACCTTACTTAGAAAGTGGGAAAACAAGAGATCAAACTTAAGGCCCTAGCTTGCTGCTGGGTGGGCTGGAGGCGAGGAGTGGGCTAAGAAATAGTTCCAAGGGGCTGTCTTGCAGTGAGTGTGGATACACAAGGTAGCACACCTGGGAGAGAGGCCTGAGAGAGAAACTGAGGCTGATGGTGGAGGTCCGGGACTCTTTGCCTATGAGCTTTGCTTTTTCCTTGACCTTACAGGGGTAAAGAGTCCAGCAACAGGGCACAGCATGTGCCAATGCTGGAGGGCTGTCCACTCCCTAATACTGTATCACTGTAGAGTCCATGGACCCTGCAGACGCTGCCACACTGAGTCTGAAAAGTGATGGGTGGAACATGGAGGTTGTGGCATTTCTCTCAAAATACAGCTGAGGAAATGAATAGCATTGCCAACTCTTCTGGCCCTTAGACAGCACCTGTATGGTGCCCACCACAACCAAAGAAATTATTGTCCTGCAAACTGGATCACAGTGAGCATGAGAGAGGCGTGCCTGAATGGGGGTGGGGGGAGGGGCACACAGAAGAGGAAAGCACAGAGGAAGCCCAGGGGGCTGCAGGACTGAGCAGCAGCAAACTACTTATGCCTCCATCTCAGGGACCGAGTGAAGAGGTATTTTTTTTCCTAGACAAAGTTTCTCTGTGTAACATCCATGGCTGTCCTGGACTCACTTTTGTAGACCAGGCTGGCCTCGAACTCAGATCCAACTCAAACAGAGATCCCCCTGCCTCTGCCTCCTGAGTGCTGGGACTAAAGGTGTGTGACACCATGCCCAGCTTCAATGAAGACATTTTTACAGGCAGAATAGAAAACAAGCTGAGGAGCTGGGCATAGTGGCACATGCCAGTAATCCCAGCACTCAGGGAGGCAGAGGCAGGCAGATCTCTGAGTTCAAGGCCAGCCTGGTCTTCAAAGTGAGTCCAGGACAGTGGAGGCAACACAGAGCAACCCTGTCTCAAAAGAAACAAAAACAAACACAAGCTGTCAGGAACACTCCTGGAGAAGATTATTGTCCTCTTTGTTGCCCTCCTCATTTGGCGGGGTGTTTCTGACACAGGCCAGGCTATTGCCAACTTGGGACAGATGAATGATGGCCGCAGCAGTATGTGATTTGTCGTCTAGTCTGCCAGGAAAAAAGGGCAAATCGAAGTAAGAGAGATAAGAAATGAAGGGTGGTCAAGGCCAGCCTGGCCTACAAAGTGAGTCTAGCACAGCCAAGTCTACAAAGAGAAACTCTTCACAACAAAAGAAAAGAAAGAGAAAAAAGAAATGGAAGGTGGGTTAGGATAACATAAGAGGACATGATTTGCTTAGTGGCAGCTCTCCTATGAAAAAGACACACACACACACCACCCCACCCACACACACACACAGGATGCTGGAGTCTTGTGAGGCTTTGAGGCAGATCTTAAGCCTGAACACGAGGAAGAACATTTCCTAGGAAGACAAGGAAGTTCTATAATCCAACAGTAATGGCAAAACTAGATGGACCCACCAACTCCCTGGGACTAGGGGTAGGGCTGAAGATACCTCAAAGCAAAGGCTGTAGAATGACCTCAGCCTCACATGGAGCTGACTGTTTAGTTAGTTCTCAGATACCTCAAAGCAAAGGCTGTAGAATGACCTCAGCCTCACATGGAGCTGACTGTTTAGTTAGTTCTCAGAGACAAAGAAAAGAACTCTGCTCTGATGTGTGGACACTGAAAGCACATGGCTCCAAGGCAACCCAGAATGCTCCACCAGGGCAACTCCATCAGAGCAATCAATAGTGTGGTACTGACTGCTGGGAGGCTTCCTGACCCTGGAGGGCACTCCCGGGTGCTCTTCCATTAGGAAAGGCATGGGGACTCCTGCGGGGAATTTGGAATCAAGGTTCAAAGAGCCAAGACGGTAATGAGAGGGGAAGCAAATTGGGACCTGGTTCATCCTTCTGCCTTTAGATCCATAGTAGAACAAAACAGAACTGACATGTTAAGATTAGAGAGACAGCAAAGGAAGCAGAGCGGGCTGGGACTTCAATGCCTTCCCACAGTACCTCCAACAAGGCATACAAAACTTAAAGAATGGCTGTGGATTATAGGGAACTAAATAAGGTAAGGCCTAGCACCTATGCTGAGGTACCTACATTACCTGGGGATCAGATAAAAAGGCACACCCTACCTTGGCTCTGTGACTTTGCCTTTGTTTGGTTCTTTCTCGGGAATACCTGTTCAGTCTCTTCCTGTCACAGCATAGTGACTTAGGGCCCCATTTCAAGCTGATATGATCTGGTCCCATGTGGAAAAGGAAGAAGGTTATAGTCTCTTTTAGAACTCAGTAGGATGAAGGTATATCTCCTCTCACAAAGGGTCATCAACTCCAACAAAATCCAAGGCCCCAGGCCACCCAGGAGTTTCCTAGGGGTGGCAAGATCAGATAAGACTCATTTGTTTCCAGGCAGAGCAAAAGATGAAATACAAGGCTCCTGTACCTCCCACTGGCAAAGAACAGACAGACATGCACAAGGATAGTTGAGGTGCAAATTCTGGGCACCCCTCTTCCAGGTTACAGATGGCATGAGCTGGGCTCTCTGGCAGAAACAGGAGGTACCTTGCTCAAATCTCTGGAGGGGGCTGAAACTGGATAGATCCGTGTACAATGCCCTAGGACATAACTGGAGAGCACACAGAGTCCCCATTGGTCACCGTGCAAACTGGCCTACCAGAGAACCATCAGAGGGCAGACCTCTCACTACTTCTAGGCAGTGGAAAGTATGAGGCCCAGTTACTTACGAAGCTGCCTCACCACCTGGGATGGGGTTTAACTTATTCTGGAAAATGGGAGGTATGCAGTTAGGTCATTGAGAAGGCAAAGTGTCTACCCTGTAGCACAACCTACTACAGATATGTCTGGCTCTGATAGCAGAATACCAGAGAGGCTGAGGGATGGCTGATACCTTTACTAGCACATGAGGCAAGTCAAGCGCACTGATGACTGGGCAGTGTATGGAGGGCTGATATTGTGGATGGCAGAGTAAAACAAACACCTCCTGGCTTCACCAAGTCTTCCAGCTGAGGGAGACCGTCAAAGGGCTGAAGAATGACAGTACCCAGACTGTCGGCTTCCCAGGACATGCTGTTAGGGATGACACCCAAACACATCATGGCACTTTGGTCTGCCACAGAACCCTTAGGCAGCAGGCTTGGTGGAGAGAGAAAGAACCGCTTATTAAAATAACTAATTCAGAGCCTGAAGCTCACCTTGGCTGGCTAGGCTGAAGTCCCTGGAGAACAACCTCTTGATGCCACATCTGATCCTTATGAGTGCTTGGGGGTTGTAAGGTCTGTCCCAAAGGCCATCCACGCCCAAGCTGTGCAAAGAGTCTACAGAGTTAAGACAAAGACAGACCATGCAGCTATTCCACTCACTGTAAGCATTGAATCCAAGTATTCACGGCCCTGATCTCGAACCTGGCGAAGTGGAGGCAGGAGAATGAGTAGATTGGGCTACATGGCAAGCCTATGTCTTTAAAAAAAAATCATTTTCAAAATAAATAATAAATAAATGCAGAGATGGAGACAATATGGTAGTGCCTGTGCTCAGTGACCCATGTCCCCTAGGATCAGCTATTTCTTGCTGCAGTGTGAAGTGTCTCCAGCTCTTCAAGCATGGTTCATATTAATCGCATTAAGCCCTGGACTTATAGTCACTGTTTATTAGAAATTTGCATTTAGGTTTCCATTCATCACTGTGATCTTTAGTTGGTTTTGGCTCCACTGAAGTGTGTGTGTGTGTGTGTGTGTGTGTGTGTGTGTGTGTGTGTGTGTG
>NW_026596125.1:6544810-6548648 GCF_907164565.1 Psammomys obesus | reverse complement strand
TGTGTGTGTGTGTGTGTGTGTGTGTGTGTGTGTGTGTGTGTGTGTGTCCTGAAAGCAGGGCTATTAGCAAACCTAAATTAGTGCTTAGCCAGTTCCTTACCCTTTCTGTAGGAGGCATGCTAGGATTTTGTCCTGGTGACTCCAGCAGGAAAGGCTGACTATTATTGTCTGCATGTGCCCTGTCTCTTCTCACACAGCATTACTCCTGTTGCTGTGGATTTTTCTTCACAAGTTGAACAAACAACCTCCCAGCACCGCCAGCATGGTCCGCACACTGCCAGCACGGTGCTGTAGCCTCGAGTAGGACCAGGGTGCACTGCGGCAGAGGAAGGCACAGGAGACAGAAAGGGTCATAAGGAATGCTGTGCAAAGATTGGCTTTGGAAAAAGAAACCATTCCCGCTGCTCTCTTTTTCTATCTCTTTATCTCTCATCTCTCCAAAAAAAGATTGGTCTTGGAGTTGATGGTGTAGCACACTCATTAATCGAAGCACTGGGTTGAGGGCAGTGGGCAGAGGCAGGCAGATCTCTGAGTTCAAGGAGAGCTTAGTCTACATAGTGAAGTCTAGGACAATCTGGACTACAAAGTGTGACCCTGTCTTGAAACGGCAAAACCAACCCTTGTTATGACTGCAGCCATCTCCAGCTGTAACTACCGTGGTTGTTTCCCAAGGTACACCCACGAATCACCATCCACAGTAGTTTTCTAACAAGTGATAATAGACAAGAGCTGTTAGGGCATGCAGAGAGCAGCAGTACAGCCTGGTACAAGGATGCAGCAACAGCTCTGGCAGACTCCTAAGAGAACTGGAGTCACTCCGGCTAGAATAAGGTCACGTCAGTCTCCATCCTCATACATGTCCTCTTTCTGGCCCACGTTTTGGGGCTCCAACCAGTGTCGCTCCTGCCTAGGCCCACACTTCTATCCATAAGTCCATCAGTAAACTACCCTGTGTACAGACCTGGCTCTGTCTGCCTCTCCCTCAGCACGCTGCATCAGTCCCTAGACACCGAGCAGTCTCACAGCGGATCTCTAATAAACTTGGCTCTCTTAAAGACCGTGGGGAAAATGCCACAAGGCTTACTTGTATGTTAACATAAGTGTATGCTGACGTAAACTACAATAAAGTAAAAACAACATAAAAGTGAAAAACTTTGAAGAAAGATAATTTTTGAGACCAGAGTAAAGGTTACATGGAAGAACAATAACAGAATCCTGAAAAGAAGACTGGCCAGTGGTGGCATACACCTTAAGGCCAATACTTAGGAAGGAGAGATGGGGATTTTTGAGTTCAAGGCCAGCCTGGTCCACAGAGCTAGTTCCAAAACAGCCAGGGCTATACAATGAAACCCTGTCCTGAAAAAACAAAAACAAAACAAAAGAATCCTAAAAAGAGGAAGGGAGCTGAAACCTATAAATTGTTCTTTGACCTTAACATGTACACAGAAATTAAAATAAAAATGTAATCAAATACTGTTGCTTTAAAAAAAAAAAAGATTAGATTATATAAGACAACATTTCAAAACAGTAGAGATATAATTATTATCTAATAAATGAAGCAAAATTTGGACTAGTTGATATTTGGAATGAAATGTCACAGGCTCTGCAGTATAAAAAAATGGGGCCCAGTGGGATCTAGAAAAGATCATCCTGAGTAAGTTATCCCAGAAGCAGAAAGACACACATGGTATATACTCACTTATAAGAGGATATTAGACATATAATATAGGATAAACATACTAAAATCTATACATGTAAAGAAGCTAAAGAAGAAGGAGGACCCTGGGTAAGATGATCAATCCTCACTCAGAAAGACAAACAGTATGGACATTGGAAGAAGGAGAAAACAGGAAACAGGACAGGAGCGTACTACAGAGGGCCTCTGAAAGACTCTACTCAGCAGTGTAGCAAAGCAGATGCTGAGACTCATAACCAAACTTTGGGCAGAGTGCAGAAAATCTTATGAAAGAAGGGGGAGATAGTAAGACCTGGAGAGGACAGGAGCTCCACAAGGAGAGCAACAGAACCAAAAAAATCCAGGCACAGGGGTCTTTTCTGAAACTGATACTCTAATCAAGGACCATGCATGGAGATAACCTAAAACCCCTGCACAGATGTAGCCCATGGCAGCTCAGTGTCCAAGTGGGTTCCCTAGTAATGGGAACAGGGACTGTCTCTGACATTAACTCAATGGCTGGCTCTTTGATCACCGCCCCCTGAGGGGGGAGTAATCTTGCCAGGCTACAGAGGAGGACATTGCAGCTAGTCCTGATGAGGCCTGATAAGCTAGGGTCAGATGGAAGGGGAGGAGGACCTCCCCTATCAGTGAACTTGGAGAGGGGCATGGGAGGAGATGAGGGAGCGAGGGAAGGTGGAATGGGGAGGGAATGAGGGAGGGGGCTACAGCTGGGATACAAAATGAATAAACTTAATTAATATATAAAAAAATCAAAATTTAATTAAAAAATGGGGCCCAAAACTTCTTCTACCAGAAGTTATGCCCGTTATGCCCTCAGGCATCTAGGGAACCCTATCCAAATACTAGAGGTCCCAAATGTTTCAAGACTGAGGCTCTTATACATTTTTGGCTTGTCTCCCAGATATGGCTACACATATTTTTATTGGCTGCTTTAAATTATTAGGCAGTGGTGGCTGGAATGAGAAGGGAGAGGAGGAAAGGGCTGCAGGAGAGATGTAGTCAGTCCGTATTCCAGGGGGAGGGCACTACTGACCCACCTACATGTCCACACGGACAGACCAGCCCATGTGGCTGTTTCCTAGGCTTTTTCCCTCTTAGCCCCTCCTCAGTAACCATGTGAACCTAGCATGGCGGTCCGTGTATGTAATCCAGAATTTGGGAGGTAGAGACAGGTGAGCAGAAGTTCATGCCAATCCAGGCAACATGAAACTGTCTCAAAAGAAAACGGGAAGGGGGTGTCACACGTCAGTGTTCGCTTTGCTGTAGGTGGATTCAGTTCCCAGAATAGGCATGACGGTTCACAGGCACCTGTAACTCCAGTTCCAAGAGACACAACTCCTCTTCTGACCTCCACAAGCAGGAGACACAGACATGGTGCAGAAACATACACAAATGCAGCTTATACACATAAACTATATATTTAGACATAGCGTCTGCGTAGCCCTGGCTGTCCCAGAACTCACTCTGTAGACCAGGCTGGCCTCTAACTCAGAGATCCACCTGCCTCTGCCTCCTGAGTGCTGGGATCTAAGGTATGCTCTATCACTGCCTGGAATTGTTGGGACAATCTCTTGTGTGCAGTGCAAAGGGGTCTCTGTATTATTCAGATGCTGATTTCTGTACCTGCAGAGACTTGAATACAGGTGGACTCAGAGATTATATTTTTATGAAGCATCACCTGTCTCAGTGTTTTGCAAACATCTTCTCCATCATCTTCTGATTGGCTTAATAAAGACTTGAATGGCCTATTGCAAAGCAGGAGAAGATAGGCGGGACTTCTGGGGAGAGATAGATAGGAATGTGGCTGGGGAGGGGTGTCCGCCAGCCAGACGCAGAGAAATAAACAGGTGCTAGGGCTGAGAGAATGAGAGGTAACAAGCCACACGGCAGAACACAGACTAGTATAAACAGGTTAATTTAAGTTATATGAGCTAGCTGAGCCAAGCTTTAATAGATAAATAAAATCCTCCATGTCATTACTTAGATGGCTGGCAGGTCAAGACAGTTGGGCAATATGGAATAAATCTTTTTATTTATGGCTAGAATGTAGGACTTACTAGTGAATATGATCGAGGTAGGACATCCCCGTGGAAGCCCACCTAAGTGACATGAGTGACCCCACAGCCACTGGTGAGGAGC
>NW_026596125.1:6540460-6544800 GCF_907164565.1 Psammomys obesus | reverse complement strand
ATCACAAGGCCAAATACATAAACCTCACATGGAAAAGGCTGTCTCAGGCCCTTTGAGCAACCCATGCAAACAACAGGCTACAGATACCATCCCTCTACCTCAATATTTATGTTAAACTAAATTCCGAGATATGAAAGCAAAGCCATAAAAAGGGAGTAGAAGAGTCTTCATCACAGATTTGACAGTGATTCTTAGATGGGACCCAGGTAGGACCAGCAACTAAAGAAAAGACAAATGAGTTACTCAAAACTAAAACCAAACTTAAATTAAAATCTTTTGTGCAACCAAGAATACTATCATGACAGTAACGAGGTATGTACCTGACAAGGCCTCATATTCAGACCGCCACGTACAAGTCAGGGGTGTGAGTCAGTGGTCAGTGCTTGCCTGGACTGTAAGGCTCCCGGTTTAACCCCCAGCACCACAAAACAAAACAGACAGGCTACACACATTAAAAACAACAACAAAAAACCCTCTTACAACTCAACAGCAAAAGACAACCAACCCAATTTAAAAACAGGCAAAGAACGTGATCAGACATTTCCTCAGAGAAGATATGCAAAAAGCCATTAAGCATGTGAAAAAGGTTCACATTGTTAAATTGGAAACACACTCAGATCAAAGCCCTACAGCTTCCCCATATAGGCTCAGCTCCCAGAACCCACAAGGTGGATGACAACCATCTGTGACTCTATTCACAGATGCCCCCTTCTGACCTTTGAAGGCACCAGGCACATATGTGACACATACCAGCAAAACACTCATACACATAAAATAAAATATTTAAAAGCTAATGTTTAAAAATAAATGAATCACCAGGAGGTGTTGCTACATACCTTTAATCCCAGCACTCAGGGAGCCAGAGGCAGGTAGATTTCTGTGAGTTCAAGGCCAGCCTGGTCTACAGAGTGAGTTCCGGGACAGCCAAAAGCTACAGAGAAACCAAACCAAACCAACCAACCAAACAACAACAACAAAAAACCCAAAAACTCAAATGAATCAAATAGGCCTAACAAAAGATTACAACATTCATAAATCATCTCTGATGTAATAAAATGGAGGGCTGATTTCTTCAGTTTCTATCTGTCTTTTCTTGTGTTTTGGCTCCTGAACTTCCCAGTCTCAGGGAAGTCTTCCTAGTTTTCCTTTATTAAAAATCTTTTCACTGGGTGGTAGCGGTGCACGTCTTTGATTCCAGCACTCAGGAGGCAGAGTCAGGTGAATCTCTGAGTTCAAGGCCAGCCTCGTCTACAGACTGAGTCCCAGAACTGCCAGGGCTACACAGAGAAACCCTGTCCCAGAAAAATATGCAATGAAAATCTTTCTTGGCACAGCTGCTTGCTGTTGCATAGGCCATGCACTGGTCTGCACAGCTCTATTCTGGAAAAACCCCCTAAATGTTGAGAAGGCTGCATGGCCACAAGGAGCTGTTGCTCATCCATACACACTTCCAGGAGCCACTACACATCGTGGGGCAGGAGAGACGGGGGAGAGCACTTTTACAGCCTACATTTTGCTAGCTTACCACACAATGTTAGTGGCTTGTCTGTTTCAGTCCCTTCCCTAGGCCAGATGGCCCTGAAGGAGACAAGGACAATAAAAGAAGGAACTGACTAGACTTGGGCCAGATGTTCACAGAATAAAGGAAGGGGGTAAGCGGTGATAAGGACGGAGTCACTGACATCAGAGATCTCAGGGACAAGGCTGGCCACCTGACAAGAGGGCAAGAACGCACTAGGGGTGACCGCCTTTGTTCTCCCTGCTCTGCTGGAGCCTGCTGCTGTAGATAAGGGAAGGCAGCCCAGGGCCTTTTTAGATCACCTGCTTCTGCATAAGCACAAGTCAGAGATTCCGTTCTGTCCTTGCTCTTGTCACGTGTGGTGACTGGTATACAGAGTTGATCAGGTCCTGTGGAGGACAGCCCTGCCACTCTATACAAGTTAAAAATCTGGCAGACATGGTGGCATGTTCCTTTTAATCTCAGTACTCTAGAAGCAGGGACAAGCAGATCTCTGTGAGTTCAAAGCCAACCTGGTCTACATACTGAGTTCCAGGATAGCCAGGACTACATAGTGAGACCCTGTCTCAAAACAAACAACATCAAAAGCCATCAAAAATTAGAAATGTGGAAAAAACAATTCCTCTCTTTGTCTTGTTTTGTTTTTTTGAGGACAGGGTTTCTCTGCGTAGCCTTGGCTGTCTGAGCCCCACTTTATAGATCAGGCTGGCCTCGAACTCACAGAGATCCGCCTGCCTCTGCCTCCCTGAGTGCTGGGATTACAATGTGCGCCACTGAGCCTAGCTAACAAGTCCATTTCTAGGTATCAACGCAACATCTTCGGAAGCAGAAAGTCAAGCAAATATTTGCAAGTTCACGCCCCTAACAGCACTGCTTCTAATCTTCGAGAAGCAGGACAATGCCTGTCAAGTGGGGGACAGATAAACCAAGTGTTCTAGCCCTACTCGGAGAAGCAGAACAGCCCCAGTGAAGAAGCTCTGGAAACCCAGGTGAAAAGGTCAGATACAAAAGGCCATGTGTATGTGAGTTCAAGCACAGGCGGACCTGTGGGTCAAAACCTTGAGCCACTGCTAAGTGCCAGTGGGAGGAGGAACCGGGAAATGGCTGCTCAATGGGGATGAGGCGGCGAAAGTTCTACAAGTAAAGAGTCTTGATGGTTATACAACCCTGGGAGTGACCTAAATGACACTGAGCTATATATTTGTAAATGCTTAAGATGGGGAGCTGACAAAACGGCTCACCAGGTGAAGGTGCTCTCTCTCTCTGTCAAAGCTGAGGGCCAATTTATTCCCCAAACACCTTAGGACAAAAGAGAGACCTGATTCCCACAGGCTGTCCTCTAACCTCCGCACACGCACACACATCGTCACACTGTGACACACACAGAGAATAACTGGATAACTAATCAAGGGTGAAAGCTCCTTTTTGGTGCTAGCAAGACAGCTCAGCACTGGCTGCAAGTTTTCACACTGGGTTTTGTCTTTGAGACAAGGTCTTGCTTTATTGCCCAAGGTCTTAAACTCTTGGATTCAAGTACTGCTTCCCCGTCGTTCTCAGTCTCTAGGATTATGGGTATGAGGCACTGAGTCCAGCAGTAAGGTGCTTCTGTGGAAACTCTTTACCTTCTTTGCATATGGGCCCTTTTGAAAACTTGATCAAAGCAACAGATGGTTTCCCAAGAAATTATATATATAAGCACAATTGTAGGGGCCTTACAGATACCTTCAGTTAATTCACAGATATCCCAAAACCTCAAAGGTTATTATTGGCTTGTGGTTAGGAATTAAAGGAAAAATGCATTTACAGGCTTAAGAGGTGGCTCAGTGGTTAAGAGCACTGGCTGCTCCTCCAGAAGATCTAGGTTTTATTCCCAACACCCTTGTGGCAGCTACCAACCTTTCCTTGAGTTCCAAGGAATTCTGGCTTCTGGGAGCACTGCACACAGTGCACAGACATACATTTGAGCGAAACACCCACACACATAAAACAGAAATATCTTTACGTAAAAAAAAAAAAAAAATCAAATCATCTATGCACATAGGTAGCCTAGAAATGAGTTGTGGTAGCCAACTGTAAAGAAAGCTATTGTTTTTGTAAGCCTGTAGTTTGGTTTTAAGGAACCTGTTTGAAGTAGGGAACTGAAAGTCAAACAAACCTTTGTTTCTAATTCAGAACCTCCCTGAGGAGCTGGCAGTGCGGCTCCAGTGGGTGTGAACACAAAATCCTGAGCAAAACGTGAGTTCTTCAAGATAGCTGCTGTCTCTTCATCCACTTCAACAGCTTCACCTTCCTAAAGGGCAGCATAAAATGAGTATCAAAAAATGCCATTTTGCTCTTTCTTGTTCTTTTGGGGTTAGCGGAACAGAGAGTAATCTTGAGGTATGCGTTCTCTCCTCCAGGGGTTCTGGGAATCAAACTCAGATCACCAGGTTAGCACAGGCAAGCGCCCTTACCTGCTGAGCCATCTTGCCAGCCCAGCACTTCAATCCTATGAGAAAGAAAATATCCTAAGCTAGGCGGTAGTGGTGTACACCTTTAGTCCCAGCGCTCAGGAAGCTGATCTCTGTGGGTTTGAAGCTAGCCTGGTCTACAGAACCAGGACACCCAGGGCTACACAGAGAGACTATCTCAAAACAAACAAAATCCAAAACAAACAAAAAAATAATAGAAAAAGAGAGAAAAAAAAGGAGGGAGGGAGGAAGGGAGGGAAGGAGGGAGAGAGGAAGGAAGGAAGGAAGGAAGGAAGGAAGGAAGGAAGGAAGGGAAAGAAAGACAGAAAGAAAGAAAGAAAGAAAGAAAGAAAGAAAGAAAGAAAGAAAGA
>NW_026596125.1:6539372-6540450 GCF_907164565.1 Psammomys obesus | reverse complement strand
AGAAAGAAAGAAAGAAAGAAAGAAAGAAAGAAAGAAAGAAAGAAAGAAAGAGAGAAAGAGAGAAAGAGAGAGTAAATACCCAGAAGCTTATGAAGGAGTAGCATTCTGGGGGTTAGGCACCACTCCAGGCCTTCTAATGTGCTAGTCTCTCATCTTCAGACCATCAATTAATTTCATATGTATTTACAGATGGTCAATTGACCAATGTCAAGATCATTTTTTTTTTTTTAGGTAAAAGTGTTAAAATGACACTGAGTATCAACCTCTGGCCTCCACATATGTATGCACACACATTCACATAAACACATGCAAATAAAAATATAAAAGGAGAAGCTGTGCCATGGTGGTGCAGGCCTTTAACCCCCACTGTCTAGGAGACAGGGCGTTTTCAACTCTATTATAATCAACAGCACTGCTGAGCGGGGAGGGCCGGAAAGCGTAAGTATATCGGGGTGTACCAGCTTAGAGGGTTGAGAACAGATTAAAACTGCTCAGTTGCTGCACCATGAAGCTTATTAAACAAATAATATAACAGAGTTTCAATTATTTGGGTAATAGCTGGGGTATGAGAGAAACTGAGAAACAAACGCAATTTTATAAAAATAAATTTAACCCCTGGCCTCCTCAGCATCACCCATGTCCCACCATGCACCTCTAGAGAGTGAGAGCTTCAAGCATTTGAGAGGGGTGTCAGCTAGATCAGAGTGTCCTATACACCACGGAAATCTGTTTCGAGATAAAGTGGGAAAGAGTGTAGTAGGGGTAAACGCCACCTGTTACTCATCAAACTAAACAGAAGAAAATTCAAGGAATCAAAACACAGGAAGAGCCAGAGGAAAACAAAGACAGATAAGCCATTGAATGATAAAAGCGGTCTAAAAACTGACAAGGAAGGTACAATTGAAGCAGTTGTCAGTGCCTCTCAATAAATGGGGTGAGGTGGGAGTGGGGGTGGGGAGGCCAGGGTGGTGGCACAAGCCTTTAATCCCAGCACTCAGGAGGCAAAAGCAGGCAGATTTTTCTGAATTCTAGGGCAGCCTGGTCTACACAGTGAGTTCTAGACCAGCAAGATATATAT
>NW_026596125.1:6505449-6539362 GCF_907164565.1 Psammomys obesus | reverse complement strand
ATATATATATTCCCACCCTGATTTGGGTGGGAAGGGAGGCTTAGAAAGAGGGGGTGGAAATACCCAAGATCAGGTAAATGAAAAGAAAGGAGTAGCCACAAAAGCCCTAAATGACAGCATTTGGAAAGACAGTGTTCTTTGTCAACTTACAAAAGCCAAATGCCTCCTTTCAAGACAATGACAACAGCCATAGAAAGAAAACCCAAGCATGCAGCTGGTGTGGTAACGTACACACCTGTAATCCTAGTACTCTGGAAGGCAGAGGCAGGTGGATCTCTGTGAGTTCAAGGCCAGCCTGGTCTACAAGGAATCCAAGACAGCCAGGGCTACACAGAGAAATCCTGTCTCAAATAAATAAATAAACAAACAAAACTCAAGCATGTAGACTCTTAGACCACAGAAAAAAAGAGCCTGTCTGTAAACTGGATTACGACAAAGACTGAAAGAAATTCAGTTGATGGCCCCCCAAAATTGCAGAACATTGAATATGAAAGGTTAAAGTCTAAAGAAAAGAGAGGAAGAGTCAAGAAGGCTGGAGAAGAGCAGGACACAGACCAAAGGGAGAAAGAAGCCAAAAGACAAGGGAGTCTGCTAAGTTTTTTGAAGGAATGCATGGAGCAAGAATGAATCACTGGAATGGTAGGACTGCCTGGGCTCAGTGGGAGATTAAGTGATCCTGAGGGTCTAACAGCCATGCAGCATCTTGACAGGTGGCCTTCAAGGATGTGGTCCACATATGTCACATATCAGAGTAGCCCCGAAGCTGTGAATCTCAGGTGACAGACATTTGACAAAGCCCTCATGGAAGGAAAAACAACTCAAACATCTAATGGATGGGACAGAACACAATGCAGCAAGCTTATGACATCCCAATTTCTGAGGCACTCTGAAGGTAGCCCCTGCCCCCGTACCAGCTGCAGCATCTTACAGGGTTTGCCATACTCATCCAGATAATGTGTTCTTATTAGGAATTCCAAACTTGAAGCACATCTTAAACCAGAAATCTTTTTAACTAATTAAAAGGGCGCGCTAATTTCTATACCCTTTGAACCACTGGTCAAGAGAAGGAGGTATAAAACTCCACTGTATGTAAAATGAAGACTTTGATAAAGGAAAAAACAAAACTACACAAACCAACAGACATCAGAATAGTGGGAAGCAAGTCAAGGTCAAATTCAAGATCCACGGGGCCTTGCACATGCTAGCAAGTGCTGTACCACTGAGCCATACTGCCATCATATCATAGCGGGAAGCTTTTCTTTTCTTTCTTTTCTTTTCTTTTTTTTTACCTTGAATGTAAAATTCGCATCAAAGATTAGCTCTTTTTCATGCCCTGCGATTCCTCCATTGTAAACAACTTGGCATCTTTTGGCTGGTTCTGTCTTAGGGAGTTTGAAGAGGCGAAATGTGGCAGACACAAAGCGACAGTCACCTGAAAGCAGACAAACACAGCTCACTTCTGGCACCCAGCAGCAGTCAACAGCCAAGTACGGAGCACACTGGGAAGGTGACCTTCTTCACTGCCTGCCATCAACCTTCTTTCTGGACACTTCCACCGATTGGTTTCAAAATACTTTACTAAATATCACTCTGGGGGAGGGGCTGAACGTGGACACTCAGAAACAAGATGGACACTTACAGAAGATGCAGTTTCCCTCGGTGGGACTCACTCATAAACTAACAACTGACCAGAAACCGTTCACACTGCAGTCACCGATTCCCTGCCGCTGTTTCCTACCTATGACACTTTCTAGTTCCGTGTTTTGAACTGTAATGATATTGGCAGTGACCAAACGAGGAGAGCAGAATCCAATTTTTTGGGCGATGATGGCAAGATCTTTCCAGTACAAAGCACCACCCAGGCATTCACCTTAAAAGAAAAAAAAAAAAAACACAGAGCAATCAATATAAAAAGCAGTACTGAGGACATACATAGCCTGTACAATTAACGGGAACACAGTATCAAGCTGTAGGGCCTAACTGGCCAAGGTGGCGCACATCTATAATCTCAGCGTGCGAAGACTGTCAAGATGATGAAGAGTTCAAGGTCAGCCTGGGTAAGTATAGGACCCTTCCTCAAGAAAACAAAACCACAAGATCTGGGGGTGTAGCTTAGCTGGTGGAGTGCTTACTGAGCATGCTCAAAGTGCCAGATCTGATCCCTAGGA
Source organism: Psammomys obesus (assembly GCF_907164565.1). Taxonomy (NCBI): domain Eukaryota; kingdom Metazoa; phylum Chordata; class Mammalia; order Rodentia; family Muridae; genus Psammomys; species Psammomys obesus. The sequence goes on along the minus strand of NW_026596125.1, from coordinate 6,537,194 downwards.
CCGCATTAAACCAAACAGGATGGCATACACCTGTAACCCCAGCATTGGGAGATACAGTGAGGAGTTCAGGGCCAGCCTGGGCTACATGATACCTTGTCTCAAAATAAACAAATAATAGTAATAGTGATGATAATAAATTAAAAAAAAAAAAACGTAGGGCCTAGAAATAATAAATTTACCTGCAAGTATCCACAAGGCCTAGAGAGCAATGGTTAAACCCAGAACCTGTAAACCAGGCAATGATGGCGCATGCCTTTAATCCCAGCACTGGGGAGGCAGAGGCAGGAGGCCAGCCTGGTCTACAGGGCCTGTTCCAGGACAGCCAGGGCTACACAGATAAAACTTGTCTTGACCCAAAACTAACTCCCAACCCCCCCCCACCCCCAAAAAAAAAGAAAAAAAAAACAGAATTTGTTAGCTAACAGTCTCTGAGACCCATTTTCTGGGCAGGCATGACGTGCTGGTTCTACTGAGACACAATCATAGTACTTGTGTATGTTAGATCATATTCTGAAAGGCACTGCGAATGGGAATAAAATGGCATAAAAGCTGCCTCTTCCTTCCATAATGATCTGTTATTACAACAATACTGCTAACATTCACAAGGCATGCTTGCAGGTTTTTTTCAAGGGCAAACATGTTCACACAAGTTTTATGTTTCAGCAATGAGTGGGGAACAAGCTAAATGGTCACCAGTGTCCAAACGCTTCAGGCTGAAAGCACAGTTGTATGAAACTGTGTCCTGTGCATGTCTACACCAGAGCTGGAGGGATGGTTCTGAGGCTGAGAGCACTGGCTGCTCTTCTAGAGGATCCAGGTTGGATTCCCAGCACCCACATGGCACTTCACAATTGTCTGTCACTCTAGTCCTAGGGCACTGGACACCTTCATGTGGCCTCCACAGGCGCCAGGCATACACAAGGTACACAGCCCTACACGTGGGCAAAATACCCATATATATAAAATAACATGTTAAAAAGGGTTTCAACTTAGGAAATACATTTTTTTGTACTTTTAAAAAACGTTTTGTTTAAGTTGTTTTATTTATGTATTTTCTTGCTTTTTGGAGACAGGCTCTCACTACAAGCCCTGGCTAGCCTGGAACTGTCTTTGTCAGCAGTCAAGCCTTCCTGATGCTGTGACGCTTTAATACAGTTCCTCAGGTTATGGTGACCACCCAACCACAAAATTATTTTTGTTGCTACTTCATAACTGTAATTTTGTTACTGTTATGAATCATAGTGTAAATATCTGTGTTCCCTGGTGGTCTTAGGCAATTCATTTGACCCCCAAAGAAGCTGTGACCTGCAGGTTGAGAACCACTGTTGTATGCAGAGCTGGCCTTGAACTCAGAGATCTGCCTGCCTCTGCCTCCGAGGGCTAGAATTAAATGCGTGCACCTCAATACCTGGCTTAGTTACTTAGTTACCTATGTGCTTACACGCTTTTTGGTTTTCTGTGTGTAAACAGCAGATCATGGTGCACACGTGGAGGCTAGATGACAGCTTTCAGGGGGTGGTTTTCTCATTCCACCATGAGGATTCTGGGGATCAAACTCAGTTTTTCTTTGTGTTTTTGTTTTGTTTTGTTTTTCTTGAGACAGGGTTTCTCTGTGTAGCCTTGGCTGTCCTGGAATCACTTTGCAGACCAGGCTGGCCTTGAACTCACAGAGATCGGCCTGTCTCTGCCTCCCGAGTGCTGGAATCAAAGGCGTGCACCACAACTTTGTATTTTCCTGCTTTTAACGTTACTGGTTTATATTATTGTATAATAAGAAAAACTTAACACAATTTATTTGAAAAACAAGATTTGCTTTTTTTGAGCCTGTCTCATTGTGTAGCCCATGCCAGCCTTGAATACACCTTGATCCTCATGCTTCCATCCCCAGAGAGCTGAGAGCACAGGCAAACCACTCCCAGCTTAAATGCTCATGAGCATTTGTTTATCTCAATTTCTAGAGAGCCTTAAACGACAACAAAGGAATAAATACTCAATCTCATTTATTCTTCAAAATAGTTTTAAAAGTAGTCTGTTATTATTTTCATTTTACAGTTTAAAAAACAATAACAGATTAATGAAATTGCCTAAGATCACATCACTTTTTTAAGAGTTTATTTATAGTGTGTGTGTGCACACGTGCAGGGTGCAGGTCAGAGACTAGCTCTATGAAATTTGTTCTTTCTTTCCAACTTGACATGAGTTCCAGGAATCAAATTCAGATTGCCAGCCAGGAACCACAGATGCCTTTACCCACTGTGCCATCTCCTAGCCCTCAAATTGCTTTTGAGTGGCAGGAAAAAAGAGGGGAGAGAACCTCCTGGCCTTGGGCCATTTGCTCTCCCATCCAGGGGTCTCATGGGAACTTATACTACACTAGTCAATAATCGTTGATGTGAATAAAACAAGAGCACACGTACCCCATAAAATTTTGTGTGACTTGATGTCTTCTGGCACCTCAAGGCTAGCATAGACGTCACTGAAATAGAGTTCCCCACCATGCTGAAAGAGAACAGTGTGCATCTGAGCAAGGTTAAAGATTACATTGGCCCTAGATAACAGGCAAAAAAAAAAAAATTGATGAGTACAAAAGATCAGTTTCAAAAATCCCAGTATTTTGAGCTGATACTGACCAAGCTGACCTTCCAACAAATAACAGCTGCCTCCCTTGTTAAAATCAGCACACAGGGACAAGGTATTTTATTCTCTGGTGCCCTATCCAACATAAAATTGCTTTCTAAGACTCAAGAAGAAGATCAAGGGAAAGTGGAGAAGCCTGAGAGGACAAGGAGAGGATGAATGTCCTCTGAGAGCACTGCTGCACTTGTGGAAATGTTCCAATGAGGGGCTGGACGGATGGATGGTCAGGTACAGTGCTGGCTTTTGGGAGTATCTACTGAGTCCCAGTCTCCAGCATCCACAAAAGCGGGCAAGGTTTGCGTCTATAACCCCAGCCCAGATGGGTAAATCCCATCTGATCAGCTGGGAGTCCTACCCAATTTGGTGATTTCTAGATTCAGTGAGAGCTCAGGTCTCAAAAACTAAAGGTGAAAGCTACTGAGGGTGACACCTGACAACTGATATCATGTTCTTTCTGGTCTCACACGCATATGCGTGCACACACTATACACAGGCATTAATGAAACTCAGAAGCCATCTCTCCAGCCCAGTTTAAGAGCACTTGCTGTTCTTGTAGACACAACAAGAATGTAGAGCAGGGGTTCTCAATCTTCCTAATGCTGCGACCCTTTAATAAATTCCTCATGTTGTGGGGACCCCAACCACAAAATTATTTTAACTTTTTAAAAAATTTTATTTATTTTTATTTTATGTGCATTGGCATTTTATATGCATGTATGTCTGTGTGAGGGTGTTGGATCTTGGAGTTATAGACAGTTGTAAGCTGCCATGTGGGTGCTGGGAATTGAACCCGGGTCCTCCGGAAGATTAGCAAGCACTCTTAACTGCTGAGCAATCTCCCCGGCACCCATAAAATTATTTTGTTGCTACTTCCTAACTGTAAGTTTGCTACTGTTATGAATCATAACGTAAATATCCGATAAGCAGGATATGTGATGTGATCTCAATTTGTCATGACCCACAGATTGAGAACCACTGATGCAGCAGCACCAAGTTCAGTCTCCAATGTCCACATCGTGGCTCACGATCATCTGCAGGTTCAGTTCTGACCTCTGGGGGCACCAGGCACACACGTGGTGCACATGTATGTGGACAGGCAAAACACTCATGTAAAATAAGTCAATCTTTTAAAAAAAGTTTTTAAATAAGCAAGAACACAGGCGAGAAAAACATGAGTATCTCTAAAATACGTTCAGATTGCCTAAATTTTTAGTGAGTCCAAACAGAATACAGCCCGAGGTGTCTATGAAACTGAGAGATGACATCTATGGAATTAAGTCTTAGCCCTTGAGAAATTATGGTAATAAAGGCAGGCAGTAGTGGGGCATGCTTTTAATCCCAGCACTTGGGAGGCAGAGGCAAGTGAGTTCAAGGCCAGCCTGCTCTACAAAGTGAGTTCCAGGACAGACAGGGCTACACAGAGAAACCCTGTCCTGTTTCTCTGTTCTAGAAAAGGCAAATTCATAGAAACCTATCAGAGTAAGTTGGTGACTTTGTAGGTATTATCTGAGAATCACGGTCAATAGCGACCAGGAACAGGACAGAAGGAAACCATGTGGACGGTCCAATGGCCTGCATCCTGACAGGAAAATAAACCCTACCTAGGGCACTACTCTCACCTGACCGGACCTCACCTTTTGCATCCTTTTTTGTTTTTTGAAAAAGCATCTCAAATGGTTGAGGTCGGTTTTGAACTCTCTACAGGGCAAAGGTCTTGAACTCCTGATCTTCCAGCATGACCAGCTTAGCTCTCTCTTAATTTAATGGATAAATCAAAAATTTGAAGTCTTAGTTCCAAAAGACAGCATAATCTCATCAGCCCTCTCTGCTGTTTAAAGATTATCTCCCTCCTCCCCTTACCTTCAGCACTCTATACACCTCCCGAAGAACTTGCTGTTTATCAGGAACAAGGTTGATAACACAATTGGATCTTTATAAAAGTGAGAAAGAAAAAGCAGATGTTGAAGGATTTAAGTCCTTTAAATCCAAAAGGTACCTACAGTTTACCAACCAGGCTACCTGATTTTTCCTGACTCTCCTCTCTTCCTCATACTCATCTCTTCCCCCAAGACAAGGGCGATAGGAAAACTGTTTAAGCAGCCAGTGTATACAAATGTGCAAGACTGAATATGAAGCGTGACCCTTGCTTTTGTCCTCATGTTCACCAGGCAACAAAACAAAACCTGCACTCAGATGCCTATCAAGCAAGGCGTTCAAGGCCCAGGTGAACAAAGCTCCTCAAAAGTGCTTTCCCAGCATTTTCATTTGAGGCTTTGTGTGTGGCTGACTCAATGGAAAAAATGTTTCTTGAGGGGTCAATTCCCAGCAACAAAAGAAAAGAACACAGCCTAGTCCCGTCACCTTGGCATGATTTAACAATGACTCTGGGAAAATGAGAAAGGCAAGATACCATAATTTGCCATTAAAAAAAAAAAAAAAAAGGAAAAGAAGAAAAAGAAAGATGCAGTCATTGCCAAATGTGGTGGTGCATGCCTTTAGGAAGAAAGCAAAGGTAAGCAGACCTCTGTTCATTCAAGGCCAGCCTACATGGCAAGTTCCAGGCCAGCCCTAACTACATAGTAGGAGCCTATCTCAAAACAAACAAAAGGAAAGGAAAAAATGCCACGTATGATGGTAGTCTTAGATGATTACAGTAAAGCCTGTTTTTGCCCAGTAGCGCAATAGCCAAAGCAACTAGGTAGTGAAACAGCAAAGTGTGTGTGGTGATGCTAAGAGGATGGCTGCTGGGTGCAGAAAGGCACAGCATCTCGGTGCTGCACAGTGCGCCACACCCAGCGATAATCAACAACGATGCTACCCGCCTCTACTAAGCTTTCGGCATTATTCTACGGTGGACTCATTCTGCTTGCAAGAAAAAGCACTGTAAACCGCTCTGCTAGAGCAGGTGGTGGTGGCACACGCCTTTAAATCCAGCACTTGGGAGACAGAGGCAGGAGGATCTGTGTGAGTTCCAGGCCAGCCTGGTCTACATCCTGAGTTCCAGGACGGCCAGGACTACACAAAAAAACTCTGTCTCAAAAAACCAAAACAAACCCAAACAAAAAAACCCTAAATAGTCTGCTAGGTTCTCTCAATAGCAGCCTCACACATCTTGAATGACTACCATAGCTCTGGATATCATCAGCTCTCGGGTCTGAATTGATCGGGTGCTCTGTTCATCCGGCCCTGGTAGCAATTGGCTGGCTATTTTGTGTTTACCACATAGCCTTGGTATGCAGTAGGTTCTAGCACTGAAGTCTGGGGAAGCACCCACCGATGTCCACATAAGAAGGAAATCCTCCAATACCAATTTCTTACAGTAGGTCCCTGTCATTTGAAGACCCACAGCCACAGATAAGAGGAGCACATGCTGCCGTCTGGCTGGTTTGGGGAATACCCTGGCTTTCATCCGGTGGGCAGATGTGTTGTCACTGCGACACAACATTGCCTTTTACTAAACTCACCCAAAGATGTGCAGCTGAGGGACAGAATAGAAAAACTCACAATCTTTGAAGTTTATGTTTTTGTGTTACAAGACTAGACACACCTAGCAATGCTGTTAATGGACTACAGAGAGCACTCCCTTCCTTTATGAAGACCTGCTAGATTTGGTTTAGTCTCCTAAACAAGAGTCAGTTAGTAAAAAAGTGGCAGCATTTGGGTACTCGAAAAGAAACGGGCTTTACACATAACGGAAAGGCTGCCCTACATGACGATATCATAGCTCTCATTCTGGATCCCAGCATCTGCCAGCTTCTCAATGCAGCCATGAAGAAAAGTCACATTGGGTGCCTGGAAACCGAATTTTTCCATGTGGTACTCAAGATAGGCTTTAGCCACTTCTACCTAGAGAAAGAAAAATACAGATTTGATAATCAACATCTTTCAAAAATAAAGCATTTTTTTTCTAAAACCTGTTCTATTCTTAATGCCATAGGCTTCCCTACCCTGGGTTATTTTAGATACATATGCAAGATTCCTGAGACACTAAGGATTCCAACAGCCTAGGACAGAAGCTCCCTGCCCTGAAAGTCTTCTCCTGTGGCAAATCTGTCAGGACAGAAGAATGAAGAAGAGGAAGTGCCAGAGGATATCACAAGCTCCTCTATCAGGTTAGACCTCTGACTGAATTCTCCAGGACAGTTACTGATTGACAATGTCCTCAACTTCTATGTTATTGGAGGCAGAAATGAAGGCTACAAAAACCCAGCCTGCTTAAATTACCTTGAGGAAAACCAGGAAGCAGTTTCAGGCCCCAAAGAATGACTTGGAGAAACCTCTCCTTTCCCCTAAATCCTTGCCTTACCTGGACCTTAGTCATGTCTATTCCGGTGACGTGTCCCTTTTCACCAACCAGTTGGCTAAGCACATAGCAATCCCTGCCGCTTCCACTACCCAGATCCAAGATGCAGCAGTTCTCCAGATGCTCAGGAACAACCAGACCACAGCCATAATACCTGAGACGCAGAAACGGTGTACTTTCACAACAGGCTAGGCAGGTCAGTGGTGGCGCTCACCTGTAATCCCAGCACTTGCGGAGGCAGAGGCAGGAGGAGCTCTGTGAGTTTGAAGCCAGCCTGCTCTACAAAACCAAGTTCAGGACAGCCTGTCTCAAAAACCCTGCTTCAAAAAACCAATAAATAAATAATTAAAAACAGAGGCTAGAAAATTCTCAAATATTAAATCTATACTTCCCTCCCTCTGTTTTTCCCTCATCCATCTATACTTCTGTCTTGTCTCCCCCACTAAATGGGGGCTATGCCTGCCATAGCACAGTGTCATAGGCACTGTGCAAGGTAGCAAGACTTAAGTAAACCATCTAAGATATTGGTTGGATAGATACATCTAAGGCACTGGCTGAAAAATTCCAACTCAGGTCTGTAACAACTGAGGAAAAGAGTTCTGCCCCCCAGGTGCATGGACTGTAACTTGAGAGGTAAAAAACTACAGTATGGAGGAAAAAAAAAAATGCTAACCATGACTACAGAGAATGCCAGCAGGGAGAAGTGCAGGAGGGGTCTGCTTCGTGACTGAAGGAGGACTTCAGTGGGGTGATGGAGGGCAAGGGGAGAGGTACCCTCTTTGATAACTGCTCTCTGGGTGGGCAATACTGTGTCAGGGAAAGGCAAGGCTAGCAGGAGCTGTGGCTGGTTAGAAAGTGTGAGCCAGTCTATTAACAAACTTTAATGTCTGTCAGGCCCCAGGGAGCTTGAATGAATCCTGCAATAACAAGGGACACCCAGATAAGGGGTCTTCAGCTGTGGGTCTTCCCACATCGGAAAGTGGGCAGCTCAGTGCCGAACTTTGGGGGTGTTACGGTAGATATGGCAAGCAGGATGGCCAGCAGAGATGGCTAAGTTCCCTAGTGACCAGTATGAGAAAACTACTGTCTGAGGCTTCAAGGGGAAAGAACACACCCTCTACCTTGAAGTAACATCTTCATGTATGTTCTGCAGAGTTTCCCGGATGTGCCTGGGGATCAGCTTGGCTGGAGTGACACAAGTATTAGTCTGAAGGTCTGCAGATGTCTTCAGTACATTCCCGTAGTAGTTCTGACACAGAAGCCAAAAATGAGAAGCCAGGAGAAAAAGGACTGGACCTGCTTCCTGCAGAGAAGGCTCCACTACGCTAATTACAGCCCAGTGGCCTTTGCTCAAGGCAAAACTCTAACCCCGTGGCCCGGTCTGGCCTGGCCTGGCCTCCCCAGCTTGCCCAAGCCTCTTGCTGGCAGCTCTTCTCTAGGCCCAGCGATCCCACGCAGCCATTCCCTGGGACCCTCACCTGAACGTCCTTGTGGATCTCAGCTTCTCGGGGAGCAGCCACTGGCAAAGGAAGAAGAGAAACTAAACGGGGTGCCTACACTGAGAGTGGGGCCCGAGGCCAAGATGGAGGGATAGCTGCACACGGGGGCGGAGTGGAAGGGAACCGAGGAGGCAGGGAGGCACCAGAAACGAGCTGGGCCGCCCAGAGGTTGGGACAGGATGGGGGCCGCTGAGGGCCTGTGGGAAGGCGGAGGTCAGAGGGGACTGGCCAGGAGGCCGAGGGGGAAGACACTCACTGACTCACGCTCCTGAACCCGGAATTCCCCTCAAGCCCTCTTCGGAGCAAGCTCGCCGAAGCCACGCCCCCTGGCCGACGGGCAACTTCAGAGCTTTGCAAGACCCTGGCTAGCTGGCTAGCTCTACACACCTCTGGGTCCTATCACTTTGGTGGCCTTGAGTCCTTGCATCCCAAAGAATAGTTTTATTAGTTGACATCTTCCTTTACTGATCCACTGAGTTTCATTTGTAAACTCTGTGTGTGTCTTAAATGAGCAGCCATATATTTTTTTTTCTTGTGGAAGGAAATCACCTTTCCTTATTCAGTCTCACAAAGTCGTTCACTGAGGTATCATTTACATCGATGATATTCACCTTTCTTTAGTGCAACAACAGGCACTTCACAACCAAAACGCACGAAGCCACAACCTTTTAACTCCAGCACCCCAGGAGACAGATACAGAGGAGGCAGAGGCAGGCAAAGTTCCAAGTTTGAGGCTAGCCTGATCTACAGAGCTAGTTCCAGGACAGCCAGGGCTACAAAGGGAAAGCCTGTCTCAAAATATCCCAAGAAAGCGGCTTTCTGGTTCAGAAAGCTTGTGCTTGCTTGTGTGTGCCCCTTGATAGGAAATCCCTTCTTCCACACCCGGGCCCCAAGCAAACACCGACTTGGCTCTCTCTCCCTGTAGCTTTGCCTTTTCAGGAATGTCTCGGGGACAAACCCATCATGGTGTGGCCACTGTCCAGCTGTATGTAGAAAAGCATGCCCACTATACTACCTCACAGTTGACACGGATTTCCCATGGGCTGCCACTTTGCCTCACACTACTTTTGCTCATATTACATCTTCTATACTTCCGGGCGAGGGTGCTCTGGTGCACGTGTGGCCAAGGGACTTCTAGGAAGTTGCTTCTCTACTTCCACACTGTGGGGCAGGAAGACAACCACGTGGTAGGGCTTGCCTGCTGAGCCACCTGGCCAGCCTGGTTGCAGATTTTAAAAAGGAGCTGGGCCAGGCAGTCTCCATGCCTGCTCGAGGATATTTGATCCCACCGGGAAACCCAAAATTGTGAACTGTAAGACCCTGTTTCTTGTTTGGTGCTGTTGAGTCCTAACACACACTTTTGTCCAAGAGCTTTCTGTTTATTGTAACCAGGTGATGAGGGTGTGGTCACCCAGCCCTAGCACACACCTTTAATCCAAGAACTTTTGGTTAATAAAATTAACCCTAGGTCAAGAGGCAGAGCAAGAAACCAGCTGTCAAGGATTAAAGAGTATTTGAGACAGCGTGGAGAAAAAGCAGAGCTTTTAGCTCAAACTCTGGCTTTAGCTTAGGCTTCAGCTCCTAAGCTCTCTGGCTTTTTGGGCTTCGAACTAGCAAGGCTTTGGCCTTGGGTTTTTTGGCTTTTTCCTCCTGGGCTGTCAGTTGTACTAATGAGGCTTTTGGGTTTTTTCCATCTGGACCTGAGCTGAGAAGGAAGGTCAGCTGGGTGCTTCCTCTAGCTTTCTGAGCTAGCTGGATCTTGCTCCTGAGTCCTTATTGGTAAAAATGGAATGGTTGGGATTTTCATCATTGTCTATAACCATACATGCCTTTAATTCTAGCTCTTGGAAAGCAGAGGCAGGTGAATCTCTGTGAGTTCAAGGCCAGTCTTGCCTACAGAGGTCAGGGCTACACAGAGAAACCCTATCTTGAAAAAAAAATGAAAACAAACAAAACAAAGTATTTCCGTTCCCGCCATTATGTCTGTATGTCTTTTTAAATTGTTCTCTGTGTGCATGGGCACCATGCCCACGTGTGGAAACAGCTGACTTGCACAAGTTAGTTCTCTCTTCCACAATGGGCTCTGGGAACCCAGAATTAGGCTTGTGTGGCAAACGCTTTTAGTTTTTACAGCTATGCCGTCTTAATCAGCTTGCATTTCTTTGTATGTCTTTGCTTTGTGGATGAAACAAATGTTCCCATTCATCAAGATAAGGAGATATAGAGGTATAAAAGAAAAGATGTCTAAATAGAAATGTCTAACTAGATGTCTTATGTTTTCAATCCCATTTGTAATTTCAAAAAATGGTTGAACTCCATCTAGTAAGATTGCAAATTCCCTGTTGTTGTTATTGTTATTGAAAGTTAATAGAGTGACAATGGGATGGGTCAGTGGGTACGGGTGTCTGAAATCAAGACTGAAGACTTGATTTCCATCCCTGGAGTCCACAGGAAAACCAACTCCTTCACGTTGTCCTCTGATTTCCACATACAGACCACGGCAAGCATACATACATGCATAAAGAAATGTAAAGTTTTCTTTTAAATGTTTAAAACCAACCAGGGGCTGGAGTGATGGCTCAGTGTTTAAAGCACTGGCTGCTCTTCCAGAGGACCAGGGTTCAATTCCCAGCACCCACATGGCAGCTCACAACTGTCTGTAACTCCAGTTCCAGGGGATCCGGCATCTTTATACAGCCACACATGCAAGCAAAGCACCAATGCTCATAAAAATAAATCATTAAGAAAAAGATCACTGGCAATTCTTGCTGGAATATTTTTATATCGGGACATTTTAATTACTGTGTTTTTTTAAAAAATGACCATTTTTATCAGCTTTGAGTAATTTTTAGCACTTGGATAAAAGCTCTCCTGAACATCACTTTTCAAGACATTCTCCCCTTAAAACGAGTTCTTTGAGCCAGTTACCTTCTCCGTGTTAGAGACAGCGTTGTCTGAGCCAGAGGGCAGGGAGAGCACGTCCTCGGCTTCGCTTGGGCCACTATCTTCCGTCTGTGGTCTAAATCACCTGATAATCACACCCACACAAACCGCAATAGGCAAACCACTATCAGCTTTACCAGCTGCCAGTCCTCTCCCTCGGCATCTGCCACACTGGGCTGATTTGGACTGGTTGGTGCCTTAGCTGCCATGGTTTGTTGGCTTTGGCTGAGGATGCTGCCTATTGTTCAAGAGTGATCCTTGGATTTCATGTCTGCCAGGGACCCACCACTGGGCCACAAACACAGCCCCTATGTTCTATGTATCAGCTCTGCTGAAGGGCAGGCTTTCTATTGGAGCTCTCCTATCAAACTATGTCTTTTTTTTAATATTTTTTTATTTTTAAATAATTTTATACATTCACTTGTATCCCAGCTGTAGCCCTCTCCCTCTTTCCCTCCCAATCCTCCCCTTCCTCCCTTATCTCCTCCCTGCCCCCTTCCGAGTCCACTGAGAGGGGGTGTCCTCCTCTCCTTCCATCTGGCCCTAGCTTATCAGGTATCTTCAGGATGGTCGCAATGTCCTTATCTGTGGCCTAGCAAGGCTGCTCCTCCCCCAGGGGGGAGAGGAAGCTCATGAGTTCGTGTCAGAAACAATTTCAAACTATGTCTTAAACATTAGAAAAAGAAAAACACTTTTTTTGTTTGTTTGGTTTTCAAGACAGGCTTTCTCTGTGTGGCTGTCCTGGACTCACTTTGTAAACTAGTCTGGCCTCAGAATTACAGGAAGCTGCCTGCTTCTGCCTCCCTGAATGCTGGGACTAAAGGTGTGCACCACGAAGCCTGGCTCACACCTTGATTTTTTTAAGATTAAAAAAACAAAACAAACAAAAAAGATGATCATATATAGAAATTTTCCTGTTTTCTTCCCTTATCTCCAAGGTCAGTCTTGAAAACCCTGCCACATGCTGGCCTGAGAAACTACTCAGCTAGCAAGTGCAAGACAGACCAGGAAGACAGATTTTGGTTAAGCACACAGAACCATGTTTCATGATACAGAGCTTTTGTCTGGCAAGATGTTTCAGCAGGTAAGGGCCCTTGGAACCAAGGCTGATGAGCTGAGGCTAACCACCAGGGCTACCTGATGGAAGGAGAGAACTCATTTCCATAAGTTATTTCTCCAACCTCCACACGTGCACACCCCCCCACACACACACAACAAAGAAATATAAGGGAAAATTTGAGATAATGCTTCACTACATAGCCCTGGCCACCTTGAATTTTTTATTTTGTAATTAAAACAAAAACAAAATAGAGCTTTCAAAAGTAGCCAGCATCCCCAAGAGTCTTCAGGGGCTTAAGAGATGGCTCAGCAATTAAGGGCACTTGGATCTTCCAGAGGATCTGAATTCGATTCCCAGAACCCACATCATGGGTTACAATGGTCTATAACTCCAGCCCCAGGAGACCTGACACTTCTGGTCTCCTCAGGTCCTGCACACATGTGGTACAGACAGAGAGACATACGGGCAAGACATCCACACACTGAACAATAGTAAACATCAACATCCATAAATGATTGGTCTGAATTTTGTTTTATCTTCCTTTTTATTTTTAGATGAAAATTACATTTTCTTCAGCAAATGAACTGCTTTAATAATTTTAAAAATTATTTGTGTATATCAGCATGTGTCTGTATTCAAATATAGGTATCTGAGGAGTCCAGAAGAAGACATTAGACCACTTGGAGCTATAGTTATGGAAGGCTATGAGCTGTATGAAGTGGGTTCTGGGAAGTGAACCTGCGTCCTCTTCAAAAGCAAAGCAGAAGTGTTTTGAACTGCTGAGCCATCTCACCAGCTTTTTTTTTTTTTTTTTTTAGTGGTCATGTTTTATATGCTGGGAGTCTGTTTTTTGACAGTCTGTAGAAGTCAAAGGAATGGTACCACAATCAAATGCCACACTAACGGTTCCTTCTTTACCACTTTGTGGATTATCTCTCTTAACTGATATGGATACATTCCTTCAAATGGTAGCTTTGCAATGGAGCCAGACATTTGTACATTGATCAAATTTTCTGCATGAAGCTGAGATAATTCTTTCAAATCTAATTCATTTTATACATGTCAGAGTCACTGATAAATTTATTAATTTATACTTTAATGGTTGAGGTGACACTTAAACTAATATCTAACAACTATTCACTGATTTTATACATTTTTATCCTTTTCGTTTTGTTTGAGACTGGGTCTCTCTATGTAGTTCATTTCATGACTTTACTTAATTATCAGCAGATCCACTTGCATGACTTTACTGCCAAATGTGAAGGAAATGGAAAGGCTATAAATGATTACAAAACGAACCAAGGAAGGTCACTTAATCAAGAGTCACAGAAAGAAAGGAGCCAGGAACAAAGGTCAAGGCAAGGAGCCGCAGCTGGCCAGAGAGGATTGAGTTTCATATAAGAACTTGCAGTGAGAAAGGAGATAACAGACTTTATCCACATCCTGTGTCCATTAAATGAAGATTCTTGAATGAATGATTAAACATCTTTTAAACAGGAAGCATTCTCACTGCTCACAATAGACACCCGCCCCTCTATCTCCTGTCTTCTTGGAGACAGGCTCTTTCTGTGTTGCCCTGGATGGTCGAAGCTTTCTGTGCTTAAGTGAGCCTCCTGCTTAGCCTCCCGAGTATCTGAGACTATATGTTACTCAGCGGCCAGCTGTGGTGATTTGTAATCCCAGCACTTGAGAGTTCAAAGCCAGGGCTATACAGGGACATACTGTCAAAAAAAGGCACAGCAATGTGCTTCAGGATCATGTCAGCCAATACAGCTTTTAACAAGTTAAGGTGTCTTTTAATTTTTTCAGTGCTAACAACCGAACCTATGAATTTTATTTTAATATGAAACAACTTAAGTATCTGATAAGAGTGCAGGTTAATGCAATTTAAGAAGTGATTCCAAGTTCAATCACTTGACTTCTTTCCACAAGTCTTTTCTAGACGAATTTTTGGAGATGAAAATGGAAAGCAAGCACACCGCCTGATGGCTGTGTAAGACACATCCTCCTTGGCATCGGGCAGAGAAGTCAATAACTGTTTTGACGCACTACTTCAGTAACCGACTCAACTGGTCCTGCAGGTCAGGTGACTGTTCAACACTAGAAACCAAAAGAGAGGACAGGACTGTCTGAAATGAGCAGGAAAGACACTTCTTTGTATGATGTCTCCTTTAATGTGTCGCCTGATCAGTCTAAGGCAAAACTGACCTCGGTCCAGTTGGGACCAGAAGTGTTTAAACTCAGTCTGGTACTATGGCACAATTGCCAGTCAGTTACCCAGGGGAGGGTCATCTGAACCCAAAAGTTCGAGACCACCATGGAAGCTCAATACGATCCCATCTTAAGGTCAGGGAGAAAGTAAACCATGAAGAAGGGTTTGTGCAGATGGCCATGGAGGCACACACCTGCAATCCCACCACTCAGGAAGTGGAGACAGGGTTGTGAGTTTCACGTTAGTCTGGGCCATATAGTAAGAGGCCTTAAATTAAAAGAAAAAAAAAAAAAAAGGCTTACAAAAACTTAGCACAATGAAACTTAAGAAAATGAGATAATTTAGTGACTTTAGTATGTCTGCTCTATTTACAAATTATTACTAATATGAACAGATGTGTGTGTTCCTAAGGGGCCTCTGTCCCCTGTCACTTCTAGAACTTAAAGGCAGTGAACCATGTACACCCTTAAAATACACCATGTTCCTTACATTCTAAACAGGCTATGCCAAACAATGGTCATTTAAAGACACATGTCAACCACTTTTTCACAGATCCTGGGCATAGCAGTGTCACTCCCAACATGCTTCAGTCTGCCCCACCCACCATCCCTGAGGTCACTTACTTTTTCTGAATAGCTTCTTGCCTAAGTCAGGAAGGGAAAGAAGAAAAGAAACAGAGAGACATGGTGAGGCAAGAGAAGTTAGCATGAACAGATCACACGGGCAGAAAGAATGCACTTAAACTTAATATAATTACCTGGAGCCAAGTAACTACATACTTAATATGTACACACCTAAGACACAGCCTCAGCATTAGCTATCAGCACTCAAGTTCTCAGACATACGATCCCAATAGGTATGCAAGCATCTTATCAACCACATAAAATACAAGACAAGAAAAAACTACAATAAAAGGCAAATTCAATTACAGTTGTCTTCAAAATGACAACGAAGGTGCTGTCCGTATCTTTCAAGATCTGAATGATTTCTGTGTTGCTGGTACTGTGTTGCATGCCGGAAGCCAGTTACCACCCCGCCCCATTCTCCAGGGCAGGAACCACACTGGGCACAGAGTGGACAAATACCCACCAAGTGTCTCCCAGGGCCATGCAGTGGTAGCACAGTCCTGCCAGGCTCTGCCCCTCTGGGAAGATGTGCTGACGCACAAGAGAAATGGCCAGGCTGAGGTAAGGGTGCGGCAGGTCGGGACATACTCACTGGTACTGAAGATGCGTCGTTATTATTGCCATTTTCCTTAAACTCTGCGCAACGGAGAGAGAAGCAGGATGATACACTTTCCTGCGGTCATACCCATACACACACACACATGTGCACGCAACGCACACACATACATATACACACATGCACAAACACACATGTATGCACACACATACATACACACATGCACACACACACACACACACACTCATGAAGGAAGTGGTTTCTTACGTCTTCTGAGTGCAGGATGGCATCTTCCTGTAGTACCATGTTCCGAGCTGCCTGCCCCAGTAGCTAGAGAACAGAAATAAAGCATTATGATCAAGACTCCCCCCAGGGAGACTGGTCTGGTAGTACAGGCCCATAATCCCAGCTGCTAGGGAAGCTGAAGCTAGAGGCTCACTAGTTCAAGGCCTGCCTGGACTACAGAGTAAGGGTGGCTATCTTAGTGAGGCCTTGTCTCAAAATAAGAAAATGTAAGAAGGGATGGTGATTTAGCGGCAGGTCTAGACCAATCCCCAGCTCCAAGAAAATAATCTACCTCACTGCAACAGCAGCAGCTCCACAGCTCCACGCTCCTGAAGAGTCAGGGCTCCAGAGCAATGGAGCTCTGTTGAACACAGCTGACGAATACAGCCTGGGAGAAGTCTGCAAAACTGCTTTGGCTGGACCACTAACTTCTGACTCTTTAAAAACGAGCTTAGGGGAGCTGGAGGAATGGTGCAGGAGTGAAGAACACTTGCTGCTCTTACAGAAGACAACAGGTTCAGTTCCCATCACCCACATGGTGTATCACAACCACCCACACCCCAGTTGCAAGGGATCCGATGCCCTCTTCTGATCTCTGCGGGCACCAGGCACACACACGGTGCGCACACGCACACGCACACGCACACGCACACGCGCACACACACACACACACACACACACACGGGCAAAACACTCACACATACAAATTATATAAATCTAAAACAAAGAGAGACTCGGGCTGATGGCGTTTAATTGGTAGACTGCCTCGGGTGCATGCCCTGGATCATTACCCGACAGTACGTAACTTGGGGATGGTGGCACATGCCTATAGCCCAGCATGCTAGAGGAGAAGCAGAAGGATCAGACCTTTGATGTCATCTCCAGCCACACAGTGAGCTCTGTGCTAGCTTGGGCTCCATAAGACCCTGTTCCAAAGAGAAAGGAAAAATGGGGGCAGACTGAAGAGTCTATGGGTGAGCCAGGCAGTGGTGGCACACATTTTTAATCCCAGCACTCAGGAGGCAGAGGCAGGCAGATCTCTGAGTTTGAGGCCAGCCTGGTCTACAGAGTGAGTTCAGGACAGCCAGGGCTACACAGAGAAACTCTGTCTCAAAAAAAATAAAAAATTAAAAAAAAGAGTCTAGGGTTATGAGAGAAAGGAAGAAGGAACATGGAAAGAGCTCAAGGACCGGAGAGATGAGTGACTGCACGATGTGACAAGGTCCTGAGTTTGATCCCCAACACCAAAGAAGAAAAGAAAGAAGAGAGAGGAGAAAGAAGGATAGAAGACAGGAGGGAAAAGAGGAGAAAGGAGAAGTAGGAGGAGAAAGAGAAGGAGAAGAGGAGTTAGCAGCACTGGCCATCACTGTCATCACTATTCAAGGCTGAGTGTAGGGTGTGTGTCTGTGTGTGTGTGTGTGTGTGTGTAGGGAGGACTGACATCAGGTTATCTTCACTCACTCTATGAAATTGCTTTGAAAGACAGAGTCTCTCGATAAATCTGAGCTTACCAGTCAGTCAGGCTGGTTGCCAGGGAGCTCCAGGAATCCCAAAGCTAGAGTTACAAGCATTCAGGAAACACCGTCATACCTAGCAATCCACTGCATTTTCAACAGACACTTTGGGACTGGGCTGTACAGTTTAGTGATAACGCACTTGCCTCCTATTAATTAGGCTCCCGATTCAATCATCAAGACCAACACCACTACCACCAAAAATACTAAGCTTCCTGAGTACCTGGACTGACTCCCTTCAAACTAGAACAATTCCTGGCACAAAGCAGACATTTGAAACTATGTGTTAAATAAAAGCTGTGAACTAGAAAGTCACTGTGACAGCTCAACCACCTCACAAACTAGTAAAGGAAATAGCAGAGGGGATATGCTATGTGAGCTATAGAAGAAATCCAATGAAGACAAAGTCTGGAGAACTGTGAGATTATGTGAGGCTTACTTCAGCTTGATTTAATCCATATTATTTAAATGAGATCACACTCAAACTCTCCTACAAGAAAAGATGCTTATATGAGAAAGAAATACCAAGATGAGGAATGGGAAGGGACAGGCTACATTAGAGGCAACCAATGATGGCAGTGACTTTTGGTAGCTTATCCAACTAGTACCATGTAATGATAAATTCATTATGATGCTCAATACATAATAGAGTTAAATAAAACCATCTCTTAGAAATTTGGGGTGCGGGGGTAGAGGATCTTACTATGTAATCCTGGCTAAGCTAGAACTCACTCTGTAGACCTCAAACTTACAGAGATCTGCCTGCTTCTGCCTCCCAAGTACCATGATTGAAGGCATGTGCTATTATACTTGGCTTTAAAAAAAATTTTTAATTACATTTATTTATTTTGTGAAGAGGAGAGGGGGATGTGTGTACCCTGGCATACTTTGTGGAAGCTAGACAGTAACTTCCAGAGGTTTGTTCTTTCCTCCACCAACGGGTCTCAGGATGGACAGAACTTCGACAGCCCAGCTTGGTTGCAAGCCCCTTTACATGCTGAGCCATCTCACTGGCCCAAAACCCACCTTTTAAAAGTTTAAGAATATTTATAGTATCTCTTCCCCCAATTTATCTAAAAACTATGTGTGTACATTTGTATGATGTATGTGATATTTTGCATACACAGACATTTCCTACAAAAGATACAGAATCTATAAATCACACACTAAAAAATTCAACATGATTGCCAACAAAACCGCACAGGAACTCTGTGAAGCTATGATAGTGTCAAAAGGAGAAACCATGATTTGCATAATATATATTTGGAAAAAGCAATGTAACAGTTCTTTAATTTCTTCAGACTTTCCCTCAACACTGAATCCTAAAAGCGGTGTGTCAAATGGAACCTCGAACAAAGCACGTCACCAGAGATCAGCAGAGACATCAACAGCTGTGTTACACAGTAAGGCCAAGCACTTCCTATACAGTTGGGATTTTTGTTTTGTTGTGTAGCCACTGTCAGTAAAAGCTAGCTACACAGCAGGTTTTAATTAATGTAAGTCGGATGCTGTGAACACTCTACACAAATCCAAAGAACTGAGAACATACTGTGCCGTTAGTGCAACTACATAGGAAACAGGTGTGTAAAAGTGAGACGTGCTATTCTAAGAACACTGTTGAAGATGGGTAGCTAAGTCAGTGTTACTAACTTAAGGAAAATCAAGATAATGAACAAGTCTGCAGGGGAATTTCATGGAAATCTTAAAAAAAGATCCTAGGCTCTTGACTGTTTTATAGGCCTCCGTTTCAAGAATGGCAGAACTGGAAGTCTTAGCCATGCCTGGGTGGTTCATCTAGCAAAATGGACATGCGCTTCAATTCTTTTGGGTTTTAGTTTCCTAAACAGTTGCTTCTGTATTTTAGGCCTCCGGCTTCGGCCTAGGAGATCAGATGACAGGTTTGCATCCTTACTCTCCCTTCAGTAAATACATGCCAATGATGAGGTCATTGCCTTTCGTTTGTCCGTTTACCTGTCCATGAGCATGTGGGTTGTTGTTTCATGAAAACCAAAGTGCTATGAATATGCACATGTCTTTGTACGGACACACACTTTCTCTAGGGTAGATACCTACTTCAACAGGCCAAGTGTACATACCATCAAATCACTCCAGTCATAGAATCAGGGGGAAGATGGAGAAAGGGAGAGGAAAACAGGGCAAAGGAAAAAGCTATTCTAAAAAACAATGAAGAACGTGGCCAGAAATACAAATAAACCCACAAAGGGGTGAAAGGAATCTTGGAAGTTGAGAGGAACGCCAAGCCCTTTCGAAAGGGAACTGATGTTCATTACAGGCGACCCCGAACACACACAGGCACTGTGTAGGAGACGCAGCTCATTTCGCCCGCCCGTGCTTCTTCCCCCCTTTCTAGAACCGAGGTTCCCATCACAATCCGTCTTCCTGCTACAGGCGTTCAACCTTAACTGAAGAAACACACCCAGAATGCAACACGCGCCTGGGCCAACAGCCTACACTCCCCAGGATGCAATGCGCTGCCTCTACCGGGGCGAGAGCAGGGAGTACCGGGTCCAGAGAGTCCACGGTCCGCTCACCTCGGAGCTCCGGGAGCCCTTCAGCACCTGCTTGGTGAGCGCGATCACGTCGGTCCCGCAGGTGTTCACTTTCTCCGTGAGAAGCCCCTTCACCGACTGACCAAATCGTGCTTGCGAATCCGGCGTACCAGTCGCCATCGTATCAACCAGCGAGCTACTCAGTCGGACGACGGCGAGTCCCTAGGGCCAAAAGAGACGCAAAGCGTCCAATCGTGCGAAGAGGAAGGGCCGCATGCGCTTAGCTCCAACTGCTTTCTAAAATAATTTTAAATGCTCAGTTGATGAGCATGGAAGAACAGCAAGTTCTAGACAAGCCACCCTGAAGCGGATAGATTATAGTTTAGGGGAATCTCTGGAGTCTGAAGAGCTGGATGACAACCCCCAACAGTGCTTTGGCTAGAAAGTACTTAACTCCTGGGTCTTACGTTCCTCATCTATTTTATAGCCAGCGCTGCATAAACTAGGCTTGGTAGCACAAGTCTGTAATCCCAGCATTCTCGAGGTGGAGGCAGGAGCGTTAGAAGTTCAAGGTCGTCCTCGACCGTGTGACAAGATGAGGCCAGCATGGAATACCTGAGGCCACATCTAAAAAATAAAATAGATATTCCATTCGGTTCTAACAGATATTTTGCCAAAATTGGTAAAGGACCCAGACAGTCCAAAGAAAAATAAGTTCAAATTTCTAAGGTGAAAAAAAAAAAAAGTCAACATCACTTTGTTTGTTTTTCAGGACAGGATTTCTCTGTGTAGTCCTGTTTGTACTGGAACTCAAGTCTGTAGACCAGGTTGGCCTCAACCTCACAGACATCCACCTGCGTGTGCCCCACCGCCAGACTCATCACTAATATTTTTCTCGTTTAAAAGTTTTCTTTATAAATAGCCTTTTAATTAAAACCCAGCTTACAATTACTTTGGAAGTGAGGCGTAATAGAAGGATGGTAGGTCGTTGAGGAGTATGGCCTTTAAGGGGATGTTGAGACCCTGGTCCCATTTTGTCTCTCTTTCCATCCCAACAGTGACGTGAACAGTCCTTCACCACAGGTTCCCACTCCGGGGCACTGCTTGCCACAAGTCCAAAGCACTGGGGCCAAGTGAGGTCTACCCGAACCTTGGAAAGAAAAGGATACTAATAGAACTTGAAAAGTTAATGCTGAATTGAGGTGCTGTAGAGGTTTTGTTTGGTTGGTTTTGTTTTTGTTTTTTTAAGAAAATAGTTCATCTGAGAAAATTCCTACTCCAAAAAGTTCAGAACAAGCTGAGAGCTGCATGAAGGCCTTCTGCTGAAACCACCGAAACAGAACTACTATATGTCAAGTGGCCTTGCTGTACTCTTGTTTATTTATAGGTTCATATGTTTCTTGAGAGATTTGTTTCTAATTTTTATTCTATCTATAAGTATGTGCCTGCTTCTCTGTTTGTGCATTGTGTCAGTGCAGGTGCCTGTGAAGGCCAGAAGAGAGTGTCCGATCCCCTGGAACCAGAGTTAGGTATGGGTGAGCTACCCAGTGTGGGTGCTGGGAACTGAGCTCAGATCCTCCGGAAGAGCAGCAAGTGCTCTTAACCACTGAGTCATTTCTATCCTCAGTTTATTTTATTTATTTTCAAGATCTCATTACATGGTTTCTCTATGTAGTGTTGGCTGTCCTGGAACCCACTCTCTAGACCAGGCTGGCCTTGAACTCAAGACATCCTCCTGCCTCTGCCTCCCAAGTGCTAGGATTAAAGGTGTGAGCCACCATCACCAGGCAATTTATTTTATTTTCACTTTTGTGCATTTGAATGTGTGGAGGGTTGGAGTGTGTGTGTGTATGCCAGTAGGTGGCCTTGGGGGCCAGAAGATCCCCTGGAGTTGGAGGTCGTTGTGAGCTGTTGAACATGCCTTGGGTGCTGTTGATCCTCTGCAACAGCAATATCTGCTCTTAACCGTTGAGCCATCTTTCCAGCAACTATTCTTTTTAAAGCTTGACACAAGGTTAGAACTTATGAGTTACCCCATTATACTTGTTCCTTTAGTAGTATCACTAACTTGCTTGAATCTAGCCTGGTGCAGGTGACAATCACACTGACTCCATAGCTTAATCCTCCTACTATTGTTAGTAGAGCCGATTCAGATTTCTGTTTGTTAGTTTTTGAGACAAGATCTCAGTAAGTACCTCAGACTGGCCTCCAGCTGAGAGAGAGATCTACCTGCCCTTAGCTGCTGAGAGCTGGTGTTTTAAAAGCATACACCATGACAACAGAGATATTTTAGATAAAAAACGTTACAGTCCCAATAAACCATGCTCACCATAAAAATGCATCTTCCTCCCTTGTGACACCCTTGTGTCGCATGGGCTTGCTGTATCAGCTGTAATTGTAGGGAATGCACATCAGGAACCATCTTTTGATCTCATTTGCCAGGAGGAAAAAAAAAGGTTCCTTAGCAACTGTGATGGTTAGCATTGTCAGATGGAAGCGCCTAGAATTACCTAGAAACTAAGCCTCTGACCTGTCCGAAAAGGATTACCTAGATCAGGTTAGTGTCCGGATGTGTCCATGAGGGATTATCTAGATCAGGCTAATCTGCATGATGGCATGAGAAGATCCCCTGGAATTGTGGTTAGCAATTTTATGGGAGTCCTGGACTGAAGAAAAAAGAGAAATAAGTTGAATGTGAGCACTCGCTGCTCTCTACTTCTCAGATTTAACTGGACTAGTCGCTTCAAGTCCTAGCTGCCGTAACTTCCACACCATGATGGACACTCTCAAACTGAGCTGAAACAAACCCTTAATCTGCTTGTCAGGCATTCTGTCACAGCAGTGAGACCAGTAACTAAGACAGCAACAATGAGACCAGTAACTAAGACAGCAACAATGAGACCAGTAACTAAGACAGCAAGTCTTTTGAGTTGCAGTTTCAGAAGCTACCAAGATCTTGTGTACAATTATTGTAGACAGTAAAATGTGACTTTCTCAAATATATATACAGTGTGTCATTTTCATTGTTTTTATTGTACAATTAATAACATTAATGCTATACAACTATAATCTCTATTTCCAGAACCTTCTCTCTCTCCTTCTGGAAAGTTCTATTTAAAAAAAATTATTTGCCTTTTTAAAAGATTTATTTTTAGCCAGGCAGTGATGGCTCATGCCTTTAACACCAGCACTCAGGAGGCAGAAGCAAGTGGATCTCTGTGAGTTCAAGGCCAGCTTTATCTACAGAGTGAGTTCCAGAACACTCAGGGTTACACAAAGAAACCCTGTCTCAAAAAAACAGAAAACAACACAAAAGATTTGCTTTTAAAGTGAGCTTTATTCATTTTATTTTGTATATGTTTTGCCTGCATGTATGTATGTGTACCACATGAGTGCCTGGTGCCCAAGGAGAAGAGGGCATTGGTCCTCTGAAACTGGAGTTAGGGGTGGTTAGGAACCATCATGTGGGTTCTGGGAATTGAACCTAGATTCTCTTTAAAAGCAGCAACTGTTCTTAACCACTGAGCCATCTCTCCAGCCCCCTAAGAGATTTATTCTTACTATTTTTAATTGTGTGTGTGTGAGTGTGCATGAGTACAGGTGCCCTCCAGAGGAATTGGAGACCCCTGAAGCTGAAGTCACAGAAGGTTGTGAGCAGCTTCATGTGGGTGCTAGGAATCAAACTGGGGCTCTTTATGGAAGAGCAGTGCGTGCTCTTAACTTCTGAGCCACCTTCCAAGCCCTGGAAACTTCTTTTTTGCTTTCTATTTTAGGTACCACGCATAAGTAAAATGATGATTTTTTTAAAAATGTATTCCTGGCTTTTTATGTTTCAAGGTTCATCTGCGCTGTGCCGTATTTCGATGTTTCCTCTTTATGACTAAACTATTCTAATACACAGGCATACGCAAGTGTGCAATACACAAGTCTGCATGTGGTGTGGCGCCATGCTCCACTGGAGCTTCAAAACTGCTGCTACTAGTCAGTGTGCGTGTGTTGACATTTCTGTACTATAAGGCGCTGTGGAGGTTGGAAGACAGCTTGTAGGGGTTGGTTCTCTCCTATCATGTGAGTTCAGGGGACTCAACTCAGGTTGTCAGGTCTGGTGGCAAGCGCCTTTACCCATGTAGCCATCTTGCCATCCCTAAAAATTATATCACTTTACACACCTTACACATGGAAATGGTGCTATTAACAAGCCTCTTATTACCAGTCGCACAGACATACTCCATACCATTCTATCTAGCACACGGTGCCGTGTGCTTTTGTTTTGTTTTGTGGGTTTTTGGAGACAGGGTCTCTCTACATAGCCCTGGCTGCCCTGGAACTCATTCTGTAGACCAGCCTGGCCTAGAACTCACAGAGATCCACCTGCCTCTGCCTCCCATTGCTGGGACTAAAGGCGTGTGTCTTTAAAGGCCTGTTAGTGCAGTGTGCTTCTGTCATAGCAGGAATAAAGACCACGTGGTCAGGAGGCATAATTGCTTTTAGAGGTGTTTAGATTGTGCTTTTGAAGGAACTGAGTACACGTTTATGAGAGATACTTGTCTGCACTGTGTGTTCCTTCCTTAAAATATCTTTGTCTCGGCACTGGAGACATGACTCCTTGGTCAGGAGCCCTTGCCAGCACCTCTGCTTATTCCCGGGCACCTAGCGTGGCTGTGAGGAATGAAGCCAGGTGAGGGGTGGAGAGGCCACAGCAAGACTGAGGCTTTGGCAATTTTAGTAAGAGCAATCAGGCTTTTTCTACCTTTATTAGAAACATTATAATGAGGGGGCTGGAGAGATGGCTCAGCTGTTAAGAGCACTGACTGTTGTTCTTCTAGAGGTCCTGAGTTCAATTCCTAGCACCCACATGTTGGCTCACAACCATCTGTAATAAAATCTGACTCCCTCTTCTGATGTGTATGAAAAACAGTGTTTATATACATGAAATAAACAAATCTTTAAAAAAAAAAAAAGAAAAGAAACATTATAATGGCAATTGCCAGCGATCAATCCAGTTGTAGTTGCCAGCATACATGACATTTGCTATTATACAACTTGTTCTTGCAGAAGACCCAGTTTTGTTTCCAAGGCCTTGTGCTGTGGCGGGTCACAGCCATGAGTGATGGCAGTTCCAAGAGCGATGCCTCCCTCTTATCACTTCCACAGGCAGACATGCGCATATGTACATTCCGACAAACATCCCTATACATAAATATTTTAAAGAAGGGGCTATCCTTGGCTATCCTTATCTGCTTTTGGTGTGGTTCCCCTTACACAATTAAGATTTTTTCCTCTGGGTCTACTTTCTTTTCTTTTTCTTTTTTGGCTTTTCAAAACAGGGTTTTTCTGTGTAGCCCTGGCTGTCCTGGAACTCGCTGTGTAGACCAGGCTGGCCTGGATCTCACAGAGATCCACCAGCCTCTGCCTCCCCAGCACTGAGATTAAAGATGTGTGCCGCCATCTATTTTCTTAAAAAATTAAAGACAATCAGTATCATTCCCCCTAAATGATTCATTAGTAAAAATCATCTGTGTTAGTCTTTTTGTTGTTGGGGTTTTACTTGGGGGAGGCACATTTGGTTATTTTTGTTCTTTTGTTAAGAAAGGATCTCACTTTTAACTTAGCCTAGTCTCAAACTCATGCTGCTCCCGTTTCAGCCTCCTAATTGCTGAGAGTGTAAGCTTGAACTATACCTGGCTTGCCCTGCTTTTCAGTGTTAGAGCAAAATACTTGAGGTAAGATAACTTGTAAAGAGGTGTTTTGTTGTTGTTTTGTTTTGTTTTGTTTCCAAGACAGGGTTTCTCTGTGTGGCCTTGGCTGTCCTGGACTTGCTTTGTAGACAGGGATGGTCTTGTCTCGGCCATCTCCCTGCCTCTGCCTCCCCAAGTGCTGGGATTAAAGGCATGTGCCACCATGCCCAACTGTAAAGAGGTTTCTTTAGCTCAAAGTTTTGGAAGCCAAAAGTTCAAATAGAATTGTAAAGGTTCCGGTGAGGGCCCTCAGGCATTTCTCAAAAGAGGAAGCCAAGGATGACTGGAGTCCCACACCCTTCCAAACACACTCCTCTGATAGACATGAGAACCTTTCACTAGATCCCATCTGTTAAAGGTCAGACCTCCCTACACGGCCTCACTGAAGACCAACAAAATCTCCAGCACATAATGTATGGGGACAAAAAAAGGATCCAGACAGTGGCTAGAAAAATGGCTCAGTGGTTAAAGCACATACTTCCTCTGTGGAGGACCTGAGTTCACATCCCAGCACCCCTATCGAGCAGCTCACAGCCACCTTAACTCCAGCTTCAGGGGCAAACAATGCCACTGGCTGCCACCGGCACCTGCACTCACATGAACGCACACAGGCACACACACCACACACAGACACATAACTTAAGTATTTGAAATAAATCACAACAGCATTGTATGTTCTTGTGCTTTCTGTTTTGGAGAAGTATTAATTCAACATCTTAGACAAATAGATCAGTTTAAATATCTTTTTCTTTCTATGTGGGTTTCCGTAAATAATGTTTTAAAATTTGCGGACATATAATGATTTATAGGGTTCCTTTATTATCATCTTAATGTCCAGCAACCACTAGTAAAAGGCCCCAATTTATTTTTTCTTTTTTCAGATTTTTAAAAAATCTTATTTACATGTATGAAAATTTTGTCTGCATGTATGTATGTGTACTATGTTCAGGATGCTCTTGCAGAGGACCTGGGTTCAATCCCTGGCACCCACACAGCAACTCACAATTATCTGTAACTCTAGTTCCGGACAACCCAATGCCTTCTGGCCTTGATGGGCAGTTGAGATCCAAGCAAAGCAACTCAGATATACAATCAGGTGGAACATACATACACATAAAATAAATAAATACAAATTTTAAAATAAAATAAAAATATCATTTTACCTACTTAAGAAAGCAATTAGTGGCCGGTTTGTGGTGGTGCATGCCTGAAATCCCAGTACTCAGGAGGCAGAGGCAGGCGAATCTCTGTGAATTTAAAGCCAGCCTGGTCTAGTGAGTTCTAGGACAGCCAAAGCTACACAGAGAAACCTTGTCTCAAAAAAAAAAAAAAAAAGTAATTAGCTTATTTTATAATAACAAGAGTGCTAATTTCACTAGAGACTGTAAAGGGAAGTGAATGGGTGAAATCTGAAAGTGACATTTAGCATTGTTAACAAAGATCCCAGCATCTTTGTTAACAGCTGAAAATTTGTTTTGTTTTGTTTTGCTTTTGTTCTTAATATCTTGCTCTAGTGACAATAACAAGTATGAAAAGATTGGAACATGTTTTGTTTGCTATCTTGAGGGGGGTTGCTTTCGGTTGCTGTTTTTTTTGTTTTTGTTTTTGTTTTTGAGGCAAGCTGTCTTTACTTTATAGCAGGGGTGGTCTTAAACTCCCAATCCTCCTGCCTCTACCTCCTCAATCCAGACATTACAGGCATGTGCCCCATGCCCAGCCTTGTCTTGGATTTTTTTTTTTTTTTTAACTCAAAAAGACTTGTACAGTTTCATCAGTTTCATTCCCAGGTGGTGGAGCCAGGACAGGTTCACAGAGTGTGTGGGAGGTTTATTTTCCATGCTCACTGCTTTGCAATGATGAGATTGTATGAGCTCCAATCCGTTGCCATGGTAGTGTCTGGCTACATGTCTCCAGTGGTTTGAATGGATTCAGCTCACCTCAGTGATGAAGGCGTGGTGGCTCAGGTCTCTGTGGAAGAGCTGCCTACCCACAGTTTAGCAGACTAGGAAGCAACCATTAGGGGATGGTTTACCCCCATGTCACTTCTGATTTTAATGATTTATCACCATTGTTTAAATAGGTAGGTTAGTCTGGCTACAAATTTATCAGTTGTATTAATCATTTAAAGAACCTGCTTTTTCTGGGAATGGTAGCACATGCCTTTAATCCCAGCACCCAGAAGGCAGAGGCAGACAGATTTCTGTGACTTCAAGGCCAGCTTGGTCTACATAGTGAGTTCTAGCCAGCAAGGGCTACAAAGTGAGAGCCTGTCACAAAACAAATAATTAAATAAAAGATAATCTGCTTAGCTGGGTGTAGTGGCACACATCTGTAATCCCAGCACCCTTCACTCTGGGAGGCAGAGGCCGGCGGATCTCTATGAGTTTGAGACCAACCTGGTCTACAAAGTGAGTCCATGGCAGCCAAGGCTACACAGAGAAACCCTGTCTTGAAAAACAAAACAAAACAAAAACTCTGCTTTTGATTTTATTGGAAAATAGGTTTCTATCACGTGTCTGTCAGCACCTGAGAAAACTGCCTACGTCTCTAATGACAGGCTAAGGTCAGGCCCTAAGAACAGGAAATTTTACTAGGTTTACCATTTTTGCTACACTGATAGGTTTAGTTGTGTGTGTCATGGCACATGTGGAGGAGGGTGAAGGACAGTTTTCGAGAGTCAGTTCTCTCCTTCAAGGTTTTGGGGTTGAACTCAGATTGTCAAGCTTGGCAGCAGACACCTTTACCTGCTGGGCCATCTTAGCAGCCCCACTTCCACTATTCTGAGGACTGATTCTCGGCAGGCTAAATTCTCCTGCTTCAGTCAGTCCAACAAGGCACAAGTGCAGAAACTGTTGGTGAAGATAGCGTTGAGAGCCAATGGCTGGCGTCTCCAGCATAAGGGTCTTTAGTCTGGTAAACTCTGTGAAGGTCGGTAGATCTCCTGTTTGTGGGATGTTGAATATTGGTGATGGTGAAGACCTTGATGGAGTAAGATCACACAAAGGGGGTGCTGATGGAGAAGGGCCAAGGGCCGACTAAGGAACTTTGACATACAGTAGACATCTGTGGGACAGAGGAGAGGATCAAAGAATTTCAAAGAACGTGGAGCTGCCTGTCACAGCACAGGGTTGAAGGAAAGCAAATCATCGATGACATTAGTGACATGTTTTATGAAGGGAGGTCTGAAAGCGAGCCAAAGTGTTTGGCAACGAGGAGGTCACTGGTGACCTTATTAACAGCAGATCCAATAGTATGGCAGGCTCAGAGGCCGAATTGCCATAAATGAGGAATAAAGTAAATATATCAGCCTCCGTCACACTATTCTGCCAAGCGTCTGATTGAAGAAGGTGGAGAAATGACCCAGAGGTTAAGAGCACATACAGCTCTTCCTGAGGACCCAGGATCAGTTCCCAGAACTCACAATGGGAAGCTTACAACTTCCTATAACTCCAGCTTCTGGGGCCCTGATGCTCTCCCTCTTCTGGCCTCCATGGGCACCCATACACTTGGCTATACATTTACTCAGATGCACACACATACACACAAATGAAAAATACACACACACACATATACATTATGCACGTCTAAAATTCAAAAGTCTGATGGGGCTGGAGATGGCTCTGACGATAAGAGGACCTCGTTTGGGTTCCCAGTACCAACATGGTAGTTCACAGTTCCAGGGGATCCAACTCCCTCTTCTGACCTCCGCAAGCACCAAACATGCACATGACGCACACTCATACATGCAGGAAGACACTCAGATATGTAACACTCTGTCCTCTATGTCACCATGCCAAATAGGAAAGCTATCTGTAAGCGCCCCACGGGCAGAGACCCTCTCACTGGGTGGGAAAGCAGATCTCGTGTGTCAGAAAATCCACACAGCTGAGAAACTCCAGAATTGTGATAACTATTTCTTTTTTAAAATATTTTTATTTTATGTGCATTGGTGTTTTGTGCATTTGGTGCATTTATGTCTGTGAGAGGGTATCGGATCTCCTAGAACTGGACTTACAGACAGTTGTGAGTTGCTATGTGGGTGCTGGGAATTGAACCTTGATCCTTTGGAAGAGCAGCTCATGCTCTTAATCATTGAGCCATCTCTCCCAACCCCACAACTGTTTCTTTCAGAACTTCATATTGACTGGCAAGACCACACAAGCAAAGTCAATAAACGTGATAGCTATGGTAAAGATTCTAAAACACAATAGACACAAGCATGCTATGGAGAAGCCTTAGAAAGGCCGAGTATAGCAGAGCCTCCACCCGTAGCTCTCCTCTCAAATCCTTATGAGATCTCACGCTGGTGAGAAGCCCTGTGTCTGTGGTGAAAGGTTCTGGGGTTTGCCTCTTGGCTCTTGGACTGTTAACAAGTAAGAGGAGATTTAGTAATAGTTCTAGAGAAAGCACACCCAAAGGAAGAGTCTGCTGTGTAAGAGTTTGGAAAAGCCTTCAGGCACGCTCACCTCCGTGTAGGTGTTGTGAGTGTGAGGAAGCCTTCAGCTCAAGCTCCAGTCTTTGCTTCCACTGGAAAGCACACACCACATAGAAATACCAGCT
The DNA here is from genome assembly GCF_907164565.1 of Psammomys obesus. Taxonomy (NCBI): domain Eukaryota; kingdom Metazoa; phylum Chordata; class Mammalia; order Rodentia; family Muridae; genus Psammomys; species Psammomys obesus. The sequence continues at coordinate 6,506,751 of NW_026596125.1, read as the reverse complement.
CTATAAGCTGTTTTACTATGAGTTAAACATCTTTTGTCTTTTCTTTTCCTTCCTTCCTTCCTTCCTTCCTTCCTTCCTTCCTTCCTTCCTTCCTTCCTTCCTTCCTTCCTCTGTGTAGCCTTGGCTGTCCTGGACTCACTTGGTAGATCAGGCTGGCCTCGAACTCACAGAGATCCACTTGCTTCTGCCTTCTGGAGTTCTGGGATTACAGGCATGTGCCATTGAGCTGACGGAGGAGTTAAAAATCTTAAAACTATTGGTGCCACTGGGAGGGAAACCCTTCATCCACCTGCACTGACCTGAGGCACCTCTGTAGCATCTCCAGCAGAGCATTCTTTCCAAAGAGACTTAAGTGAGGCTGTGTTTCTATTCAACAATTCAGGCCAAGACTGTCCTACAACTTGATTCTGAGTCTGGAATCTCTCAGTGTGCATGCCCAAGATGGGGCATCAGTCCCTCCCACAGCTGTTTCCTGGAATTCCAGCACTAGGACTCAGAGGTTGAAATGCCACTAAAACTTCTCACTGGACACCACCGGCATGGTGTTCAGGCGTTTCCGTGGAGGTCGGCCGGGTGGACTCCGTCTGCCTTGGGCCTCACTCTGGAAAGCTGGTCACGATTGTAGATGTTATTGATGAGAACAGGGCGTTGGTGGATGGACTGCACGTGGGTGAGGAGACAGGCTACACCTTTCAAGTGCATGCAGCTCACCGACCTCATCCTCAATTCCACACCGTGTGAGCCAGAAGTATGTACAAAAAGCTTGGAGAGGACAGACATCATTACAAAATGGCCCTCCACAAGATGGGCCAAGAAGATTGATGCCAGAGAAAGGAAAGCCAAGATGACAGATTTTGATCATTTCAAAGTCATGAAGGCAAAGGAAATGAGAAACGGACTGAAGTCAAGAAACTTCAAAGAGCCGCTCTCCTGAAAGCTTCTCCCAAAAAGGCACCTGTTGCTAAGGCCGCCATCGAGGTAGCTGCTGCAGCAGTGGCTACTGCCAAAACTAAAGTCCCAGGCAAGAAGGCAACGGGACCAGGCAAGAAGGCAACGGGACCAGGCAAGAAGGCAACAGGACCAGGCAAGAAGGCAACAGGACCAGGCAAGAAGGCCCTGTCCAGAAGGCTGCAGGTCAGAAGGCAGTGCATTCTTCGAAAGATCAGAAGGGTCAGAAGGCTCCAGCCCAGAAGGCAGCTGCTCCAAAGGCAGCTGGCAAAAAGGCATGAGTCTGTACGGGGAATAAAGCTTTTTTTGACACATTGGCAAAAAGAAAAGAGAAGAGAAGAGAAGAGAAGAGAA
>NW_026596125.1:6450407-6505439 GCF_907164565.1 Psammomys obesus | reverse complement strand
AAGAGAAGAGAAGAGAAGAGAAGAGAAAGAAGAGAAGAGAAGAGAAGGGGAAAGGGAAAGGAAAGGAAAGAAAAGAAAAGAAAAGAAAAGAAAAGAAAAGAAAAGCAAAGCAAAGCAAAGCAAAGCACTCAAGCCCCAATGCCACTCAGCCTTTGAGTCTGTGTGTTACAGAAGGATCAGGACAGGAGAGGGCATTCTCCAGGGATGCCAGTTCACACTTCAACTGCTTCCTCCCTGCCATTCACATTAAACTATTTCTTCAATCCCAGGGTTTGTTTTTGTTTTTCCCTTCTGGTTGAAAGCACATGATGCAGTCACTAGAAAGTAAGTCCAACTTAGAGGCAGAGTCTACAAACTAAAGAACATTTCCAGGGCGTTGTGACTGCCAGTGATTTCCTGATGAGCTGCGTTGAGTGAGTGATAATTGCAGTTCCCCTACAGTAAAAAATGATACTTAACGCTGTCTAGGAAGCGGTGAGTGTTTATGGTTTCTTTGGGGACGTGAGGCAAAGGAGATTCACTAATAACAGGACATAAAAATGTTATGTCTAAGTTGAATCAATAACCTCAGGAGTCTCAGAGTGTCGTGGGAGCTGTCTGGCTCTCAGGGCAATGACCTGTGGGCTTTTGTTTTGTTTTGTTTGTTTTTGAGACAGGGTTTCTCTGTGTAGCCTTGGATATCCTGGACTTGCTTTGTAGACCAGGCTGGCCTTGAACTCACAGAGATGCACATGCCTCTGTCTCCTGGGGTATTGCAGGCATGTGCCCCCAAGTGCCCGGCTGACCTATAAGCTTAAATGAAAAGACACAGGAACTGGGAAAGCGATTGTCTGCCAGGGCTATGAAGCACAGCACAGTCCTTCAATAGCTGGGGAAGGCGTTGGGAGGGCTGCTAGGGAGTCATGCCAGGTGGTCAGCGTGTATTGCTAAAGTACCACACCCTACTCACTATTAATGGGAACAGGGAGAGGCAGCCGCCAGTGGAAGGAGGCAGGGTTACCTGGCATACAGCACCTGTGTAGGAAGAAGAGCATTTGAGGACATGAGGTGCTAAGCCAGTGTCCTGATTTATTTATTTTTTTTATTTTTTATTTTTTGGACCTGCTCTGTTGTGTCTGATGACTGAAATTAAAATTCATACGGAAGAAGTCAAAGACCAAAGTCCCTAAAGATGAGAACAGGAAGTCTCCCTTCTCAGTCCTGTTTCCCAGGAGCCCTCGCATGGAGGCTGCTCAGGATCTTTATGGAAACTACGAACGTGTCGAGCTAAAGTGGTGACCGGCTTGGTGGTTTCATGAGGTGGAGTTTGGATGAGTCTGTCACTGTGAATGTTAAGCAGACACCTGTGGGAGAACTTCTGGCCTATCATCACTACCTTCCTCATCTCCATAGAGCCCTGGCTAACACCTAAGCCCCTCTCAGGCCTCACAGCCAACATGGCAACTTTCTGTAGTGCCTCAGCATTGCCACGTTACCATGGCACAGAGCATAAGAGAAGAGCCTGAACATTCAGTAAAGAGAGCCAGTGGAAATAGCATTGATATACTTCATTTTAGGGGAAAAATGATTTAATTTCTAGCTTTATTGCTAGTAAATTTGTGCAAATTGCTTAATCTTTAAGTCTCGTTTTGTTTGTTTTTTTACAGAATAAGGACCCTGGGTAAATGATTTTCAAATTCTTAGCTAGCCTTAGATTCTGTTTCTATCTAGATGGATTCTTTTATCATGCTGCTGCTGTGAAATACAACGAATGCCTTTGAAGTAATGCATTTAATGTTAAGCTTTGAAGTCCACAGTCGTTATCCTCAGGAAATATTGTTTGACTTATACTTTGTCCAAATCAATTTAAACCAAATGAGGGGGGCACTTTGAGTGTTTTTACTAGCTGAGGAGAAGAAAGCAGAAAGAATAATTACGAGATGCAGGAGAAAAAAGACAAATCAAACATTCTTTGAGAGGTGTGAAGCGATAAGCTCCAAGGAAATGAGGGAAGGGCTGAAGTCTTATGTGTGTGTACCGGTATGTAGGTATGTGTGTGGGTCTGTGTGTGTGCACCTGTGTGTGCTGGCACTATTTTCATATAAGCAGATAGAGTGCTCCTCTCCACTGGCTGCACCGTGCTCCAACTCCTTTGACTAGGAAGTGTGCTGCTGACAATGGCCAACACTGATCACATAACTGATGTTGCGGTCATGCCGTATAACTTCTGCAAAACAGGTTCCTGGAACTGGAGTAATTGTTTCAAAAAGCATGGATAAGAAAAAAAATCTAGCATGTGTTTTGAAAAGCAGAAGAGCATGGCAATTAAAAGCTAAGAACTCCAGAGCTGGGAATATAGCTCAGTAATAGAGTACTTGCCTAGCATGCACAAGATCTGAGGTTGTGGGTTCAAAAAAATAAGAATAAAATGCAAAAGGAAGGAAGAAGGGAGGGAAGGAGGGAGGGAAGGAGAGAGGGAGGGAGGGAGGGAAGGAGGGGGATGGTAAGACGTAATGGAGGAAGACAGAGCAAGCTAAGAGCTTTGTATTGTCTCTTCCTGGTGCATTGTCAGCCAACTGCATGACCTTTGTTAAGCTCTCCTGTCTCCATTTCTTTTTAATGGTAAAGGGGGTCATGAATACAGCTATCACTTCTCCTATAGCCTTTGTTAAGGATTAAACAGCAAAGTGCACACTATCCCTAAAAAAATGCCCAATAACTAATCATTGTGTCAAATTGTTGAAAGGGACTGTTAGGAAAGCTTCCCTCACTCTTAGGATCATAGGAAAGCAAATGACAACAGGAACTTTGAGGAAGATTGAGTTTAGTGGTTTCCATTTCCTTAAGTAAAATATTACAATCTTTGAATTTGAGGAGACAGAGGATAGTCTTTTTTAACTTATTTTATGTGTAGGAGTATTTGCCTGCATGTATGTAAATGCATCATGTGTGTCCCTAGATGGTCAGGAGAGGACATCAGGTCTCCTTGAACAGGAATTACAAAGGGCTGAGCCAGCACGTGGGTGCTGGGAACAGAACCTAGGTCCTCTTAACAAGCGCTCTTCATCTTGAGCCATCTCTGCAGCCCCCACAAGGAGAGCCTTTGAGCCATAAGTCTGGAATGCTGGCTGGCTATTTCCACTGATCCTAACGTCAACCAGGGTGGGCCAGAGTAGAAGGGAAGAATGTAAACCTGGTGCCCACATTTTAAAATGAAATAATACAGGAGCCAGGTTTGTTTGCCTGTAGTCACAGTGACTCAGGAGGCTGAGGCTGGAGGGCAACTTGAGCTCTGAAGCTTGAAGTCAGCCTGGACAATATAGTGAGCAAGGTTAGAAAAACAGTGTGAGTGCTGAGACCAGCCCCGACCGAGCCAAGGAAGTATGTTGGGGGAGGGGTGTCTGTGAGACAGAGGAATGCAATGGCTGTCTTGAACTGGCCTCAGAAGCCCTTAAATGGAAAGCTGGGAGGCCAACCTTGTAGTGGAGGTGATTGGCATCTTGCAGCAGAGGGAGTGAGTGATGGTAGTACCTTAAAGGTGGGTCTGGCCCATGCCCTGGCTAGACCTAATAATGAACGATCGCTGAAAGTTTGACAGTGGGACTGAAAAATGTCAGGCCCAGGGCTGGAGATTTGGGTGGGGGCTGCTTTCTGCTCCTAAAGGGAAAACCAAGATGGTTTCCAGACAGCTCACCCCAACCATAAGCAAGAAATGAGGATTTTGTAAAACTGTCCCGTGCATCACCAACTATACAAGACACACGTGGAAAGTACAGAAAACACAGCTGAATCAGAGAGCTGGAAATAAATACCATTTCACAGTGTACCTAAATGAGGCCCATTCCATGTTTATTATGATCATTATTAAAGAGTATATCATAGAGGCCAGGACAGGTCTACTCTTTTATTTGGTGCTGGAGGTAGAACCCAAGGCCTTGCCTGTGCCAAGCTATGTGACTTCAGCATGACTTTTCTGTTGTTGTTGTTAATGATTTTTTGAGAAAGGATCTTGCTGTGTAACACCATGCTGTAGAACTCGCTCTGTAGACCAGGCTGGCCTTGAACTTACAGAGATCCACATGCCTCTGCCTCCAAAGTGCTGGGACTTAGGGTGTGCCACCACACCAGCTTATTGTTATTTTGTGGCCCTGGAGACTGAATCTAGCACCCCATCTGTGCTATGTTGGTAGTCTACCTTGAGCTACATTGCATGATGCAGAATTCTGCTTGGCTTCCTGTTTGAGGAAACCACCTTCTATGATGACTGGCACCAGGAATACCCATTCCCTTAGGGCTATGAATTCTCTGAAAATATTGAATTGTTATGCAGGTTGAACTGAGGTTCTCCAGCAGAAGCTAAGGATTGTGTTTTAAGGGCAATCTACCAATAAAATCCAAGGAGTCCATTGGGTAGAATATGATATGCATAAATAATAAATGTGCATTTATTATGTTTCACCATGCTTTACCATTCATTAATTAGCCTATTAAATTGCAATAACCTTGAGAAATAGATTTCATTATTTTTCCCATTTAACAGAGGAGAAAAACAAACCTTACAATGTCTAGGGATCTGAGTTCAGTTCCCATCATCCATGTTGGGTAGATCACAACTGCCTCTAACTTGATTGAGATTTAGCTCTAGGGAGTCTAAAGAGCTCTTCCAGCCTTTTCAGGCCTAAATGACAAATCTCCCTCTCTCTTTTTCTCTCTCTCTCTCTCAAACACACACACAAATAAATAACTAAAAATAAATATTGTTTAAACGTTAAGAGAATCTAAGATTAGCGTATACCCTAGGAGTTCTCCTGAGAAAAATGAAAATGTGGATTCAAACAGGAATGTGTACACCAATGTTCATAGCAGCATTGCTCAAAATGAGCAAAAAGCAGAAATTCATCCGAAGGGCCCGTCAGGTGATGCCTCAGTAAATAAAATGTGGTGTGTATTGACATTAAATATTATTCAGCTCTCAAAAATTAAAATTCTCATACATGAGAGAAACCAGGCAAAAGCAAGCAAACAAACACCAAATGGTTTGTGCCTCCACCTGTAGTCCTAGACATGTGAGCTGGAGAGCTGGCTTGGTGGCTAAGCCCTCCAGAGGACCCGTGTTCAGTTCTCAGCACCCACAGGCAGCTCACAACTGCCTGAAACTTCTAGGAGTTCAAGGAGTCTGGTACCTCACACAGACATACATGCAGGCAAAACACCAATGAACATAAAAATAAACAAATATTTTTTCTAAATCACAGATATTAGAGGCCAGGGTTGTGCATGCCTGTAATCTCAGCTGAGGATTTCAAGAACAGGGCCATCCTGGGTTTCATAGTGATATCAATGAAAAAAAATGGTCTTAGACTGAGGAGAGGGCTCAGTGGGTTGAGTATATACCACTCTTGCAGAGGACCTGAGTTGACAGAACTTTGGGGTGAATTTCCTCCTTCCTATTGCCAACTTGACATAAACCTAGACATATTTGAGAAGAAGGGAATATTAATTAAGGAACTGCCTCCATCAGATTGGCAAGTCTGTGGAGCCTTTTCTTGATTAATGATTGGTGGGGACAGGCCAGGCTTACTGTGGGCAGGTTACAGCTATCTCTAACTCCAGTACCAGAAGGTCTGATGCTCTTTTCTCGCAGAAGTATAATGCACATGAATTACTCTCATGCTGGAAAATACTCATAAAAATATTCATAGTACACATAAAAATAAACATTTTTTTTAAAACCCAAAACAAGGTAGTTTAAATCTTAGTACAATGGAGGAGTGGGTGCCGCGATCTCGCTGTGTGTCCACCTGGCCTCGTCTCTTCCTTGCTTGTCCGAGCTTCAGCACAGTCTAGATGGCTGGAGGTAAGGCTGGAAAGGAGCCTGTCCTTTTCCCTGTTTTCTCCCTCTTATATCTATCCATCCCGTTCGCCTTTCTGAATGAGGGTTGAGCATCTTACCCAGGGTCCTCCTTCTTGCTTAGCTTCTTTAGGTGTACAGATTATACATTTTAGTATGATTATCCTGTATTATATGTCTAATGTCCACTTATACGTGAGTATATACCAGGTGTGTCTTTCTGCTTCTGGGATACCTCACTCAGAATGATCTTTTCTAGTTCCCACCATTTGCCTGCAAATTTCATGATTTCCTTGTTTTTGATTGCTGAGTTGTATTCCATTGTGTAAGTGTACCACAATTTCTGTATCCATTCCTCCATTGATGGACATTTGGGTTGTTTCCAGCTTCTGGCTATTACAAATAAAGCTGCTATGAACATGGTTGAGCAAATGTCCTTGTTGTGTACTCGAGCATCTTTTGGATATATGCCTAGGAATGGTACAGCTGGATCTTGAGGTAGCACTATTTCTAATTGTCTGAGAAAGCACCAGACTGATTTCCAAAGTAGTTGTTCAAGTTTACATTGCCACCAGCAATGGAGTAGGGTTCCTCTTCTAACAGGAGCCTACCACAAAGGGCCTCTGAAAGACTCTACCCAGCAGGGTATCAAAACATATGCTGAGACTCATAGCCAAACTTTGGGCAGAGTACAGGGAATCTTATGAAAGAAGGGGGAGATAGAAAGACCTGGAGGGGACAGGAGCACTACAAGGAAAGCAACAGAACCAAAAAAATCTGGACCCCAGGGGTCTTTTGTGAGACTGATACTCCAAACAAGGACCATGCATGGAGATAACCTAGAACCCCTGCACAGAAGAAGCCCATGGCAGCTCAGTGTCCAAGAGGCTTACCTAGTAATGGGAACAGGGACTGTCTCTGACAGGAACTCAGGGGCTGGCTCTTTGATCATCTCCACTTGATGGGGGAGCAGCCTTGCCAGTCTACAGAGGAAGACAATGCAGCCAGTCCTGATCAGACCTGATAGACTAGGGTCGGATGGAAGGGGAGGAGGACCTCCCCTATCAGTGGATTGGGGGAAGGGCATAGGAGAAGAAGAGGGAGGGAGGGTGGAATTGGGAGGGGCTGGTGGAGGGGGCTACAGCTGGGATATAAAGTGAATAAACTATAATTAATAAAAATAAATTTAAATTAAAAAATAAAGGACTGGGAAGGACTCCAGAAAGGCCGAGACAAAGGCGGTTTCCCGCTCTACTCGAAGTGAGCTGGCTGCAAACATTGACACCTGAAATCTAGAACAACCAGCCACGGGAGGCGCGAGTGCAAACACTGCTGTATACAAAGTACCACTTGCGTTGGCAGGAAATGCATCAAAAGGCTCAAAGGCAAAGTGTGTTACCCCTCGTCACTTTCAACTTGCCATTCTCGGGGATGAAGAGTTGGACTCTCTGGTCAAGGCTACAGTTGCTGGGGGTGGTGTCATCCCACACAGCCACAGCTCTCTGATTGGAAGAAAGGACAAGATAGACCGTCTAAGGATCTCTTATTATCTCGGGACTCTAAATATTCCTAACAGCTGTCCAGTGCTGCTGATTGCCGTGGACTGTATCTCTGTGAAAACTACAGTTTTGCCTTTTTGCAATTCTTTTTGAGCAAGTTGGAGGCTTAATTAGCCTTAAAACCAACCAAATTTCTGCATTCGAGGCTTAGTCATATTTAAGTGTTACTGTGGCTTCAATGAAGCTATTGATTCTGAAGTAGTGGGTTTTTGATTGAGTTGCCTGTTTGTTTTTTTTTTTTTTAATTGTTTGGATTTTAATTGTGATGCAGAAGTTATAGTAACAACCATTTGGTTTTGTACAGACATTATTTCCATTCTGGTGGATAAGCTCAACCAAGGTCCTATCCCAAACTAAAAAAATAAAAACAAAAACAAAACAATAACAAAAAAACAACAGAGAAACATTTTATAATAGGACTTTAAGTTTTATACATTTTATACATAGGTTTTAAATTTTTTACTCTGTATGCTAAAAATATTCATTATAAGATATTATATTCTTACTGTATAAGAATTCCCATGGGAGAACGAGTAGAAAGCAAAATAACTAAAATACACTCCAGCTTTGGCTCCAAGCGATCCACGTGTACAGCCTGTGCTTTTCTGCCAGAGCCAGTTCTCTCTCAGCCTCAGCTGATAATTTTCTTGTACTATTTAAGTCCTTATCACCTTATAAGATGTGAAATAAAGTACTGAGCTCCTGAGTAATTAATCCAATTGTGGATCATAGCCAGTTAATATCTGCGAGCAATTTTTGAAAATAAGAGTTTGTAATTGATCTCTCCTGACTTATACTTTCTGTGATCGCATTTTCTGTAAACTTATCTTATATCCTAGATAATTGACAGAATCTCCTCTTTGCAATATTTTCAGGAGCAATTTGTAATTCCCAGCAAGGCAAAATTTGTTTTACTTCATCACACATTTTTTTTTCCCTAAGGTATCTGCATCTAAACCAGCCACATAATGGCGAATTATAGAGTAAGGAAACTGTGTGTGAATTATTTCTAATAACTGTGCTGCAAAATATTAGCACAAGGTAGGACTGCTTGGCATCCTTGTAGTAAGACTTTCAAATGATATCTCTTTGTTGATCAACCATTATTGTAAGTTGGCACTGAAAAAGCAAACCTTTCCTTACCATGCTCATGCAAAGAGACTGTGAAAGAGCAAGCTTTTAAATCAACTATTATCACAGGCCATGACGTAGGTAATAAAGAAGGCAATGGGGTTCCAGGCTGTGAAGAGCCCATTTGCTAAATCGTCTTATTTATGGCTCGTAAATATGGCAACATCCTCTGTTTTCCTGATTTCTTTTGTTATAATGAACACAGGGGAATTCATGGGCTAGTGGATGCCTCAATGTGTTGAGTATTTAGCGGCTCCTGTACCAACTGTAACTGTGATTTTTCTTCTGTAATAAGTCATCATCCTAACCACAGAGGTTTGTCAGTTAATCATTTTCAAGGTGGGGCATTGGAAAGTCCAATAGCTGTTGTGTTCTGCTTGGATAACCTGGACAATCTGTGACTGTTCCTAATACCTTTTAATATTTTTCTCAGAAGCATTCTTTATTTTATGGTTTGTTTCTGAGATTGGAGGACCGTGTTTTTCATTGCTACAACAAATTGCATCCCCATAAATTCATTGCTGTATCAGCCACATATGGCTTTAAATTTCCTATTTGTCCTTCTGGCCTATACACTTAACCACCTTGCACTTTTTTTAACCTGAGATAAATTTCCAATCCCTAGAAACTGAATATTTACCTCCTGAAGAGGCCAGTCTGCATGCCAAGAATTTGGTGAAATTATTGTTACATTTTCTCCTGTGTCTACTAAACCTTCAATTTCAATGTCATTTATTTGTATTCTTAACTTTGGTTTCTGATCATTTATAGCAATTTGCCAAAATACATTTTTTTTCTGGTCTCTCCTGAATTTTTTGTTTTATCTACTGAAGCTGGTCTATATTGGGGGTTGGTCTGGTGCTATGTATCTAATGTAAATACTGGCCCCCAAGATCTGGTTGTAGTACATCCTCATCATGTACACCAATTTTTGTTGTGTAAACTTTGCTCTACCTAATTTAAAGTTGATTGTTTAATAAAAGTGCTGAAGCCTGTGACTGGGCAGAAGAGAAGTAGGTAGAGTTTAGGTTCCTGGGCTTGGGGTCTCAGAGGGACCATGAGACCTGGAGGAGGAGAGAGAAGAATCAGAAGAGATAGCATGAGGAGAGGAAGCTGGAGAGAAGGAAGTCACCATGAGGCAGTATGGACCATGGGCATGTGGCCATTAGGCTGGGCTGATAGAACAGCAGCAGACCAGAAAGGAACGATCAAAACAAGAAGCAGGGGGTGTGTCGCTGGAAAACAGGAAAATAGTTTACAGGGTTGGTACCTGCCCAGTTACCGTGCTTTAACGCTCTTATAAGTCCAAGCTGTTTCTGTCTCGATTATTTGGGAACTAGCTGGGGTACAGAAGCCCTCTGGAGTCTAATGTAATTCCACAGCAGTTCTGACCTTGATTACATCCAGGGAAGTGTCGTTATTAACAACAGATGTTAAATCTCTTAATTGTTCTGTGGATGAGTTTCTCTGATGCTGGCAGGGAACTAAATCAAAATTGATGTCAGGACCTGTGGAAGGGTCCCTAAGGCATTTTCCAATGGCAAAGGTCTACTGTGCCTGTCCCTTGGTGATTTGCATTTATTAGTCCAATGTCAGCCTTTGCCACACCTTCTACATTCTTCAGAAGGCTAAGGCCTTCTCTTTGGAGTAGCTCTAGAAAAAAAACATTATTTTTTTTCTTTTCTTGCCTGAAATCCCTTTTCAAAGGAACTGGTTTACCACAATTAAAATGTCTGACATTTTGATTTTTCTTAAAAACTTTTAGAAATTACTTCTCCTATCAGAATAACATCATAAATGTGAGATTCATATCAGCTTATCTCTTATCCATTCCTCTATTGATGCTGATCTTGCCTTTAAAGGTCTAATTACCCTTTTGCATTCTAAATTAGCATTTTTAAGAGCCAAAGATTTGACTAATATTTGTCTGGCTTTTGAATCTGATACTATTCTATTTACTGCTGAAATTGGTCTTTGCAAAAAAAAAAAAAATCATTGAAGGCTTCTTTTTGTATAATTTTAATAAATGACTCAGACCTCTTTTCTGATTCTTCAACCCTGTCCCAAGTATTTAAAGCTGCTAAACATCGTAAGACAAAGGCACGATCATCAAATTCATACTGCCTTTGTAACTCAGCATATTGGCCTTCATCTAGCAACTGATCTCGGGAAATATTAACACCTCTAACTTTATGCCATTGTTCTGTGGCCCTAGCTTCCTCTTTCCACCATGTTTGCCATTGTAACTGAGGACCAGCTTCCAATATTGTTGTTGCCAAATCTATTCAGTCTTGGGTGATAATGCTGTTCTGAGTTGCCCATGAACATAATATCTGCTTCACACAAGGTGAATGCACACCATATGAAGTGATTACTTCCTTAACTCTCCTCAAATCTAGTATGTCTATAAGATTATGTGTAACTTCTTCATAACCTTGGGGGTGCCTATCATCTCCTGGTAGGTCTTGCATAGTAACTGGATAAACTAAGGTTGGTTTTCTAACAACCCTGGGCTGCTCTTCTTCAGTTTCAGCATGCAGTCGCATGGTAGGTCCTTGTCTAAATTCCTCTGTCTCTGTCTGAGTATTTTTCTCATTTTTTATTTATAAGTCTCTCTAATTGTTCTTTTAAAGCTTATAGCTTATCAATCCACTTTTCATGTTTTTCTTTTTCCTGTATCTCTAAATCTTTTTTTCTTTGAGAGGATACAAAAATGCACTATGGCTTTTAAAGATAAAATATAAAATACCAAAATGGCAATGATTAATCATAATTGGTATTGAGCCAAGTTCAGTTAAGTCATTTAGCTTTTCATTTTCTGCTTCTATTTTCAAGCCATCTAAAGTAGCATTACATAAGGTCCTACCTAGCACCTTGTATTATGGTATTTTCCATTCTTAACTTTCTCCTTGGGGACTTCCCAGATGACTTAACCAAAGCTTATGGCTTCTCAGTTTGCCAGCAGCTAGCATGATTTTTATGTCTTTGTTCCACACACTGGAGTGCCAACTACCATTTTTTAACAAAATCTCAAATGTTTGATTCTACCAATATAGACTCATGAGCTAGATGCTGGGGTAAAACCCTGCTAGATGCTAGATCAAAGAGGCAGGGAAAGCACCCAGCTGACCTTTCTCTTCAGTCAATGTTCCAAAAGAAAAAAGGCCACTTCCTTCCCCACACCATCTCAAAAAATCCTCAAAACTGAAGTTCTTCCCTCCTGCTTTCTGCGTGTCTCCCTATCCATCCTCCTGACTTCATCTTACTGTTTGTTTGTTTTTCCTTATGTTCACTTCCTTTCAACTGGTTGCTTGCTCTATCTCTTGACCTAGGGTTAACCTTGTTTATTCCTGTTTATAACACCAGGCAGAAAGCTCCTAAATTAAAGGTGTATGCTAGGACTGACCCACACCAAGACCAGACACAGGTTTTCCAGCAAGCAACACCATCTCTGGGGTCACAGTGTGGTCAAATACCTTGAAACAGTGGCATGCCCACCAAGTACAGCAGCAGCTGTGGCGTGGAGCTGGCCTGAACACAGGATGCAAGGTGGAACCCCAAATGTGTGCGTGACAGATACAGGCATCTTTACACTTCCGGTCCTGAGTTCTGCTTTGATTTGATTATGACTGCCCTGATTGATTCTTCACTCTTGGAGTAAAAAAAGTTATGTAATTTATTTTTTATTTTATGGGGCACCTCACAGTTAAGAGAATTTGGACTTTTGATGAAACATTTAAAGAATCTTTGGACTCGTTTTTTTTGGTTTGTTGGTTTGGTTTTGGTTTTGGTTTTGTGTTTTTGAGACAGGGTTTCACTGTGTAGCGTTGGCTAGCCTGGAGCTCTCACTGTATGGACCAGCCTGGCTTCAAACTCATAGAGATCTGCTTGTCACTGCCTCCTGAGTGCTGGCATGGACCATGATGCCTGGGCTGAAACTTAGGACTTTTTAATGTCAAAATTTTGAAAGACTGTGGAACTTTTAAAAGTTATATCAGTTTTATATAATTTTGTAATATTAATATGAGATCCTGGGGATGAACGAGAAAGGAAAGGGTATGTTGTAATAGCGATGTGTTTGAATGTAAAGTTGTCAAGGTTGTGCTGGTCGATATTTGTCAACTTGACATAAACCTAGACACATCTGGGAAAAGAATCTCAGCTAAAAAATTGCCTCATCTGGATGTTCTGTAGGCAAGTCTGTGGGAAAAGTTTCTTGGTTAATGATGGACAAATAATTCTGTGTTGTAAGAAGGCAGGATAAGCAAGCCATGTGGAGTAAGCCAGTGCCCGTCACTGCTCCATGGTTTCTGCTTCAGTTGTTGCCTCCAGCTTCCTTCTTGGCTTCTCTCAGCGGACTGTGCCATGGGCTACATAAGTCAAACAACCCCTTTTCTCTCCACGTTGCTCTCAGTGATGGTCTTTATCACAGCAAGAGCAACCAAACTAAAACAAGAAGTACGCATGTTCATGCGCAGGAAGTTGACTGGAGGTGTTGGGATCTGGGGGGGGACCTGGAGAGTTTATGCTCGGCTTCAGTGACTACATGGAATGATGGGAGTTTCAGAAGTAGCTCCTGTTCATAGTTGTGTAACACCATGCACAAGCTTTATGCTCCTAAATGTAAACTTTTTTTGCTGTTGGTGTTGAAAGAGACATAGTCTCTCATAGCACAGGGTAGCCTCACACGCCTGATGAAACAGGCTGGCTTGACCCTCATGTACTTGCCTCCTGCATGCTGTGAGTACAGAAAGTCATGAGCTGCTGTGTGGGTGCTGGGAACCGAACTGAGTCTTCTGGAGGAACAGCAAGTTCACTTAACTGCTGAGATATCTCTCCAGCCCTTCGTTAAAGTCTTTTGTTGTTGTTGTTGGTTTTTTGAGACAGGGTTTCTCTGTGTAGGCTTTGCTGTCCTGGACTCGCTTTGTAAGTTAAAGCATTTTAAATGATGCATCTTATGTTTTATATATAGTAACACAATAAAATGATTTTTTTTTCAGAGAAGGTTATATATCCCACTCAAGACTATGTAGATAAAAAACGACCAAGCTAAATTTTAACAGAAACCTGACTCTTGAACTGATGCTCTGCATACCTGAACAGCCATGAAAACGTGGGCCTTCTGGGTTCTTGTCATCACTGTCTTGTGTGACCTTATACAGAGTGACCTTAAAGAGCTCCTCAACTATTAGTGAGACTGAATATCTCTGACAGGTTTGGCTACGTACAACCACATTATTATCTATGCAGCACTTTTGATATAACAGCACGCAGACTCTGAAACCTTGATCTCCTGCTGATACCGTTTGCCCCTGGGAGGATCCGTAAACGCAGGAGCAAGCCCGAGGGGAAGCCACCTCCTCCAGGGAGCTGAGCCAGTCCAAGAGGAGGCCGGCATTCCCTTTTCTCTCCCTAGGCTTGATCCCATTCCAAGATAAACTTTCACAGGCCAAGAGATAACACACAACTTCAAGGTGACAATCAGGACCGCCTTTAAAAGTCCTCCTTCCTTGCTGGAGATGCGCAGCTCCACCTCAAAGCTAGCCAACTACATCCACCCTGCTGCCATGTGGGAACTTGTGGGTCTCCTGCTGCTCATCATAGCCTATTTCTTTTGGCCCAAGTCAAAGACACCTGGTACCAAGTTCCCCAAGAGCCTCCCATTCTTGCCCCTGGTGGGCAGCCTGCCGTTTCTCCCCAGACGTGGTCACCCGCATGTCAACTTCTTCAAGCTGCAGGAAAAATATGGTCCCATCTTTTCTTTTCGCCTGGGAACCACAACTACAGTGATCATTGGCCACTATCAGCTGGCCAGGGAAGTGCTAGTCAAGAAGGGAAAAGAATTCTCCGGTCGGCCCCAAATGGTAAGCAGTGGTAACCCTCCTCCTTCTCCTGCTTCCCCTCTTCCTCCTTCCCTTCCTGCTCAGTCCCTGGGGTTGTACAGTTCTTCCAAAATCAGACTAGTGGGACCACTCTCTAAGACCTGCCCCACCTCTAAACTGGGAAGGAGAAATAAAAGGGAGACCTTTTGAATGGGCTGTCTGGTAGGATGGTGCAGGGACCGGCAGAGCTGGGGAGCCCTCCCTGCACTCACCTTCCCCTCAATTATGTGATAATCATTCTAGAATGTGCAGGCAAAGCCCTTTGTCCAGACCCCCAGAGCAGATGTTCTCCAGAAGCATGACTGTTACCTTTGTTGGCAAACAGGGCGGTAGCTACATCCTCTTCGAGGAGATGTCGGGAGAAGCAGTTGGCCTTGTGGAAGGCTAGGACTGAAGTTTCCCTGTTCCTGTGGCTTTGGCTCTTAGATAGCTGTGGGATATCGCAGGGGTCGAGGGAATGGGGACAGGGGACAGGGACATAGAGTATTATCTCAGGGCCTCTGATCTCACTGTGCTGACTGTTAGGTAGCCATCCTACAAACGCTACCCATGCTCCCATGACCTTGCTTGGGTGTTCCCCTGACCGCCCCCACAGAGCACAGCTGCCTTAGCTTTGAGCAAGCCAGAACTGATTCATTGAGCTTGGGCTAGTCCAGAGTGGCTGCCCAACTACCAGGCTGCCCCAGGTTTTAGGTTCCTCTTAGAAGCAAAAGCATAAAAGGGACCAGGCAGCACCTTTAGTCCTAGCATTTGGGAGGCAGAGCTCTGCAGGTGGATCTCTGTGAGTTCGAGGCTAGCCTGGTCTATAGGGTGAGTTCCAGGATAGCCAGTGCTATACAGGAAGAACCTGTCTCCAACAACAACAACAACAAACCCAACCGCCACACCCCAATAAGAATAAAAAAGGCTGGCCAGGTAGGTTTTTTCGGAATCAGGGATTTAAGAAGGAGACTTTAGACCCTTGTGACCTTTCAGAGGAGATAGCTCAAGCTTATGTCCAACCTGCGAGGATAACCAATCTGTCTCCCAATGCAGGTTGGAGGCTGGCGCACAGGCCAGCAGTAGAAGGGAAAAGAAAATGAGTGTAGATTCTGTGGCTTAAGCAGCTTGGGGGAAGCAAGGCGAGGCAAGGACTATCTGGGAAGTCTCAGTCTCCCTGCTCCTAGCACAGGCATGCCTCACTCATTCCACTCCTAGCTGCCTCTCCAGGGAAGAAGCCCAAGAAGAGAGGCCCAGCAAGTGCCCTACTAAGGAATTGAACCCCAGGCTCTTGCATTCAAATTCAGGGTCCCTTCAGTCTCCTCAGTACACTGCTTTTCATGGAACTGTAAGCAGGGCTCTAGGCCCTACAAGCGAGCAGGGGTGTCACAGCGCCCAGGTAGAGAGAGAAGCCTCAGAGTCCCAGCGGTTAATCCCTACAGCCTTCCTTCCCTGCTCTCCAAAGGTGACTCTAGGCCTCTTGTCGGACCAAGGAAAAGGCATCGCCTTTGCGGATTCTGGTAGGCACTGGCAGCTGCACCGGAAGCTAGCACTCAGCACCTTTGGCCTGTTCAGGGATGGTGACCAGAAGCTGGAGAATATCAGTGAGTGAGAAGCTAGCCCTGGGGCAAACAGAAGGTTGGGGAGCTGGGAAAGGATGCTGGGGGGGCTGGGTCCAGCCATTTCTTAGCGGCTGCTGCCATCTAGTGGCCATCGCCTCTCTGTGCTGATCCCTGGATAAATGGACCCTGGTGGAGAGGTGAGAAGGGCTGATTGATTCCTCTCTCCTCAGTATGTCGGGAAGCCAGCTCACTGTGTGACAGGTTGCTCGCACACAATGAGGAGTCCATCGACCTGTCCCTGCCTATCTTCATGTCAGTCATCAACATCATCTGTTCCCTCTGCTTCAGCATCTCTTATGAGCACAGTAATCCAAAGTTGAGCGCCATAAAGGCCTTTACAGAGGGCATCCTGAATAGCTTGGGCAACGAGAATCTGGCGGACATTTTCCCTTGGTTGCAGGTGAGAATGAAGCCACATCTCCACTTCCAGATCCCATTGGAACAGTGTCCCGGCACTTTCAGTTTCCACCACCATCTTTCTTGTCCAACACATCCTACAGTCATTTGTTCCGCCCCTTAAAACTGCAGACACTTCACTGGGGTCAAGGAAGGCTGCTCTGTAGCTCAGGCTGGCCTACTTGCCTATGTAACTGAGAATGACTTTGAATTTTTGTTTGTCTGGATTTTTTAATTTGTTTGGATTTGAAATTTCTATTTGTTTGTTTGTTTGTGGTTGGTTGATTTTTCAAGACAGGGTTTCTAAGTATAGCCTTGGCTGTCCTAAACTGTCCTAGTTTTGTGGACCAGGCTGGCCTCGAACTCACAGAGATCAGCCTGCCTCTGCCTCCCTGAGTGTTGGAACTAAAGGCATGCACAACCATGCCTGGAAACTTTAAAATTTTGATCCTCTTGTCTCTAAGTCCCAAGTGCTAGGACTGCAAGCACGTGCTTTGATACCTTGCTGGGTCTCTTTTTCAAATCGTCTATATGTCTATATCTAGCTAGCTGTCAGAGAGCAGGCCTGGGGTGCATTTTGGACACTGTGAGGTCTCCAGAACCTGGCATGTGGCTGGTACATAATAGGTAACCACTAGAAGCTGATCTATCAGATAGACAGACAGATAGATAGACAGACAGACAGACAGACAGATAGATAGATAGACATAGATAGATAGATGACTAGATATTAGATTTTTTTGAAACAGGGTTTCTGTGTGTAGCCCTGGCTGTACTGGAATTTGCTCTATAGACCAGGCTGGCCTCAAACTCACAGAGATCCGCCTGCCTTTGCCTCCTGAGTACTGGGATTAAAGGTCAGCACCACCACTGCCCTGCCTAAATCCTGTATCTTAATATTCATGGCTCTTATTGTTTTCCAATTGTCATGTGCCAGCAGTAAGCAGCCTGTAAGTATGGAAATATGTCACATTATCGTCATGGTGCTCGGGAGAAAATCAGGCTTAACCCAGCTGAGGAACTTGTCCAAGTCCTCAGTCTCAAGAATGTCTCTTTTGTTTGTTTGTTTGTTTTGTTTTTGAGACAGGGTTTCTCTGTGTAGCCTTGGCTGTCCTGGACTTGCTTTGTAGACCAGGCTAGCCTCATACTCACAGAGATCCACCTGCCTCTGTTGGAAAGATGAATGCCAGCATGCCTGGCTTGCCTGTCTTTTTTATTATTATTATTATTTTTATTATTAGTTACATTTTATTAACTCTGTATCCCACTCTCTCATTCCCTCCCAGTTCCACCCTTCCTCCCTCATCTCCTCCGTGCCCCTTTCCAAGTCCACTGATAGGGGAGGACCTCCTACCCTTTCATCTGACCCTGTTTTATCAGGTCTCTTCAGGACTGGCTGCAATGTCCTCCTCTGTGGCCTAGCAGGGCTGCTCCTCCCTTGGGGGGTTGGGGGGAGGTCAAACATCTGTCTTATGGGTGAGGGAGGGCACATGGCTGTGAGGCTTTGGTGCTGAATTAGATTCGGAAAAGCAAGAGAAGTCTACCCTGTCCTCCACTGTCTTAAATTGTCCTTCTTGGCCATGGTTAATCTCATTCTGTTGTCATCTTGCCTTTCTGGCAGAAGGTTCAGGTTGCTGTGGGAACTTCCTTAAACAGAAAGCTAAGGTCTGCCTCCAAGGAAGGATTCTCCTAGCTGGATAGATGGGTTTGACATTTCTTTCTGTTTCCAGATTTTTCCCAATAAAGCCTTGGAAGTGATAAAGAGACAGGTAAAAATTCGAGATGAAATACTGACTGAAATATTGGAAAACTGCAAGGTAATTGAGCGGTAAAGCAGAGGAGAATGTGGGGTTGGAGGGGTGGGGGTAGGCCTGGGGGGCATTTTGGATCCTGTGAGATCTCCGAAACCTGGCAGGCAGGCAGAATGCAATAGGTAACTACGAGAAGCTGACCTATTAAAGAATGGGAGTGGGAACAGTGAAACATTGAATGGTTCTTGGAAGGGCACAGAAGACCCATTGCTATCGCCTATCTCCACAAACTCACAGGTCCAAGGGGCCTTGCTGTCTCTGGTTTGGCAGGGATGTTGGAGGTGGGGCGGCCACATCATCCTTGTCTCTCACCCCAGGAGAAATTCAACAGTGACTCTGTCTCTAACCTGACTGACATTCTGATCCAAGCGAAGATGAATGCAGACAATAATAACACCAGTGAAGCCCAGGGCTCAAACATGTTCTCAGATGAGCACATCCTCGCCACGGTGGCAGACATCTTCGGGGCAGGTATAGAGACCACCGTCTCTGTGCTGAGCTGGATCGTGGCTTTCCTCTTGCACCACCCTGAGGTGAGCATCTCCTCACTCTTGCCTTCCTATAGAATCCAACCAGCCAGTTTCTGGCAGATGGGGTGCCGTCCCTGGAGCTTTCTTGGGTGTGACCACTGGGCAAAGTGCCCATCTTCTTAGACTTGAACAACATGGTCATACAACCTTGTTCTGGCCCACAGGTGAAGAAGAAGATCCAGATGGAGATTGATCAGAATATAGGTTTCAGCCGCACACCGACTTTCAGCGACCGGACGTGCCTCCTCATGCTGGAGGCCACAATCCGAGAAGTGCTTCGAATCAGGCCGGTGGCTCCCATGCTCATCCCCCACAGGGCTACTGCTGACTGTCGGTATGCCTGTCTTCCTGAGACACCCAGCTTAGGATGCAGCTAGCCAATTTTGTCCCCCATCCACATTCCACTTTAGCTGCGGTTAGCTGCTGTTAGTCACCCTGCCCTCCCACCCTCCCACTGATAACCACCAAGTGGCAGATCCATGTGGCTTCCCTCCCAACTTCCTGCTATCCTTGGAGACATGGGTCTGAGCTAAGGGACAGGGTGACCAATGTTCCAATCTAATCAGACAGCAGTAGTACACACACACACACACACACACACACACACACACACACACACACACCAGTTTCCAAGATACCTGTGTGCTGACAAGCAAAATTTCCACATATATGAGGTGGATAGGCAAGTGCTTGACCAGTGGATAAAACTGGATCCAGATGCAATCCTGGCAGAAACCAGAAGCTGAGAAGGAGGGAGAACGAGGGCATAGAGCCCCCCCCCCCCCCCCAGTGACTTGGGGCTGAGCCAGGAGGGGAAGACAGCATTTCTTTTTCTTCCCCCTGTCTGGGTCAGCATTGGAGAGTTTACCATCCCCAAGGACACAAACGTGGTCATCAATCTGTGGGCGCTGCATCACAGTGAGGAGGAATGGGACCAGCCAGATCAGTTCATGCCTGGTGAGTCTGCCCTGTCCGGGCCCCTGGGCTACAGAGCCAGCCTGGAGTCTGCTCCACCAGGCCGGAACTCCTTCTTGCTAAGCTACCAGAAACCTTGTGGCTGCAGCCCCACAGGCCTGTTGTCATTTCCTTTCTACTGGAAACTGAGCCAAACTCTTCACAGCTGGGTTTCCAGGCCTCTCTTCAAATTCTGTGGAAGTCTGCAGGCACCTGTCTCCCAAAAGGCCTCTCCCTCCTCCCTTGGATGGTAGCATTTCCTCCTGGTGACTTCTCTTCCTCTCTCCCCATCCTTCCTGAATATTTAATTTTCTCATGTCCTAAAAGTAGGCCAAGGTTCTCTGGGCAAAAGCTTGGGCCCTGGCTGATGCTTCCTTTTGTCCCCAGAGCGCTTCTTAGATCCAAAGGGAAGCCATCTCATTACACCCACCTTAAGCTACCTGCCCTTCGGAGCTGGTCCCCGCTCCTGTGTCGGAGAGGTGCTGGCTCGTCAGGAGCTCTTCCTCTTCATGGCCTGGCTGCTGCAGAGGTTTGACCTGGGTGTGTCAGACGATGGGAAGCTGCCCTGTCTGAAGGGTGACCCCAAGGTGGTCTTTCTGATCGACCATTTCAAAGTGAAGATCACAGTGCGCCAGGAATGGAAGAACGCCCAGGCTGAGGCTAGCACCTAGCTGTGCTAGCACCATAACTCGGACCCAGAGCCACACAGCAGAACAGCGAAGTGCCACGGCCACTGCTCTCTTCATTCTTCTCCCTCCTGTCCCATTTTCTAGTTTGCAGCAATAAAGGGTGGTAACACATAAATATTTTCCAGTAAAAGTCTCAGAGTTGCCTATTATTTACTTACTTGCTTCCTTCCCCAATCATCAATAAATATGTACTAATTTATTTTTTGTGTTAGAGACGTGTGTGTGTGTGTGTGTGTGTGTGTGTGTGTGTGTGTGTGAAAGAACAACTTTTGGGAATTGGTTCTCTCCACCACATAGATTTCAGAGACAGGAGTCAGGACACCAGGCTTTGCAGCAAGAAACCTTTGCCTAATGAGGCATCTTGCCCGCCTCTCAAAACAAAACAAAACAAACAAAACAAAAACCACTTAATGGAACCTACTGTGTGCCACTGATGACTCAGGACGGGAAACTAGGGAAACTCGAATGGGAGGAACTGGGGAACCAGGAATGTTAAACACCCGGTTTTTTAAATGTTAAACACCTGTTTTTTTTTTCTCCCTTCCCCATTCAAAACACTCGGAATCAGAAATGCCTGCTCACTAGAAGACAGAGCTAATTCCTTTAAACTTTGAAGCTGTCTCTTCCCTCCTCTCTCTTGGTAGGGGTACACTATGATCACCCACACTTGTGCTACTGTTTCCGGCTTGTCATCAAGTTTTGTGCACTAAGTACATTGATCCTTCTCAGCTGGAATCCAGCATCTTTAAACCTTGCCACTGACTAGCCTACACATGAAGTCCCAAACATCCTGGGAGAAACTGACCTTTGACTTTTAGTCTAGAAAGATGTCACACCCCCAGATCCCTGGTGCAAGCCAGAACAGGGTCAAATCATTAGCAGTGAGGTCTTTCCCTTCCAGTGGGTTGGAAGACTCTGGGAAGGCCACAGGGCAAGACTAAGATCCACCTGGCTGTTTACCAAGGGAAGTTGAGGGAACTCCCACAAGGAGAAAAGGAGCTTTCCTTAAAAGAGCTTTCTTTTGTTTTTCTACTCAGGGTTTCTCTGTGTACCTTGGCTGTCCTGGACTCCCTTTGTAGACCAGGCTGGCCTTGAACTCACAGCGATCCACCCACCTCTGTCTCCCCAAGTACTGGGATTACAGGCATGGGCCACCATGCAGGGCAAACTGTGTCCTTTGAGAAAATAATCTCATGAGCTCTGACTGCTGCCCAGACTTGCACCTGCCTGGAAGACTTTTACCCACTGACCTGAATCACCAAATCTCTGGGCCCCTTTGAGACTCCCAAGTAAAAGCTTTCCTCCAAGACTTATCTCAGACTCCTGTGATGGAACTCTTCCCTTCTTTCAGGCTACTGAAATAACGGTTCCCAAGAAACTTATATTTCTTCAGGATCTCAGGCTAGGAGAAGGAGGGTGCCAGCTGGTGCCAGCCAGAGCAGGAACTTGTCTCTCTGTTAGATTTCACACACTTCTGACCACTGGACCACCTGGCAGGACAGACTGAAACCAAGGTAAGCAAGGTGGGTCGGACCTTGGCTAGGACTGCTTGGTTCTGCAGATTGCTTGCCCCTTATTAAACCTAAACCTCAGGACCCCAAAGATGGGCTCGGTGAGAATGTGTCACAGGACCTCTGTGCTGCTCACAGCGGGGCAATCTCTTTTTTTCTGCTCTGTACTATTTCTGGTCTGTTTGAGTGGCCTGTTGAAGACAGACAGCTGAGCCTGGTTGTCAGGGCCCAGGATTTTGTCCTAACTGCTAATATCTCAAGGACATGGCTCTCCTCTCTGAGTGTGAGACTGAGCCTTCTCATTTTCTTGCATATGAGTACATGACAAATCGGTCACATGCACAAGAGGACACTGTGAAATTTCGTAAATCACTGACCCGGGAGTCTTATCCCTAAATCTTAGGTCCAGTGCTGAAAAGCAGGCAGTATGCAGAAAGAGGAGCACTTTCAGTTTGTCATTTGTTTGTTTTGAGAGACTCCTGCAACCCAGGTTGGCCTCAAATTCTCTACATAGCTGAGGATGCTGGAATTACAGGCAGGCACCACCACGCCCGTCTCTCCTCCCTTCCGTGCCAGGCTTCCTGCACGGTAGGTATGTGTTCTACCGCTGTGACACGCCCCTAGCCCCTCCATATTTACCGTCGCTCCTCAGACCGCTCTTAAGCAACAGGGTGATGGTAAATCAACGCTTAACACTAGCTCTGGAGTGACATATAGTTTCAGGACTTGCCAATAGCTGCCAATGGGACATCACTGAGCAATCAGGAGGAGATAATTCAGTCACATGATATGTTCTTTCCCCCACACTCCAAGAAAGGGTTTCTTGGCTATCTTTGGCTGTCCTGGACTCACGAAGATCCCCCTGCCTCTGCCTCCCTGAGTGCTGGGATTACAGGGGTGAGCCCCCAGCTCACCTTACATGTTCTTATCATTACATGGGGGAAGGCACCATTGAGAAACACGTCACTGAATAGTTTCCTCTGCGTGAACACCAGGGTTATTTGTATAGCCTAGTGGGCAGGACAGCCCACGACCCAGCAGGCCTACATACTGTCTAGAATGCCACCTCACTGAGCGCTGTGGGCAAGTGCAATGTGATAGCATTTTGTCTATCTAGGTAGGTTTGTTCCCATGACCATCACTACAAACCCATGGGAAACGTGTCATGCTTTATGACAGCGTCACCAGGAGACAGGGAGTTTTCAGCTTGACGGCAGCCTTCCTGCTGTGCATGTGATCTGTCACCGAGAGCAGCACTGTTGTAGGTACATGCTTGCAAACAGTAAATGCCCTGTGTATGTTCGGGAGGCATAGCTAATATGCAGAATACCAGGAAGCGGTCCACTTTGTGTACTCATTGCCTGTTTGCAATATAATATAGTTGTGGTTTTTGTTGTTGTTTGGTTTTTTTTGAGACAAGGTTTCTCTGTGCAGCCTTGGATGTCCTGGACTCTCTATGTAGGCGAGGCTGGCCTCAAACTCATGGCGATCTGCCTGCCTCTGCCTCCCTGAGTGCTGGGACTAATTTAGTGGGTTTTTTGTTTTGTTTTGTTTTTGGCTGTTTAAGAAGCAGCTCATAAAACCTTTGAACATTTAATAGTAATTAAAATTTGTGAGATAAAACAGCCACCACCCTCACTGATGATCCCCACCCTGTTCCTATCCTTCAGAAAAAGTCCCCACAGGGTCCTCTATAGGGAGAGGTCTTTTCCCAGAGAGGGTATGTGCAGTGTGTCCGGAGGCCACCAAAATGAGGCCTGTCCTCTGCGGTCACACACAGAAGTATCCACCTTCAGATGACGGGGGACCAGTCAGAGGCAGCAGAGTGGGGGACAGCAGCGAGGAAGACTGGGAATACTCAGGTGATGGTCCCTGGCTCCCAGCCCAAGTCCTCCACCCTATTCCTCCCACTGGTTTCCAGAACTGCCTTGTCCTCACACAGAAAGTGGAGAGTCCACAGACGCTGCCCACTCTGAGGCCTGGGTGAGGAGAAAGCACAGAGGCTCCTGTGGGCAGGAGAGTCCCTCACATGTGACGGAGATAAATTTGGTGTTGTTATAGACCAGGTGACCACAGACAACGTATTTGGCTTTCTTGTGCCCCAGACTTCCCCTCCGAAACACGTGGATGTAATTATGGAGAGGCTGGGGTACGCAGAGTTAGGCCTCCTCAGCGTTGCTCTGCGGTTTGTGTGAACCTGTGGAGCATGTTTGGGTCCTCCACAAACACTGGCCTTATCAATACTTCATAAAAGATTGTTTTCCCCAGTGGATTTTACACACACTTCTCAGAAGTGAGCTGGGCTGGGAGGTTTGTCAGGGAGCCTTCCAGAACTTACCTGCACACCAGGGCCAGGCAGTGCTGACAGCTACGAAGCGGGCAGAGAACATGAGAGAGTCCTGTGGCTCCCACACAGGTGCTTTGTAACATTTTCCAGCGCAGACAGCGGGCTTATAGGGAGGAGAGATTTCCAACCAAACAAAAATTTGCCACCCCTGTGAATACTGACATTTCTATTTTTACCTCCTCTGGAGGACGAACACACACACACACACACACACACACACACACACACACACACACACACAAACTTTCTTGGGGAAGTTAACATTTTCTGTGGATTTTTTTGTTTGTTTGTTTGGTTGGTTTGGTTTGGTTTTTTGAGACAGGGTTTCTCTGTGTAGCTCTGGCTGTCCTGGAACTCTTGTCGACCAGGCTGGTCTCAAACTCACAGAAATCCCCATCTCGGTCTCTAATGCTGGAAGCAAAGGCGTGCCACTGCCCAGCTGTTGGGTGTGTGTGTGTGTGTGTGTGTGTGTGTGTGTTGTTTTGTATGTTTGTCTTGTTTTTTGAGACAGCCTCAGCTGCAGCCTCAGCTGGCCTAGAACTCACTGAAATCCACTTGTCTCTGACCTCTCCGTGGAGCACTGAAGGTGTACACCACCACACCCAAAGTGGGAGCTAACCCTGACCTGAAGAGCCGTGCTCATGCCTGGGGAAGGCGGGAAGATGTGAGCCCTGGCTATGCAGCTGAGGGAACGGCCCTGGCCTCGTCTTTCAGCAGGTTTCACACTGAAGCCAAGCCTCTCTGGCTTCCTCTCACCTTTGGAATGTCACCAGCTCTTCACCGTCTGGCCTCTGGCTAACAAAAGGTTTCAAATCCCTCCTCCGCTACCTATCGGCTGTGTGATCTTGGCCTAGTTAGTCCTGCCCTCCCAGTGTGTCCCCTCCTCCCACTGACAGAGCAGGAACAGTTACACCTTGGACTACAGGCTTCACGGTTGAGAAAATGTAACCATGAAAATGCTTAACCAAGACCCACCTCGTGTGAACAGCCAATAACTAACACCGACAGAGGCAACCAGAACATCGTATGTCTGCTCACCTGCCGGCTTCATCTCTGGCTATTTCCCAGATGCTGCTTTCCACACCACACTCAGGGTTCCCGGTGGCTTCTTGGGCCTGTCTGTGCCTTTCAGTGCCTGGCACTCGGTGACCCACAGGACCCTACCAGGGAGGAGTCTGCCTTGAACTCGCTTGTGTGCTAACACGCTGGTGTACCACTTCTCCTCCAGGTGTCTGTCCTGCAGACGACCCAGCTCTCGGCATCTTTGCATGCCCAATGCCTAGCACAGCAGGTGCTCATTAAATACTGCAGGTCTGTGACTGGGTAGGCACGCATTCACATGTATCTTGAAGCTGTCACATTTAATGCAGAAAATGGCCTTAAAACCCCCTGGGTAACAGGGCCTCTGAAAGACTACCCAGCAGGGTATTAAAGCACAGGCTGAGACTCAGAGCCAAAATTTGGGCAGAGTGCAGGGAATCTTATGAAAGAAGGGGAGATAGAAACACCTGGAGGGAACAGGAGCTCCACAAGGAGAGCAACAGAACCAAAAAATCTGGGCCCAGGAGTCTTTTCTGAGACTGATACTCCAACCAAGGACCATTCATGAGATAACATGGCACCCCTGCACAGATGTAGCTCAGTCTCCAAATGGGCTCCCTACTAATGGGAACACAGACTGTCTCTGCCATGAACTGATTGGCCTGCTCTTTGATCATCTCCCCCTGAGGGGGGGAGGGGCAGACTTACCAGGCCACAGAAGAAGACTATGAAAGACAGTCCTGATAAGACCTGATAGGCTAGGTCAGATGGAAGAGGAGGAGGTCCTCCTCTATCAGTGGACTTTGGAAGAGGCATGGGAGGAGATGAGGGAGGGAGGGAGAGCAGGATTTGGAGGGGATGAGGGAGGGGGCTACAGCTGGGATACAAAGAGAATAAACTATAATAATTAAAAAATATATATTATAAACAAAAGACCCTTGGATCATCAAGGATGACTTTGAACTTCTAATCTTTCTTGTTAGGTCTCTAACTGGGTACAAACAGCTGAGGTCTATGTCTACTCCAGCCCTTTCAGCCTTCGGCCTCTTTATGGTCTGTCTGGTCTCCTGGCCTCCTGGCTCCCCCCTCCCTCCTTTCCTCACGTGGTCTGGCTCCGTCTGGCTATGCTCTCCCTTTTAGCTACAGTAAGTCGCATCCTCCAGCACATGTAGCAGCAACCATGGCCTTTTTTGCTGCTTTTATTAGTTTCTGATTTCACCTCCTAAATGCTGGGATTGCGAACTGGGACACCACACTCGGTGAAGGCTCAGACACTTGCTGGAGCCTGAAACTCAAAACATTTTCCAACCCAAGGTCCTTCTCCAGGGGCCTCAGCAAGGAGCCTCGAATACTCAAGCCAAGCCTCCGTTTCTTCTAGAGTCAAATCCTGGGAGTTTCTGCTCAATGGCTAAAACCAGGAAACTGAAAAAATGAAGACCAGAACCAGGAAAGTGAGGTTGTCTTGGGCTTCTGGGCAAATACAATCTCTACCTGAACTTGGTCAGTTGAGGCAATAGAGACAATTGTCATAGCTCTAAAAAAGGAACTCCCATGACCCAGTGTTCTAAGAGCCTAGAAATCAAGTGTACGTGAACAAGTGGCCCGGAAGACTTGAGCCATTTTCTTTCAGTTACTCAGATTTTATCTTTTAAGAAAGCAGGAATGGTGGGCACCTCCAGTTATTCATGGGCTTTTGGTAGTTTTGTTTTAAAACAGGGTCTTGCTAGCTTCTGTTGGCCTGGAATGCCCTGTGTAGCCCCAGATGGTCCCCAAAACTCAGGAACCTCTTGCCTTTTCCTGTGTGCCGGGCCACAGGCACGCACCACTGCGCTCGGCTTCCCAGCGGCTTCAGAGCAACAACTGTCCTTCCGAGCTAGTGTGGTTTCAGCAGCAGTGCCTGGAAGGGACCTAGCAGTTTAGTAGTAAGGGGACAGCAACTATTTCAGTGGAGTACCTAGAAGCCAGGATCAATGACAGGGACAAAGGCCATGCCTAGCTAACTCAAACTCTCAAATATAACGGGGCTTACTACAGGCTCAGGAGGACAATACTTGCAGCCACTAGCCAGGGGAGTAGGCCTGTGGTGAGCACACCTAGGAAGCAGGCGCCCCTTCTGTGAGGGCGGAGAGGCTGCACATGTCACGCTTCGCCGCTTGCAGTCACCTCAAGAAATCCTGATGGGCACCCTTCCTCAGCAGACGCAGCAAGCTGCTCTCAGTTCAGTGTCCTCTGACTCAACAGTTCAAACCTCGGGTGGCCTTCCACTACTCCCGTAGTCTCTCAACCTGTGCCAGGCACATCTCACTTGTCAGCTATTCCCCACAGGTATGCACCTGCCATTTCACCCACGAGCTGCAGAGAACGGGGTGCTTGGCTCTGGCTTATGTTACATTTCCTCAGCTTCTGTCATATGCTGGGTACAAAACAACTCGGCATTAAAGGCAGAGTGTGGTGGCTCTCCTGCAACCCCAGCATTAGGAGGCTGAAACAGGTGGATAACCGTGAGCTAGGGCTCTGTGTGAAGTTCCGGCAAGTCTGGGCTACAGTGAGACCCTATCTCAAAAGAACCTAAAACCGGGGCTATAGAGATGGCTCGGCAGTTTAGAGCACTGTTCTTGCAGAGGACCTGGGTTCAATTCCCAGCACTTCCATGGCTGCTCACAGCCATCTGCAACTCTTGTTACAGGGCATGATGCACTCCTATGGCCTCCATGAGTACTGTGTGCATGAAATAGAGTCATACACAGGAGAAACACCCAATACATAAAATAATAGTAAGAAAAAAAAAATTTAAAACCCTAAAACTAATTCAACTTTGGGGAATCTGCAAAAAACTTGTCTCTGCTTTTTGGGGTCCTTTTTTTTTTTTTTAAACATATTTAAGAAATGCCACAAAGTATCTGATAATAGAAAAGGCATTTGAAGGCAATTCCTTCTGCCAGCCCAGGACCCTGTCCTTGACTGCTCTGTCACACCATTTGGTCTTGGTATGGAGGTCTGCGATGGAAGTCTGAGGCAGAAGTAAAAGGGACAAAGTGTGGCAAGGAAAACTGCAGTAGGATGTTTAGGACTGATTTTATTAGGGTTTTCTCACAGTGGTTAGAGCCACTCTGTCTTCAGAACACACCCAGACCCGCCCAGGGGAGTCTGGGCAGCTGAATCTTATTGCTTAAAATACACATATTCACAATAACTGACAGACCGGGATGTGCCTCACACAGGAATGTGTTAGCGGCTGCGAATCTGACCGTAGCACCGAGACCTCTGCCTACCCACCTCCTCCTGTTCACCTGGAAACCCGACTCAGCCAAGTGTCCCTGACCCCAGCTCACTGTCTCCAGGGCTCTCTCAGGGTGGCCTGAAGCAGCAGGGGCCGGGCTACGGCGGCACCGTCATCTCGGTGGGTGCTCTCGGGCCAGCTCCCCTGCCAAGGGCCAGAGCCCCGCCTCATCGCCACTGCTTAGCTAAGGAGGGGCTTGTTAGAGGAGAACTACTCTCCTCTGAGACACTTGAGTGAGCTGAGTAGGACTTTAATGAGAAGGCAGCTGGAAAGGCGTGTGGGGGCTGCAGCTCGGGCCCCTCTGGCCACACACCAGCCCTCCGGACCCTGGCAGAGGAGGGGCGCGCTTGTGGCGCACCAAGGTGTCTGCCAGACTCCTGGTGATCCTGGGCAGGCAGATGTCTGGGCCACAGCTAGTCCACGCTTGTCACTCAAGACTCAGTCAAGCTTCTGTCTGAGAGCAGCAGAGAGAGGGAGACTGGTTCAGAACGTTTCCATGTACAGGGAACAGAATGCAGGCCTCTGAGTGTCCGTGGAGCAATGTGCAAATCGCAGTGGTGAGCTGAGTAAGAAGCCTCTCCCTGGCGGGCAGCGTCGCTGGCAAACACAGGCGCTGCCGGCAACAAGGCTGCTGAAGACACCCAAGTACAGTCAGACAATTGTTCAGTAAACAGTAAATGCGTAAAATAAATTACCTTGAGAGGGCCATATGTGCTCCGTGGTTAATGTGAGCAGAATGACCATTCAAAGTATCTTCACAGGAACACAGGGCTGGGGGACAGACAGACACACACGGACACACACACATACACACACGGACACACACACACCACGTCATCCAACATCACTGTGTAGACTTCACTTTTGTTCAACGAGGATTTTGGTTTGCGGCATCCGAATGCAGACGTGCATTCACCTTCCAGCCTTGGATGTGTGTTTATATGGACTTTCTCCTTCCTTCTGTCCTTTCTCACCATAATGATGGTGCCGAGTCTATGGATCATCATTCAAGAGCAGGGAAGGAACCGTACTCTTTGCAGGACAGGGCTGGGTGGGGAATGTTTGTCTCAGCTGCTTCTACGCTCCTTCTTCCTATCAAAGCTCAATGGGGTCTCGGGAGCCAGACAATAGTGACCAGGCCCTGACGTCCTGTTGGAGATGGCTGTCACCTCCTGCCCAAGGGACTCTTTACACAGGCTGTACAGGAAAGTGAGTTAGGCCTCTCCAACAGGCTAGGGGGAGGGGGCAGCCACAAGAACCACAGATAAAGTGTTCCTTCTAAGTGGTCAGTTTAAAACAAACAAATACACAAACAACAGGCTTAGTCAAACTCAAGAGAAAATACTGAGAACCAGGCTACTAGGCTGCCTTGCCCAGGACACACAACTCCCTCAGCCCATCTGCTTACAGAGGACGAGGAGACAGAGACTGCAGACTGCTCAGGATGGGCAAGGACCACCAATCACCCGTGGGCATAGACAAAGGGCAGAGGTGGCAGAGGCTGTATCTCACCAGCCATCGGACTTAAGCCTCCATTCCCAGAAGGCCCAGGGCTACCACTACCAGGCGTGCTCACACACTCTCCACCTTGCCCACAGTAGCCAGACTCTTGGAAACTCAGCCTAGGGGAGAGCTACAAGATTCCCTTGTCTAGAGGAGAATTCTTGCTGGCCTACCGATGCGGTCTGGTTTCCAGCTAGCCTTTGTTATTTGTTTTTAAAGAACACAGTATAACCTTCTGCACCTGAACTACCAGACTGAGGCCAAGGCCTGCTGGGAAGGGACCCCTCTACAATGCACAGATGTGTACTTTCCACCTGGGGCTTGTCAGAGCAACAAGATCGTCACCAGCCTGTCCAATGGCTCTCACACTCCCACAGGATTAGACCAATGCCAGCTCTGCATAGGTGACAGCCATGGGTGACAACCCGGGCCCCCGAGGGTTTCCTTTTTTACTCGGGGCCAAGATAAACTGTCTCTCCCAGACTGAGACACGGTTTTCTTACAAATCCACTCCGTCCTGAGACCCAGCTTACAGCACAATGCCAACCCCAGTCACTGAGGGCTTTCCAAACACACGTTTCTTAGCCAAGCAGGTAGGTGAGCTACAAGTCTGAAAAGAGGGGTGCGGAATGAGTCACAGAATCAGCTTCTCAGTTTCCTACAACACTGTGCTTTTGTGGGGGGAAAAGGAGCCATCCACATCCCAAATTTGTACCTGGAGATGTGGGAAAGTGGGACAGAAGGAAAAAATAAAATAAAAGGCCAGAGTGGCTGTACCACTTCTGAAAGTCACTTAATGCTTCTTTGTGGGTGTCCCCTACCCTGGTTTCTGTCGCTCTCCGGTGCAGGCAGGGCCTGTTCTAGCTGGCGGAGCCACTGCGCTTCGAGTTCGGAGAGTCCTGTTCATTGATGGTGTTCAGCAGCAGGCACGCGGGCGACCGGTGGGGGTGCCCAGGCTCTCGGGCCGGGTCCTCAGAGGACAAGCAGAGCCCTTCCTCTTCGTCAGCGGGAGGCCGCACGTGACAGCTGTCACAGAAGTCCAGGGGCCCGTCCAGGGCATCATCGATGAGCGTACTGAACTCTTTGAGGTCATCATCGTGGTGGCCCTGGCTGCACACGCACACCTCGATGCCCGAGTCACCTGTGAATCGGCGGTGCCGGCCGGGGGTCTTGTCTTTGCTGTCGGGGGGCACACTACCGTGCTCAGAACTTGAATCTCTCAGAAGCTCCTCCTTACACTCCGAATCCCTGTCCAGGAAGGGCCCCGGGGCCAGCTCCCCGAGGCCGGCCACGGAGTCGCCGGACTCCATTCCTGGGGCTTTGGTGGCCGCCGGGCCGGCGGCGGGCACTTCGGGGGACTGAGGGTCAGCGACACTCGGGGGTCTCGTGCTGCTTCTGCTCGGTGCAGACAAAGGACTGCTCTGTGCTCCCTGGGAGCCCGGGGGCGGGTCGGCGCCTGGGGGGCTGCCGCCTGCCGGGCTGCCCTGAGGAGGCAGCAGCTGCTGCTGTTGTAGCTGGAAGGCACTGTACGGTGGGGGAGGAGTTGGAGGTCGGTTCACCACTTCCTCATAAGGAGGTAGTAAATAGTTTGGCAGAAACCCTACAACGGGGAGGCGGGGGGGGGGGGGGGAAATTACTGCACTGGCCAGCATCCTAGCGAAGTTCCCCCTACACATGCCATTGTCCCCTCCCACCCTGGGGCCATCAAGCCTCGGCTCTGGCTGTGGCTCTTAGCAGTGGGAAGGGGAGGAGAGGCCTAGGGCAGCGGCTCTCAACTCCCCCTAACACCGCTGCGACCCTTTAATACAGTTCCTCACTTTATGGTGACCCCAATCATGACATCATTTTTGTTGCTACTTCGTAACTTGTCATTGTGCTGCTTTGGGAATTGTAATGGATCTCGGGGTGCGGGTGCTTCAGCTGCAGTGCCCACAGAGGCCAGCAGAGGGTGCTCGAGACTCGGAACACAGGTGACTGGGATCTGTCTGGTGCTGGCCCCACAGTTTTCGCTCAGACCCTATCCTCCACCAGTTGTTAGGCCTCGGCCAAGGGCCCTAACATAAGCCTTCTACATCCTTTCCCTAGCTCCACAGATGTCTCCTGTTCCAGGGTTTTCCCCTGAAGGTCTGAAATCTTCACTGTAGTGAAGGTGTGGCCTCCTTCACTACAGTGCGGCTCAAGACGATCTGGAAAGTCAAAACCCAGCTCAGGAGCGGTAGGTCACAGCCAAGGGTGAGTGAGGGACCTGTGACATGAAGGCTCCTTAAAAACACACATGCCAGGTGGGCTCCCTTCTGAATGTGACCAAGGCCTTGAGGCAGGTCATCTCATTTAAAACCCCAACAGAGGGCTGGAGAGATGGCTTAGAGGCTAAGAGCACTGACTGCCCTTCCAAAGGTCCTGAGTTCAATTCCCAGCAACCACATGGTGGCTCCCAACCATCTATAGTGAGATCTGGTGTCTTCTGGTGCACAAGCAGAATGCTGTATAAATATTAAATAAATAAATCTCAAAGGAAAAAAACAAAAAAACTTAACTGGGCACAGTGGCACATGCCTGTAATCCCAGAACTCTGGGAAGCAGAGGCAGGCAGAACTCTGTGAGTTTAAAGCCAGCCTGGTCTACATCCAGGACAGGCAAAGCTATGCAGAGAAACCCTGTCTCCAAACAAACAAACAAACAAAAAACCTGAAGCTGCTAGCACTTATTGAGCACTTACTATATACATAAGGCAACATACTCAGCAACTAACCCTTCTAGCAACTAACCCTTCTAGCTATGGAAGTCCAAACTTTTGCGACACTATAATTTGTATAATGTGCCAGGTGGCTTAAGACAAGAAGCCTGGCTGGGCCTCCCTGGATCACGTGAGAGGACAGGTAAGTCACCAAGTTCCTTGGCTCTCAGACAGTCCCAATACCACCCTTCTATCTGCCCCCTTCATGAAGACCCTACAAGGCACAACAACAACCCAAACAGGCAGAACTCAGGTTGCTGAGCACCAGATCCAGCAAGCGCTACACCCCAAGCCTCTAGCATCACACTTCCAGTGACTATGTACCTGAAAAAATCCAGTTCAAGGCCATCCTCAGGCTCCATAGGGAATCTGAGGTAAGTCTGGACTACACGAGACTCTAAATTAATGTATGTGTGTATGCATGCATATATGTGTGTGAATATATATGAGCCTGTTAAAGGAGCAGAGACCTGGCTGCTTGGGAATGACCCTGAGGCTTGGGAAGCACAACTGTAGCCTGAGACACTTGTATGATCCTCTATGTGACAGACCCAGGTAGGGCTATGACAGGGCACCCCTCACCGGGGTCCTGGCCACTGGGAAGCGTTTGGGTCTGGGCTTTGTGTGACTAGGCGCCTGAGCGTGACCTGTGATGTACATACTGAAGTAAAATGGCAGCGCTGAGTAATTGTGGGCTTCCCGGTAAGCGATCAGGTTGATTTCATGCTGCCGCTGCTGGGCCTGAAGGCGGTGCTTGGCTCGGCGGTGGTGGCAGACACAGCAGCAGCTCAGGATGATGATGATGGTCCACACCAGCCAGAACCCTGGGGGTTGGGGAGGCAAGACAGAGAGGCACACACCCAGTGAGGACCAGTGAGGTGGACGGCGGCTCTTAGACAAGGTCTACACAGTGCCCTGAGGCTGGAGCAGACAGCCGGGCCTCACCCTGTCACTCTATGTCAAGCCACACACGCAAAATGGAAGATGCTTGGGAGAAAAGGAAGGGAGTGGCCAGGTGAGGAGGCCACCACGGCAGCACCCCGGCTGGCTCTGTGGTTTGCATGTGGAAGGCAGCAACGAGAGATCGTGAACAAAATGATTTCTTCTGATTCTCCCGCCCAGGGACAAGATGAGGGCTTTTCCTTACGACTGCGCCTTTGTGAACGACAATCATTAAACAGAGAGATGGAAAAGTTTTAATTGCCTCAGGCCCCGCTCTTCCCTAGAGAGTGTAAATGACTTCCTGCCCCTCTATAATCCGGTACAATTCCATCTCCGCTGCCTGGACAATCCGCTCCCCACCCCTTCAGCTGTGCAGGCAGAGGACTGCTGGCAGCCTCCACCTCTTCCTCAACCCCCACCCTCTCATTTCCCACTCTCTCAGAACACCTCAAATCTGAAATGTGGACAGAGAAGGCTTTTAAACACCTTGAAAAGTTAATGTTCCAGTTTTGCTTAAACATGTATAGATACATATGGAAGAAAGCCTGAAGGAAAAACACAGGAGTAACGGCTTTAAACGTGTGTGTATGCTTGTGCCTGCCCTGCTGTTCAGAGGATGTAGGCTCTCCTGGAACTAGGGTTGCAGAGGGATGATCGTGAAAATCCATATAGGTGTTGGGAAAGGAACTGAGCCCGTGTTTTCCACATGAGCAACAAGCGCCCTTAACCACTGAGCCATCTCTCCAGTCCCAAATGATGACATTTCTAAAAGAGATGGCATTACAAGAAATTTAAGCTTTTTTCAATTATTTTATTCTTTTAAATTATGAAACTAGAAAAAAATCAACTTAAAAGTTACCCGTGACTAGTTTTACTTTTACTGGCTTTTTCTTTTCTTTTGTTCAGTTTTTGGTTTTTCAAGACAGGATTTCTCTATGTAGCCCTGGCTATTTTAGAACTTGCTCTGTAGACTAGGCTGGCCTTGAACTCAAGAGATCTATGTTCCTCTGTCCCCTGAGCACTGGGATTATAGGTGTGTCCCATCATCTCTCAGCTGGCTTTTTTTTTTTTTTTAATGATAAATTTATTTTTAAAAAGTAATGTGTAGGGTGCATTTGATTAAAACACATTATATACATTCATAAATTCTCAAACAAATTTTAAATATCCATATGTATGTATAATGTGTGTATAAATGCAGAGGTGTGCATGCCATAGATCTGTGGCAAGAGGTCAGAGGTCAGGGATCCCCTTCCACCCTGCGGGTTCCAGGGATGGAGCAAGTCTTCAGGCTTGCACGGCGAGTGCTTTTACTGTGCTACCTCACCAGCCCTGATAAACCCAGAGGCAGACTGGGAGCTGAAGACTAGTCTGGGCTCCGTGGGGGGGGGTGTTTCCAACCAGCCAGGCTCACCTGTTGAGACCCTGTCTCAAAACTCAGCACGCAGTTCCCAGGACCCACATAGCATGTGATTCCACAGCTCCAACCCCATGGCCCACACTCATGTGCACATAACCACACATAATTAGAACTAACAAAAGCAAATCTTTCCTAAAGTCAGCCAGGTAGGGACTGGGGTATAGTTTAGCAGTAGAGTGCTTGCCTGCTTAGTGTGGGCAAGGTGGCTTCTAGATCCCAGCACCACAAATCTAGAAAACGAATAAATAAAATATAGGCCAAAAAAAAATTTTTTTTAAAGTGAGCTAGTGGGGGTGGGCATCTGAAAGCCACTATTGGTAAAATGCATTGGTTTTCAGGGCCTGGGTTATTTGTTTGTTTTTTCCCTAATTTTCCCAGGGTGTACATATACATCTCTATAGTAAAAAGAGGGTTTTTGTTTTTTTCCTCAAAAATTCATCTGATAAATAATTTTAAGACAAGCGGTTATGGGAACGGGAGGAGATATTTTTGTTCACTGTCTGGTTTACTGTCACTGTTTTTATTTTGAGACAGGGTCTCATGTAGCACAAGTTGGCTGAACTGTCTCCACATTGCATTTGTGTTTTTATATTATTATACCGATATAGACATATAGGCAGAGGTGTAGTGTGTGTGTGCGCGCGCAGGCATGTTCATGGCTCGTGGGGGTCAGAGAACAAGTTTGGGGTGTCAGATCTAGGCTGTCAGCCTTGGAGGCCTGTGCCTTTTCCTGCTAGGCCACCTCACTGACCCAGAAGAGGACAATGGGTTGCCTGGAGCTGGAGTTACAGCTGTGACCTGAACTCTAGTCACTGCAAGAGCAGCAAATGCTCTCAGCTGCTGAGCAACCTCATCATTTCCCCCTGGGGATTGAACCTGGTACCTCAAAGATGCTGACTAAGCTCACGACTGCAAAGCTCTCTGCTCCCCAATTCCCACCCCACCTCACAGCTCAGCATTAAAAGTGCATCCATTCCCTCTCTAGAAAATAACGTTAGCATGTAATGTTATTTTTACTTCAATCACTTCCCCAGTATTTCCTCGTTCTCGACATTTTCTGTGTTATACATGATCCAAGGCATTAGTTTCAGCTTTTACAACATTTGCATTAAGCTTAATGGTGAAGGAAAGAAAACCTGGCCAGGTGTAGTGAGGCATGCCTGCAGGATGGAGGCAAGAGCCCCAGTTTCAGGGCCAACCTGTGCTATGTAGGGAAACACTGTCTCAACAAACAAGAGAACTCCCCTGCACCGCTTTTCCTGACTCTCTCCCTTTGGGTGCACAGGCAGGCCCAACCTTCCTGCTCTGCGTGCTTGGGGGAAGTTATGAGACAAATCCCATCTACTGACGGGAATTACAAGCGGCATGTCATTTAGAGACGAGGGTGTTTGTGTAAAACTTTCCATCGCTTGGCACTGGCGTTCCAGCCTTTGAGACTCTGGCTCCAGGCTCCAGGCTCTGAGACATGCTCAAGTGGGATCAAAGCCCCTACTCCACCTTCGACAGACACACAGTAAGAGTGAGAAAACAAGCAAACAAACAAAAATTGCTGGGTTTGGTCACTAGAATCTTGGATATGAGGGGCTGGAGAGATGGCTCAGAGGTTAAGAGCACTGGCTACTCTTCCAGAGGTCCTGAGTTCAATTCCCAGCAACCACATGTGGCTCACCACCATCTATAGTGAGATCTGGTGCCCTCTTCTGGTGTGCATGAACACAGAACACTCATACATAAAATAAATACATTTAAAAAGAATCTTGTACAGGCAGAGGCAGGCAGATCTCTGTGAGTTGGAGGCCAGCCTGGTCTACAGAGCAGGTTCTAGGACAGAGAAACCTTGTCTCAAAATAAATAAATAAATAAATAAATAAATAAATAAATAAATAAATAAATAAAATAAAAAATCTTGGACATGTTTGTTCCTACAGCAAAACCTAGCCTGCTCTGATTGCCACAGTGTGCTTACAGGGTTTTCTATGTGAGATTTAAGTATTTACCAAGAATTGTTTCTAATAAATTGTATTACATTTTTGTTTATGCTGTGCTCACACACTGTACATGTATGAAGGTCAGGGGACAACATAGTGGAGCTGGTTCTTTACTCCCACCACGATAGTCTGGGATCAGCAGTTAACAGCCGAGCCATCTCATTAACTTCATGAGGAATCTTAAAAGGGATTCTTCATCTAGAACAAGGCTGAGGTCCACTTAACTGATGGAGCATTGGAAGCGCTTTCTTTTTTCAAAAAACACAAAATGAAAAAACTAGGAAGACCAGAAAGCTAGCAGGGAAAGCAGTGAATGAAACGCAGACCTTTGGTGAAGCATACACCGACTTTCCCTTCTCTTTCATTCCTTTTCCTTGTGATGCTGGACCAGGCTGGCCAGCAAGTCACACTGGCAGCCCTGGCCCGCATTCTCCCTCTTGACATTAGGAGGAGGGAAACTAACTCCACCACGCAGAGGCTGTGTGGTGGCCAGTTTGTCTCAAACTGGGTAAACCACCTCTTAGTCTCTAACCTAAGACTACAGGAAGAGTCTGTGTGCAGATCAGAGCAAGGAAAAACACAGCATCTTACAGCACACTGGGAGTTGGTCTAGGGACAGAGAAATGGTGGGAAGGCAGGCTGTTGTGGCCCATACACACTGGGCTGTCCCAGGAATCATGCTAGTAAAGGCTGTAAATTGACTGTAGACAGGGATGGGATATTAGATTAGTCCCAGTTGGGTTAGACTAAATTTTAATATTTTAGCTAGATTTAAGAAACAAAGACGTAGGTTTTATTATTATTATTATTATTATTATTATTATTATTATTATTATTTTCAGACAGGGTGTTGCTATATAACTGTGACTAGCCTCAAATTTTTTGGCAATTCTCTACTCTTAGTCCTGCCCAAGTTATGATCTTGTAGTGCGGAGCATTTGTCATGCTAAGCTAAACAGAAAACAGGGTTTTAAAAACAATCACAGTCCCATGTAGGAACTGAGTCATGGGCCCTAGAGGTCACGACAGCCTTGGGAAAGCACCACTCCTCAGATGGCAGGAAATTCCGTGCCAGGGAGCCAGAGATACTATAGTGAGCTAGCTCCCTTCCTCTCACGTGACAGGGTCGCTCCCTTGGCTCTGACGGCTCTCATCAGGAGCTCCTGCCCTGGTGTTGCTCAAAAGCTCTGAATTTGGGAGATGAAGATTTCCACAGGCTTTTGATGTCATCCAAACTATAAGGCAACTGTCCTGTAGGGTGACCACAGCTGCTCAGGTTCAAACCTCAGTTTTCAATAACCTACGACCTTGGAGATTTTGTTCCTATTCCCCTTGTGTGTAAAATGGGGAGAACAGACGTCCTCCCAGCCATGCCTGTGGACTGTGCAGTCTCTGGCGTACTAGTACAGCTGTTGCTCTTATGGGCACGAGCACAGATGGGATGGACTTCTTGAAATCCTCTTTGAAGCCTCCTCTAAAACTATTCCATAAAAAACATGGGTTAGGATCAAGTCCAAAGTCTGCCTCTAGGTTCTGTTCTTGGCAAAATTCTGTGGAAAAAACAGGCCACTCCTATTTATTGAGCCCCTGCGGTGAACAAGGTGCTGTGTCTGCTGATATGAGCTGCCCTGCTCTGACCATCCTGCCAGTATCCTGGGGCCTGGACCATTAGCGAGCTGTGCTTCAACAAGGGCTTCGAAGGAGGCTCCCTGCCAGTCTGTGTGCTCAAGAGCTAAAAGCCGTAACATCATCATAGGGTGCCCTGAAAGTACAGTCAGCTTCTCATATAGTAATTAAAGACACAACGTGAGTAGGTATTAGAGGGTTGGCATTAAGTGGATTGGCTAATAGTCTCTTTGACGTCATCTGGGGAAGTCCCACCGCCTTTTCTCTCAGCTGAAACTCACATCAGGGAAACCTGATTCTTGAGTAAAAGTCCTCCGAATTAGCTCAGGGACAGAAAATCCAACTTTGGCTTCTCCCAGGAAAATGTGTCCATAGAATGGAAACAAGCCTCAGACAAGAACTGGGAACCCTGGCGTCAGGCTTTTTAGCTTTGAGGGCACACCTGAATTTCTGGGGTCTCTTCACTCGATCTGTTTCAGGGAAATTAAACATGTGCAGAAGCCCTTTGAGACTCAAATGATGGGTGCTCCTCTTCCTTCTAGCCCTTGGAGCCCCAGAAGCGGGAAGTGAGGGCAGTTCCACCACTTCTGGCCACAAACAACAGATTTCTTGATGCCCTGGCTGACAGCAGTCTCCTGTTTGTGTATAAATCCCATCTACCCTTAATGCCCACTTCAAAGGCCACCTTTCCCTTCACAGCGCCGAGATCTTGTCTGGCCAAAGCAAATTCCTTCTGAACAAGACCCAGCAGCTGTGGCTCATGGACTTCACACTTCTGTGCTGCCAGCTCACATTGCCATCTCCTCTCTGCTTGATCACCTCCCGGTGCAAGAATTATACTCTCACTCAGGGCATGGTGGCGCACGCCTGCAATCCCATCACTTGGGGAGGCAGAGACAGGCAAATCTCTACAAGTTCGAGGCCAGCTTGTTCTACAAAGCTAGTTCAGAATAGCCAAGGTACACAGAGAAACCCTGCTCACCCCATCCCCTCCCCCCAAAAAACAAAAAGAATTATCCCCTCATGCCATTTCTAGAACACAAGAGGCCATGGCATCAATTAAGAGCTTTCTAGAACTGCAAACTCTCAGGTCTAACTCAGACCTGAAGGGGACGGGGCCTGGCAATCTGTGTTTAAACAAACCTCTGCTAAGGGACTGAGGTCTCAGGCCCCTGGAAATCAGGTTGTTAAATGCCTGACAGAGACTTAATCCAAGCACCAATGCAGGTTTCTGGGGTCTCAGCTGCTGCGCTGGTAAAACAGGAGTGTGAGCTCTCACCTCGCAAAGCCCAAGGACTGGTTCAGATTACAGCACACTGAAAACCAGCTGGACAGAACTCAAGGTCAGCGCGTGCCTGTGGGCCTGCAGAAGGTGCATACGTCAGTCCTTGGGACACAGGTAAATTTAGGTTGAAGGGCTGGTGGGAACGGCATTTCCTCCAGGCCATCCTTGTGAAATGAAGAGGCACCTGGTCTGACCCTGCCAATGATTCCTGGCTCGTTTCTTCCTCTCCCACAGAAAGGGGAGCAGGAGGTAGGAAACGGACTCAAAGACATACTTTGGCATGCCTGGCGACACCGAAAGGCAGCTAGAGGAAACACAGATTAAAACCACAAAAAGTGTCTTCTTCAGCACTGGGAGGCAGAGGTAGCTGAATTTTGAGCTCATGACCAGCCTGGCTACATCACAATTTCTAGGCCAACTAAATGCAGAGAATGGGTCTTAAACAAACAAACAAACAAACACCAAAAGAAAAAAAAAATAGCAAGTGTAGTTTTGCTAAGAACTTCATAGTCATTCCAACCCTCAAGCCTCCTCCTACATACTTCTTACAAAGACTAGGCCCCCAAATACGAAAGGCAAGGGGTTTTCTGAGGAACAGAAAAACATGCACTGGGCATCTCCTGCCCAAGAAGCCACCGCTGGGCACAGCCTGCGAAATGTCTCACTCTGTGGTCCCCCTCCCTCCAGAACTTGGAGAGCCTTGAGATGTGTACAAAGGAGTGTGCGCTCTATTGAGCCTCCTCCCTTCTCTAGCTGACTGTGACTGGAAGGTAGAGAGGCAGAGCCCCTTTCCTCAGACAATCTCCCTGCCATTTGCTTCCCTAGTCCTTGCCACTGGCCCACCTCTTGGCCCTGACTTTGGCAACCCACTTCTGGTGGCTACTGAGTCTCCTTCCTTCCCCCACCACCCCCAGCCCAGGAGGCTCTGTCAATCCCAGATGGGGCCATCAGCAATTCCATTTCTTTCCATAAGTTATGCCGGCTGGGCTGGGCCCCAGAAAAACAAGCTGGAGCTCTGTGTTTTTTTTGGCAGCCCAAGACTTCGCCTTTTGTTTTGACAAGGGGTGGGAGGCAGAATTTGAAGCCTGTGGTTATCTGCATTTTAAGGCATTTAAACCCAGTGAGTCCACCTGCTCGGACTTGGTGTTCTTTAGACAGTTTCTCAACCCCACCCCATCCTTTCGCCATTGCTTGTAAGCATGGAGGCCTGGTGGGGATCTCAAAGCCCTGTCCTTTCCTGCAATGAATGCCTGTGGGTCGGTGGCCTCAGTCCTGGAAGGGTGAGGGTGAGGAAGAGGTCCTGTTCGAAGGGCCCACCTATGCTGGCTTTAAAAGGCTACTGCATTTCACACAAAGAGAGACTTCCCAGCCAGGAGTCCAATTTCCTTTCCAGATCAACGTTTTTTTTTTTTTTTTTTCTTTTGGTTTTTGTTTGTTTGTTTAAGACCCATTCTCTGCATTTAGTTGGCCTGTAAATTGTGATGTAGCCAGGCTGGTCATGAGCTCAAAATTCAGCTACCTCTGCCTCCCAGTGCTGAAAAATACACTTCTTGTGGTTTTAATCTGTGTTTCCTCTAGCTGTTCTCTGACTGGGAGGACTGGGTGCAGAGAGAGAAAGGGAAAGGGGAAGGACATGCATGGGCTGACAGGTCAGTCCCACATCTGAGTTTATGCAGAGGTATGGGTAAGGGATCGGAATCCTCTGGGGAACGGCCCCGTTGCTTCTTCTGAGAAACAGCTGTGGGAGCTCCTGCAGCGTCGTTCACCTGGGACTGCTCTGCCCTAAGGACACCATCCTCCCACTCTGTCTGTTCACCTGGGACTGCTCTGCCCTAAGGACACCATCCTCCCACTCTGTCCTGTCTGAGTTCTAAGAAGATCAAGGTACAAAGTGTGTCAGGCAGAAGCCCTGCCTAAGGACCCCCAGAGAGGCGCAGGCTGCATTCCCCAGTCCTCAGCCCACCGTGCCCAGGGGGGGCCCAAGCCCTCCTCCTCTAGAAAGGAATCACGTCTGGAACCAGGAACCAGATTCTACTCACCAACACTGTCCCCAAGAGAATCAGAAAAGGCTGGCCAGCCCGCGGTTTCCCAAGGAGCAGAGGCAGTAGCCGGGACCCTGGGACGCCAAGAACCCCCTGGGCAAGGACTTACACCAGAGTTCATAGTAGTAGTTGCAGCACTGAGACTGTCCACAGCAGTGTCCTGTGTCACAGGTGTAGCTCTGATTGTTGGTGCCCACACAGGCTTCCTTATCCTACAAAATCAAGGAGCAATGGAACATATTACACCACAGCCTGGACCCACCTGTCCTTTTCACCCGCTTCCTCCACCTGGCCATCATCCGTCTGTCCCCGACCCACTTCCAGCTGGCCATCTGTCTGTCTGTCTCCCAACCAGCACCAGTATTTATTAAGGAAACATGATAAAAAAGAACCACCCAACCATGGCAGAATTGAGAGAAACAAAGGCTTCTTTATGAGGGAAGGGTCATAACACACACAGCCACATGGTAAAAAGCGAGGCTTCCCTCAGACAAGTCAGGGGAAGGGTGCCGTACTCTATGTTCTAGGACAAGGCCTTCATACGAAGGGTTCAACTCAGTTGTTAGGAAAGTGATGGTTCCGGGGCTAACAGCAAATGAAATCACTTTTCTGTGAAATTTTCCAGAATACTGGGTGCAAACAGGACTCTGGAATTACCATCTAGTCAGTCACTGCAATCTCCCTTCCAAACTCCCTCCCAGACTGTTTGCAGTAAAATTCAAAAGCTGGTCTGAAAGCAAAACCCAGGCTGGAATGCAGCTCGGCGGGCAGAGTGCTTGCCTAGAATGCACGGAACCATGTGTCCGGTCTCATCACTGCAGAAG
Source organism: Psammomys obesus (assembly GCF_907164565.1). Lineage (NCBI taxonomy): Eukaryota > Metazoa > Chordata > Mammalia > Rodentia > Muridae > Psammomys > Psammomys obesus. The sequence continues at coordinate 6,462,510 of NW_026596125.1, read as the reverse complement.
CCACACACGGTGGTGCGCACCTGTCATCCCGGCACTCGGGGTGGAGCCAGGAGGGTCAGAAGTTAAGATCACCCTGGCCTACACAAGATCCTGTCACAAACAAACAAACAAACAAACCCCTCCCCCAAATAAACAGATAAACAAACAACCCATAAAACCTTCTCGGAGTCTTCATCCTTTAGAAAAAGGGTGGCAAGCCTACTCAGATGGTCTTGTGCGATTTCAACGGATTAGATCCCTTTTACCTACGATCTATTCAGAGTCTTGACCTGATGCAGGATTCATACTGTCCCTTGCCAGGGCACCTTCATAAGGGGCTCACTGAGTAATAATGAAGCACTTTGCCAGATTCTAGTCATTGCACTGGGGGGTAAAGATGGGGGTGAACATTTTTTAAATACATTTCATGCTTTAAGATCTGAAATACCACCGTGGCTACATATGTAAGCCTAAAACTCAGAAGGCTGAGGCAGGAGGACTGCTTTGAGCTCAAGCCATGCTAGGACACAGGGTAAGGGGACATCTCAGAGGAGGCAGGGACGGGAGATAGCTCAGTTGGCAGTGGGCCTGCTGTATAAGCATTGGGACCTAAGTCAGAATCCCCAGAACCCACATAACAAAGCTGGGTGTGACAGCGCGTTGTGAGGGAGGGGTGTATCAAAACACCACGGACCTGACAGGAGCTAGGGCTTTCGGGTTAGCCAGCCTAGCTGATTTGGTGATCTCCAGGTTCAGCCAGAGGCCATCTCAGAAAAACAAATGGAGGGAAACCGAGACAGACACTTAATGTTGGCTTCTGGCCTTCACATGCACACCTGTGCATAGACACATTAGCTTCTACACACACACTATGAATCACACACTAGCTAACCTTAAGCCAACCTCAGCTAACAAATATTTTGAGCAACTTCAAATGTATGATGAAACTCACACATGTCACCTGCCGTATCTGGCTCCCAACGTTTCATTTACTACATCAGTCTGTGCCAAGCACCATCTTGGGTAAATGGGACACAAAGATAAAGTAGACATTGTTCCTATCTTTAACAAGCTCAACATTATGAAGGAAAGCCCTGCTCAGGCAAAGAAACTCAACCGGGAGGGTTGCATTTGCAGCTCCTGCCCCTGCCCACGGCGCACACCCCAGCAGATGGCTGCCAGGGGAAACTTGAGCCACATGGCCGGCTCCGACACTGGCCACAGGCATCAAGGAAGCACTCTGGTGAGTGTCTGTGTCTAGAGGCCAGGCAGCTAAGGAGGTACCTGCAGCTACAGAGAGAAGACAAAGAAAGGGCAGAGCATAGACCAAATCCCTCCCCAGTGCCAGTTTCTACCACACACCCTCAGGCTTTCGCAGTCCTTCAAAGTCTTCTATTCAGACCAGCAAGGCAACTCAATGCCTAAAAATGCTTGTCACACAAATCCGACAACCTGAGTTTGATCCCCCAAATCCATGATGGGAGGAGAGCACGCCCCCCCAAAGTTGTCCTCTGACATCTGTATGTATGTGTGCTGTGCCATGTCATACCTACACTCACATACACAATAATAACAAAGTTAATTTTTAGAAAAGGACTCTTATGCCTCAAGATAAACAAGTTTCAGAAGGAAACACAGACAAGGGTGGTGAATAAGAGCCTCATAATACTGCAGGGTTCTTGGTTCTTGCTTTCCTGAGCCCACTGAAAGCAAAGAAAGCCATCTAGCAGGTAGCTAGCTGCCCAGCTGGAGGCCCCTTCAGAAACACTGTGTGTGAGGAGAAAGCAGAGCTGGGGCTGAGGCATCCTCCAGAACCAGCCACACTGGCTTCAGAGCAAACCACTCCTCTCCTAAGGACATCTCAGTCTCCAAGCTCACCAAGCCCTGCAGTGCCACTGTCTCGGCACTAGTTTACAAAAGCAAGTTCAAAGCAGTCACATCATTTTACGACAGGCCATGTTTCCTCTATCCTAGCAAATGAATCCAGTAACCCCTCTGCCCTGGGGAAAATCCATCAGAGCAGCCATAGGTAGCCAACTGGTCCTACGTGAGGCACACAACGAACACACTTGAAATTTAAGCAAGTGACACCCTCGTGACCCAGCGGTGACGGCTTTGCTCTTGCCTCTCCCACACTCCGAGGCAAGAGGCCTGTTACAAACAGGACCCCACTCTGCCTTGCTGCCTGCCTGCACTGCAGAGCTGCCCCGGCCTCCCTTGACCCAGTTCCTCAACCCACTTTAACCCGGACTGCCCAGCTCCCCTCAAATGCAGACTCCCTGCGGTCTGCACAGGCCACTTTGCAGCATGGGAAAGGGAAGGGGGCAGGCAGTAATGAAGCCAGGGGGTGGGCCAGAGGCTGTTAACAGGGAAGACTGAAGGAGAATCGCCTAGAAGAGAAGCAGACCCCTTCAGCCAGACCTGCGGTAGGAAAGAGACCTGTCAGGCTCGGATTCCATCTCAGCTCTGTCACGTCAGAGGAGCAAGCAAGACTTTGGTCAAGTGATTTGATGGCCCTGGCTAGCAAAAAGGATCTGTAACATCTTTGATCTCAAGGCTTTTTTGATTGCTTGGTTGGGTTTGGTGGATAAAAGTGAAGATCTTGTGCACGCTTAGTACAGGCTCTGTCTACAGTTTTCATCAAACCCACTGCCTCGTCCCAACTGCGACACAGCATCCTTGAGCCAACGCAAAAGCTCGTAAAGCCCATGACTCCTCTCAGGCCAGCAGCCTGGGTGTGGAATGCTGCCTGGTGCTCTTCGGTGCTCCGTGGCAGCAGCCCAGGCACAGATCACCATGGAGGGGGTGGTTCAAGACCTCTCGGTGGCTCAGCACCCAGAGCCCAAGAGTAGCTAAAAGTGAGTTGGATCTGGGTTCAAAGCCCATTCCTGCTTGAGGTTTGTTAGGAGTGCAGCCTTGGGAAGCTGACTGGTGGGCTGCTCCCGTCACCATTCTTCTCTGAGCCATGACTACTGCTAGGCATGGAAGACCATCCAAGCAGCACTTTGTCCTTCCCCGGCATTAACAAAAACAGGGCAGCCTGCTGTGGCCTCCTGGCACTTCACGTACAAGAGAAAGTAGAGAGCACGCAATGGAAAGGTCTGGATGAGAAATTCCTAGCACTCTCCGTGCCTCTCCAAGCCTCCCCCCAGGCCCTTCAAGCACGGAACCCACATGCTGTCTAGGCCCAGGCCTGAATGGCAAATCTCCCTCTCATGTCCTTTTCTAGATGGTGAACTGGAGAATGGACTGTGATTCTCCTGAGGGCAGGACATCACATGGTACTGTGAGTCGACAGCCACATGATCTCTCTAAGGAAGCAGGGCGAGCTGAGGGAGAGTGTAAGGGCTGGGGCAAGCACTGGTGCCAGCACTGTTCTAAGTGCTTTCTACACTGTCCTCACTGAGATGTCAAAGAAACGACAAGTAAGCAGTGACGGGAACTGAGCCCCAAAGGGGCCAATGCCTCTTGCCCACAGCCACAAAGTTTGGAAGCAAATCCAGCAAGCCCGGCTGCATGCAGGCCCTGAGCTTTGAAGCGTTCAGCCTCCCTGGGTGAGTGATGCCTTACTGCTATTTTTCCATTCTTAGCTGACAAAATACTAAGGGTTCACTTCATGGAAACGACAGTGGCCAGGACCAGTGTGCCTCATCTGCAGGAGCAGCCACATGCCTGAGACTCCGCTCTTCTGACCTCATAAAGCTACAGTCTGACTCGGCAGAGAGCAGAACAAGTTCATCCCAGAGAGGGATGGGATGCGGGCAAGGCCTTCGTTCCTCTCTGCAACATCTACTGACAGCCTTCAAAGCGATGAAGCTTTCAGGAGGGAAGGCCAAATCAAGATGGCCTGGTCAGGATTCTGGGAGGGACACAAGCTTCCCTTGGGATGAAGAGGATGATCAGAAAGTCTGTAACTACAGGAAAGGCACGGGGAGACGGTTCCAGCACAAACAGGCAAACTCCCTTGGCTATGAGATGGCTGGAGAAGTAGGGAGCTTAGGTGAGCCAGGGCCTGACAACACAAGGAGACAGACCAGGTTGACATGTTTGAAGTTACCCTCAACCCCCTCAGGCACTGCAGGCACATGGTGCACAGACATACACTCAGGCAAAACCCATACATATAAAATAAAAATAAAATCTCAAAAAAAAAAAAAAAAAAAAAAAGAGAAAGAAAGAAAGAACAAAAAAAGAAAAAATGCAGTCACCTTGTCTAGGAAAGGCATCCAAAACTCCACATAGAAAAGAAAAAGAAAAAGTAAGAGAAACAGAGCATATCAAAAAGGAAACGTAAAAACTAAGTGCTCTTGGGACTAGAGAGATGGCTCTGTGGTTAAGAGCACTGGCTGTTCCTCTAGAGGACAAAGGTTCAATTCCTATCATCCATACATGACTCACAACTATCTGTAATTCCAGAACCTTCTTCTGGCCGTAATAGGCACTGCACGCGTGCACACGCGCACACACACACACACACACACACACACACACACATTTTTTAAAGATTATTTATTTATTATGTATACATGCTGCCTGAATGCATGCCAGCAGAGGACATCAGACTTCATTATAGATGGTTGAGAGCCATCACATGGTTGCTTGGAATTGAACTCAGGACCTCTGGAAGAGCAGACAGCGCTCTTAACCTCTGAGTCATCTCTCCAGCAGCCCCCATACACATTTTTGAGAAGTGCTGTTACACAGAGGTCTTCACCTTAAGAAAGAGTGGTGATCTGCAGGTCTGTTACAGGGCCACGCACACAGTCCTGGCTACACAGACTCTGACCAGCTCCAGAAGGCACCAAACAAAACACAGTGGTACAAAGAAGAAGCAATCAAGGTCGGCATGGGACTGCTGAGAACACTCTTCCAATGGCAAAAGGCTGAACAGGCATCTTTTGCACAGATGTAAAAAATTATCTTGTTTCTTTGGTGGCAGCAATAGGCTGTGGGACTAACCATGTCCTCCTTAACAGTTGTTATAGTAGTTGCTATTCTTAGCTGAGCCACTGTAAAGGTCAGTTTAATCAACATCAGCACTTTCTTAGTGCCAGCAAAGAAAGAGACACTGGGAAGAAACGGTTCTTCAGGGGTGGTTTTAATTTGCCAATTTATGGGGCTGGAAAACCTGGGAGCAGCTGGCTGAAGCCAATGTCATCATCACATCCTTAGGAAAGGACTCAAGTTATAAAGGGTAAGAGTGAAAACCAGGAAAACTGACGGCCTTCACCAGTGCTAAAGTGTACAGGACCCCCGCTGTCTTGGCTATTTGATAGGAATGACAGGGAGTGCCCATTTCTGGCTCTCCCCGCAGAGAGAACAAATTTCTAGTGGAACTATTCAGCAGCCACCTCCCACATCACTTAGCTCTGACCAAATGCCCCTTACATTAATCAGATGCCAGGCACCGTGCAGGACGCTACAGCTATGGAAATGAGCAGGGAGTAGGGAGAGGAGGCAAGTGTCCTCTTGTCACAATAAGGACAGGTAGGCAAAAATTCTCCTATGAAATACTGGCTACACAACAACAGTGTTTTAATTATACAGCTGAGCTTGCAAGGAAGACTCCCCAGGAAGCAAAAATTAGAGAGAAACTAGAAACCAGAAATGAGGCCAGACCTTTCCAGTTACGCTGAAAAGTGGGTGAGTTATATGATTTGGGGTAACCTGAAACAGGGAGGTGGAGCTGAGGCCCAGTATACAAAGATGGGACCCACTGATTGAAGGTTGACAAACCTTCAATCCCAGACCTCAGCAGGCACCAGCAGGTGAAGCTCTGTGCTCAAGGTCAGTGTGGTCTACACAGCAAGTTCCTGGACAGGCAAGGCTACATAGTGAGAACCTGTTTCTAACAAAACAATACAAACACATATGAAAAAGAGATGGGACCCTCAAAGGGAAAATACAGATCAGAAAACGAAATTTAAAAGCTCATAGTGCAAAGTGGCAATGAAAAAGATCTGAATGGAGAGGGGGAAATTTTCCTCTAAAAATCCATGGTCACAAGGCCTTCTGCTGTTTTTTTATCAAAGTCTCAATCCTTCGATTTTACCAAGAAAGACTTGGGAGCCAGAGGCTGGGGTGAAAGCCTGCTAGCTCAGAGGGGCAGAGAAAGCACCCAGCTGACCCTGCTCCTCAGCTGGCGTCCAAGAAGCAACGCTCCCTTTGCCCACACTGTCTAAAGACCTCCTTTAAACTGTCTCCCCTCTACTTCCTGTGCAGCTCTCCACTCATCCTCTTGACAGCATCTTCCTCTCCGCTGTTTTTTTCTTAATAATCCTCTGTTTACTTCCTGTCAACTGGTCACTTGCTCAGCCTCTTGACTTATGGTTGACTTTATTTAATCCTGTTTACAATATTTCAGCAGAAAGCTCTTGGATTAAAGGTGAGTGTTAACACCACAACTAAAAACAGGCTGTTTTTTTCCCCCAGTAAATAATACAACTTCAGGATTCACAATGTGATCAAACATGTTTTAACAGCTTTCCCTCAAACTAACATGAGACTTGTCCTGAATATATACTGTCTGAAAATCTTCAAACTAAAAATGTAATAAAAAATTATTCCAGGGCCAAGTGTACTGGCACATGCCTTTAATCCCAGCATGCAGGAGGCAGATGCAGGTAGATCTCTGTGAGGCCAGCGCGAGTCCATGACAGCCAGGGCTACACAGAGACACTCTATCTCAAAAACAAAACAAAACTAAACACACACACATACATACACAGGAAACTAAACTAACAAAAATTATTCCATAGCTGAGCATGGTGGTGTTTGCCTGAACCCAACTGTCAGGAAGGTCATGAGACTGGCTAGAGTGAGACCTTGACTCTGAAAAAAAAAAAAAAAAAAGTGTTCTTGGAAGGGCAAGATGGCTTGGTGGATAAAAGTGCTGCCCAGCCTGACAAACTGAGCTAACCCCTAGGACCTACATGGTGGAAGGAGAAAACCGACTTCTGGAGAATTATTGGCAGAGAGTTCTCAGGTTAGCAATAGACTGTGACATCTTGCAAAAGAAATACAAAATCCCAAAGAAATCTAGCCCAGAAGCACAGTGCTTTATATTGTGATGCTAACGTGTCATCTTGGGGGACAAATGAGAAATAAAGGTTCTAGTTGAATAGTGATGTTTTTGTGTGTCAGGGTGATAAGGGGTCAATTGTGCTGGCTAGTTTTAGGTCAACTTGACATAAGCTAGAGTCATTCTGGAAGTCAAATTAAAAAAATGTTGCCACCAGACTGGCCTGTGGGTAAGACTGCAGTGCATTTTCTTAATTGATGACTGATGTGCCCAACTCACTGTGAGCCTTGCCACCCCTGGCAGGTGGTACCCTAAGAAAGCAGGCTGGGTGGGTGGGGGTCTTGGGGAGCCCTGTGGGACAGACTGCAGCGGAGTGACCATCAAAAACACTGAGAGCATCCTAATTTCCTCTGATCATGTGAAACTTACATTCATCAACATGGAGTACATGCAAGAGGCCCTCAAAGGGACCAAGAAAAACACCATCTCCCCTACTCAGTACTGGGTCATCTTTCTGCCTAAGGGGAAGGGTGCCACACAGTCCTTCATGATGCTGTTCTAATGAGAGACTGTGAGGTCAAGCAGTGTTACGGAAACAGTGAAGGCTGAAGCAGGTGGTGGCTGGGAAGGCTCACAGCAGGGGGCGCCACAGAGCTTGGCAACAGATGCTCGGGTGCTATCCTCAATGGAGCCTATAGGTATCCTTACAGGCCCACCTGGGCCTATGTCCTTCCCCCACCAGACAACAATGGAATGTACCCCTGCCCTCCTGGCTACCCCTGTTCTCCACACACACCATGGGATACTTACAGCTCCCACTGCACACTATCCTGGGCCCACGAAGCCTTCAGTCATCAGCCCTGGTGGCCTCTCCTCTCCTGCAGCTGAGGCCAAGGTTACATAAACTGCTGCCATCACCCATTTCAACCTGGGCAACCCACATACTGTCTACACCGTCCACCACTACCACCCTCCTGGCCCCCCAGAAGACAAGAAGACCCAGCTGACCCTGTCCACCTCCCTGACTCTTCCTGATGACCCCTTCCTGGGCCTCCCACAGAGGGGCATCTGGGATTCCAGGAGGCGAGGGAGGGCCCAGTTCTTCCTGACCTGTGAGAGGCTGCTCGGCTCTACCAAGCTTCCCTTTCACCTTGTCTGGGACTCTCAGCAGTGCAGGATGACCCCTGTCCTCGCTGTAGCAGCTCCTCCCTGCAGTCCAGCCCCCTCAGTCCTTGTACCCCATCTCTTGGGCTCATCCCCTTTGGCCATGCTCCAGCCTCAGCACACTACCACACTTGCTCTCTCGGTTACCTCCAGGCTTTGGGAATTTTACCCTGAATTCTCAGTGTTTGGTAGCATCAGAGGCAAAACCACTGTGGCAGAGAGGAAGCCCTTCTGCTCCTCTGCTAGCATTTCTGGAAATTACTTCCCCTCTCTACTCTCCCCTTTACAAGAGGAGGCAATAGAGAATATATGTCTCCCCATCAGGCCCTGTGGTCTGGGAATGAGGACCTCCAAGCATGTGACCTGTTACCTGCCACCTGCCCCTCTGTAAGCTTCACAGCCCCTGGATGCACTAAGATTTGCTCTTATTCCTGGTCTGGACACAAAAAAATGAGGACATGGTTATTTAAAGAGAATTCCCTATTTATTTGACACATACACACACAAATCCAGTTAATATATTAATGTGAAATAAACCTTGTGTGTACCTTGATTTGTTTGCTACAACTGTGAAATAGTAAGAAATGAAGTAACTGAAAAAGAAAAGCAAGCAAGCAGGCTGAGCAAGCCACGGGAGCAAGCCAGTAAGTGGCACTCCTCCACAGCTTCTGCGTCAATTCTTGTCTCCAGATTCCTGCCCCAACTTCCTTCTATGATGGACTGTGGTGTGGAACTGAAACCTGAAGTGAACTCTTCCCTCCCCAAGTTGCTTTTGGTCATGGTATTTTATTATAGTGATACACACAGTAAAGAGTCCCACAAATAATGCTCTACTGAAGATGAGTTTGCAAGTAAAATACACGTGATCCATCATCAACAAGACTTAAAAAATTCAACAAATAATAGGATGATACCAGCTGGAAGGAAAAAGAACTTATGATAATAAATTGGTCAGAGAAGACGTAAAAGGTTTCAGCCAGGTGTGGCCACTTATGCCTATAATTCCAGCACTCAGGAGCCTGAGGCAGGAGGACCACTATGAGTTGAACGCTAGCCTGAGGTACGGGCTAACACCCTATATAGGAAGAAGACAGAAAGGAATATGAAAGAAAGGAAGGGAGGAAAGCAGAGAGGGGGGAAGGAGGAGAGAAGGGAGGGAGAAGAGAAGGAGGGAAGGAGGGAGAAAGACAGACTGGAATACAAGAGATGGGCAGCCAGTGGTGAAAGCCTGGGTACACTCCCAGAACCCAGGTAAAACCCAGCAGATCTGAGAGGGGGGCACCTGAAATCCCAGGGCTGGGCATCTGGGAACAAGTGGGTCCCTGGGGCTCATGCAGCCGGTCAGCCTGGGGGGTTCTAGGCAGAAGAGAGCTTATCTCAAACAAGAGGGTACAATGGTGAGCAACCAAGGCTACCCAGGGTTGTTCTCTGCCTCCATGCGCACACACACATGCGTGCGTGCACTCCCTTTTACATTTGCTCACCTGCACATGAACACACACAAAGAGAAGCGGTGGTTTCAAAGAATCAAAGCCCAGAAGAAAAGAATACACCCTGAGAAAAGAGTGTTATCAAAGGACAGCTAGTGGCCAATGCTTGTTTCGGCAGGACAAATTAGAATGATACGGAGGTCAGAATGGCCCCTGAGAAAGTATGACATGCAAAGTCATAAAGCATTCCGTGTCTTTTGGGGGCGGGGGGGGGCAGATCAAGAATGAGAAGATAGATTTGGAAAAAATCATCTATAAATGTTAAAATGCAGGGCTGAGGCGATGACTCGGTGGTATTTGTTACCAAGCCTAATGACCATAGTTCCATCCCCATGACCCACGAGGTAGAAGGCAAGAGCTCTTGCAAGCTGACCTATGACTTCTACATGCAGACTTCCTACCCATATAAAATAAATAAATAGAATTTTTAAAACTTCAATAGAAGGGTTACACAGAGATTTGACAAAGTAAAAAAGGATTAATAAACTAAAAAGTGTATCTGAGAAAATTACCCAGCGAAGTGTGTGTTATTCAATTAGGAACAAAAAAAAAAAAAGCATGGAAACAGGAAAGCAAGAGAATGCCCATGAAGGAGAGGGGAAGAGAGGCAATATTCAGAGGTAACTGAAAAAAAAAAAAAAAATCCAGAACATTGAAATATGAAATTTGGGGGCAGGGGGGAATAAGTATATCTAGGAACATTTTATGAACAGCACAACAAAGAAGATTTTAGACACAATCCTCATTAATCAGCTTTACAAGAATAATGCAACAGAAAAGAGAACAGACATTTACATGGAGCACAAGGAAATGCCAAAGGGCAGCATGTGAATTAAGCCTTGAAGAACAAGATGCTGGATGGATGCTGCTCTAGGCTGGGGAAGCCAAAGCACACTCAAAGACACAACACTGGCTGTTCTCGGGGACCTGAGGAGGGCGGTGTGGGTGGGTGCCAGGACTCAGCAGAGGCCGGAGCGCCGACACTCTGAACAGTCCCTCCAACACCACCCAGAGCATGGCCTCGGCGAGTCTCTCCCTTAGGTTACAGAGATTTGAAAAGACTTAATGATAGTTTTGAAACTCTCAGTTACTTTCCAGCTGCACAGTAAACAATAAAGTAATTTTTCTCCCATTCTTGAACCTAGGAACAGCCCTCTGGAGAACAGACCGATTCTAGCACTGCCCATCCACTGGTGCAGAGTTCTCCTGATTCCGGAACTGGGACCAGAGAAGAAAAATCTTCCATAAGACAGATGAGAAACAAGAAAAGGCAGCAAGCAGAATCTTCAAATCCTGAAAACGCAGACCCTTCAGGGCGAGCCCTTTACCTTTAAGTCCTTGACAAAAGATCAATAGGTGGTTATAAAAATTATTTTCCAAAGCTATATGGATTTACTTAGTGGGTTTTTTGGATTGTTTTTGTAGGCAGGGGTTGGGGTCTAGACAGGGTCTCTCAATAATCCCGGACCTCTGTACACCAGGCTGGCCTTGAACTCACAGAAATCCACTTGCCTCGACCTTGCATTTGCTGGGATTAAAGATGTGTGTCGCCATGCCCAGATACCTGTGTTCTTAACAGCCAGAAAGTTACGAGCATGTCATCATCCCTAATAGTGATTTTTACGGCTATGCAAAAAGCTAAGAGAAGAGTGAGAATGTGCTCACAGAACTCTCTCAATGGGGTAGAGGGAAGAGCCAAGCAGGGTCCTGACCTGTTTCCTACACATTAGTCTAATCTTCCTTTCTTCCATAGCGAGACTGTCATATACTAATTTCGTATCCTCCGCAGTATACACCATGCCTGACAATTACTCTTTAAGCTTTGCTAGCAAAGGTGAATTTCATCCTTTCTGACAGAACAAGCTACTGCTACGATGTTAACCAAGACTCAGACTTGTGTGTGCACAAAAGAATTGGGAATGGATTTTTAAGCTGTTTGGTGGAATTCAGCAGTCCCCCCCCCCTCCCCCCAGAAAAAAACAGCCTGGGATAAATCAGCGAGCTCTGCTGACAGGCAGCAGGCCAGCCTGATAAGATTCAGTCTCACAGCTCAAGTCTGACTGTGGGTTCACCCCTTAAGGGCTCTGCCCAGGCCTCACTCTCTAGATACAAAGTCAAGGCCCCTCCCTAATGGGTAAAGCCAAAGCCTGGAGTCAGTGACACACTAGCGAGTGCTGAGGGAACAGATGTGTGCTAGCCCCGGCATTTACTAAGGTAGAGTAGGAGCCTCTGGGGTCAGTGACTGAAAACTCCTTTCAAAAACATTCCCTGAGCCAGGTACGATGGCACAGGCCTGCAATCCTAGCACCTGAGAAGCAGAGGCAGGAGGATGAAGAGTTCCAAGTCATCCTTCTCTACATAGCAAGTTTGAAGCCAGACTGGGCTACACAAAACTGTCTAACACACACACACACACACACACACACACACACACACACACACACACACA
>NW_026596125.1:6363417-6450397 GCF_907164565.1 Psammomys obesus | reverse complement strand
ACACACACACACACACACACACACACACACACACACACACACACACAATTTAAAAATGAAAATGAGGGGTTGGAGAGATGGCTCAGCTGTTAAGAGAACTTGCTGCCCTTGAAGAGGACTGGGGTTCAATTCCCAGCACCCACATGACAGCTCACAGAGGTTTGTTAACTCCAGTCCCAGGGATTGGATGCCCTCTTCTGATCTGAGTGATGATAGACTAGGCATATATGTGATGATCAAATATGTATGCAGGTGAACACTTATACACACAAAATTTAAAAAATAAACTTAAAAAGAAGTAAATGAAAACCCTCCTTAGGTTATGCACGTCACATATATTCATGGTTAAAATTCGCTCACTTGGATGTACAGTGAGCGTACGATAAACAGTCTGTGCTTTTCAAGACAGATGAGGGCTAATGTTTTTCCTAAACTCCCAAACACATCCCAACAGTTACTCACAAAAGCACGGACTTAGAATCAGGGCATGTTAAATTATTTACCCTCTATCCCATTTCACAAAAAAATGAAATAAAATTAATCATAAGCATACATTTTAAGAATAAGTGACGCATTCATTAGGCAGCTCCTACTTGGCAAGTACTGTGAGTGCCGAGGCCACATCATAACTGGGACCTCATTAAACAGCCACCAAATGGAGCAGCAAGCGGAGAGATTAAAATCCATTTCCTGTGTTGCTGTTAGGAACACGGATAACTCACAGAGTCACCTGACCCTGTAGGAAAATCCCAAAGTGAAAAGCCGAAGCTACAACATACCCCAAAGTTTTCTTAAAGTCCACTTGGTGAGGCCCTTGTGCCACAGCCCTGTGAGGTCTGGCTGGCTGCAGGGACGTACCACAGCATATTGGATCACTCTTCCACCCTTGGAAACCCCTGTAAGAAAAGGCAGCCCAACTCAAGGTAGCCCCTCTGCCACTAAGAAGTATGGCTCCTTTTAGTAAGGGCTCATCTGAAGAGCAGAGGGCTGGCATAAGCAGGGTGCAGGCGGGTGCAGGCAGGGCACCTCTTGAACACACCGGGCAGGTTTGCCTCACATGGTGTCTTTATCTTTTTAAATTGTTTATATTTTACGTATATGAACGTTTTGCCTGCAAGCATGTATGTGCCTGGTGTCTACAGAGGTCAGAGGAAGCTGTCTGAGCCCGCGGACCTGGAGTTGTGAGCAGCCATGTGGGTGCTGGGAATAGAACCTAGGTACTGTGGAAGAGCAACCATTGCTCTTAACTGCTGAGCCATCTCTCCAGCCCCTGATCTAGCTTTTTACACAGGTGCCAGCGGACTTAACTGACTGAGCCACCATCCCAGCCCCTATTTTTCATTTAAAGAAGGAAAGGAAGGGAGGGCAGGGGAGGGAAAGCACCATTAGATAAGAACATAAACACAGGGGTTAAAGAGAAGTTTCAGCAGGTAAGAGTGCTTGCTGCTCTTCCAGAAGGACCAAGGTTCAGTTCTCAGCCTCTTCATCAGGGGGCCCGTAATCACCAGTAACTCCAGTTTCAGAGGAACCAATGCAATGCCCTCATGTGACCTCCGTGAGTACCTGGACACACAGGCACAGACTTACACATATAAACAAAAGCAAATCTTAAAAACATATTTATTTTTTAAACTCCACATTGCTGGTTACTCTCGAAAAAGCAAGAGCACAGCAGCAGGTGGCTCCATCCTCACCATACGCCCGTGGCCCATGTCTCCTTTGCTTGACTCAGTCATGTGGGGATGTGTGCCGGGATTATGTATGATTATCTCTACCTGTGTCCTGCTCACTCAGATTAAGGCTGGGGAGACCTGAGCACCAGCAGCACCTCGTTTCCCACACTGAAGCTCACAGCAGCATCTCACGTCAGACAGGCACCTGACAAAAAGCTGCTCTCTACTGCATGAGGAGCAGTCCTCTTGAATCAGGGTCCTTCCCACCTCACCAGAGAGAACCAGGCTGCCTGTGTCAAGCACAGAAGGGTCTTTCTTTGTTTGTTTCCTTCCTTCCTTTTATGTCTGTTGGTGTTTTGCCTACATGCCTATGTGTGGAACTTGAATTACAGACAGTTGTGAGTCGCTATGTGGGTGCTGGGAATTGAACCCAGGTCCTTTGGGAGAAGCAGGCAATGCTTTTAACTGCTGAGTCATCTTTCCAGCCCCACTGGAGGTTTTTTACCTGTTACTTATTCTCCTTTTTATAAAGAAAGAAGAAACCCAGCTTCAGCAACTACACTGCTAGGAAGCATTTCCTGAATCTAACATTGAAACACTAGCAGAGAAAATTTAATGCAATCCTAAATTTTTATGCTGGAAGTTGACAGAAAACCAGCAGATAATGGACTTTGCCTTCCAGGCACTTTAATAACCCTCAAGACTAAAAGAAGAAAGCTGAGCATGCATGTGGCCTTTAATCCCAGCACTCAAGAGGTGGAGACAGGGGGATTCTGTGAGTTCCAGGTTAGCCAGGGCTACACAGTGAGATCCCTGTCTCAAAAAGTAAAACAAAATATTACCACCAACAAAAAAAAAATTAACAAAAAGCTATTTTCTTTTTCAAGACAGGGTTTCTCTGTGTAGCCCTGGCTGTCTTGGAACTCACTCTGTAGACCAGGTTGTCCTCGAACTCAGAGATGCACCTGCCTCTCCCTCCCAAGTGCTGGGATTACAGGCCTGTGCCACCACTGCCTGCTTTGTTTTAGTTCTTGTTGCTGAAAAGATCCCTAAATATTCACCTTCAGGCTGGGGATGCAGGTCAGTTGGGAAAGTGCTTCTTTAGCATGCATCAAGCCTTGGGCTCAATCCCTAACACAACATGAAACCAGCCATGGCGACAAACCCTTACAATCCCAGGAGGATCAGTAGTTCAAGACCATCCTCTGAGAAATTTGAGGCTTGTCTGGGCTACATGAGCCCCTATCTCAAAAATTGGGGAATGAGGGGCCTGGGGAGAAGGCTCAGTCAGTGAAGTGCAAATGTGAGGGCCCGAGTTCAGTCCCCAGCACCCGAGTTAAAAGCTGGGCACCATGGAGCATGCTGGCAATCGTATGGAATCCCTGAACTTTCTGGCCAGCCAGCCTGGCCTACTCACTGTGCCCAGGTCTCAGCGAGAGGCTCCATCTTAAAAACCACAGTGGATAGGTCCTGAAAATTGACTTCTAAGGTTGGCCTCCGTCCTCCAAACACGGCTACCTGCGTGTACACCCCCACCACAGACACAGAAAGGGTTAAGTTCATCTTGCCCCTTCACAAGTACAATATAAATCAATAAAATTCAGTCGTGTGTGTGTGTGTGTGTGTGTGTGTGTGTGTGTGTGTGTGTGGTGCAGGGGCTAGAACCAGAGCCTCACTTGTGCAGGACTACTGAGGTATTCTCGACTTCCCATCACCCCTCACCCCTTAATGATTTGTACCATGGCAAAGCCTCTGAGGACACACATATAAAGTCACATGTGTGCCACGTCACCCACACTCGTGTAGGGCACTCAAGCTTCTCAAAGCTCTTCGCCAGCCTGCCCTTGTCCCCTGGAAGACACCACCCCTGAGAGAGCCAACCCCGAGACCATCCAGTTCATCGGTGACTTCACTGAATCCTAAACACTGAAAATGGCTCATGGACAGAATACCCCTCCCTCCTGGCCTTAAATTATTTCTATGTGTGTGGGCTTTTTGCCTGCATGTATATCTGTGCACCACATGCATGACTGGTGCCCGTGGAGGCCAGAAGAGGGGTCGGATTCCCTGGAATTGGAGTCGCTGTGAGCTGCCATGTGGGTGCTGGGAATTACACCCAAGTCATCTGAAAGAGCAGCCAGGGCTCTTAAACACTGAGTCATCTCTCTCAACCCCAAATACTCATTTCTTTGTCCAGAAAGAAAAGACATAATTTTCAGAGGGGCCTGAGCTATGAAGGCCGTCTTGATGTCACTGGCATGATGTCACTAGCAGTGAAACATCTAGTCACATCTCATTCCTTAATCATAATCATCCACTCATCAGGGTATGTATCCTCAACCCAGCTGGGCAGGCTATTGCTGACACAGCACAGTGTCTCACTGCTGTTGGCTTCTAATCCAGGGCTGGAGATTTATGTATCAAAAAGTTCAAAAATGTTCAAGTGTCTACTCCAACCCTGGAGAAAGAATAACATTCTTTCTCAATTGTGACACCTTACTTGCAGAGGTTAAAACAGCCTGCAATGGTATAAGAAAGTGTGGAGGGTCCGTCTGTTACTGGAGTCAGGTGCATTCAACTAAGATACTGTGGTTTGGAAAGTGACTGCCACCTGACCCTGTGAGCTGTGAGTTCTCTGGGTAAGACTGATCTGGCCCGAAGGAGGTATATACCCAGATCACAGAGGGAAAGAGGCAGGATTTCAGATGTAGAAGGATTTGGGAGTATCTCCTCCCACACACAGGAAACAGCTGTTTGTTTTTGATGAGACATAGTCCCTGCTGATTAAGGGGGCAATCGATGTAAGAGGCCAGGTCTTTGGGCAGGTCATAAACACAGGAGCCTCAGGAAGCAAGGAAAGGGTGCATCTGCCTTCCCTTTATTAATCAGCCTCCCATCCCAGTGCTGGAGAGACCGAGGCAGGAGGGCTGTGAGTTCAAAGCCAGCCTTAGCTACACTGTGAGCCTCCTCTCTTGGGCCCATGGCTCCTACCCCCTCAGTACAGCAGCAGACTGGTGTTAGGAGTTTCTTCCCTAGAGCTCTTCACCTACCCATCGCCGAGCCCAGAATCAGTCAACCATGTCTGACATTGCCAAATGCCATGGGGGTGGGGTACTCACAAAACTGCCCCTAGTTTTAAAGTGCTGTTGTGCTTATTCAGTCTCATTCCCTGATTGGCTTACGCACTCTGTGCTCTGTGAACTCCCCAAGGGCAGAACTGAGGTCAGTATCACACATACTCTTAACAAAAATCCACCAGAAAGCCCTGGACTTGAAGACTATGCAGCCAAGATGCTCCAGAACACCGACCCGAACCCCAAACAGCACTCTTGGTCCCTCAAGCAGCAGCCTGCAGAGAACCTCCCCAGGTTAAAGCCTAGAAATCTCATTTCCCGGAAGGGTGAGGAATGAGCCCCTGGCTCTTCAGCCACAACAGGCTTACTCTAGCCTCACTCGGAGGCGGCAGACTAGCTGCACAACAAGCATTCCATGTCTGCTGGAGTCTGCCCTGGCTTCTCCCAGGCCTTCCTGTTACACTGGAAGCCACACTGGGGTGGGGGTGGGGTGTCCTGTGGTCGGCGGGTAACCAGGATTTCCAAACCCTGGACTGAAAACCACGCACTAACTTAGGCACTATCTGAAACTGACACACAGACCTTGCGTCACAGTTCGGCGGGTGCTCCTGAAATCATGTGTGTTGAGCAAAAGAGCCAAACAATAATAAATATGAAGCCAGAGAGAAACAAAGCCTTAGACAAAACACAGTCCCGTAAACCCTCTGCCGCTTCCAGGAAAAGAAGCTAGAGTGTCACACCCCAGCCATCTGCAGAGCAAACATCCTTTCCTGGAGTTGCTGTGGCTCTTGGGAAGCAACTCTTCTCTGTAGTTGAACGAATGACTCAGAATCAAGTCACTGACCAGGATTTACTTTGTAATTCTTTTTTTGTTTTTCGAGACAAGGTTTCTCTGTGGGCTGGCCTTGAACTCCCAAAGATCTGCCTGCCTCTGCCTCCCTGAGGGCTGGGATTAAAGGTGTATGCTACCACACTTGGCTTTTTAATTTTTTTTTTTTTTTTTTAAGAGAAGCCGGTGCTGAGCTGGGCCCAGGCTGCGCGGCTGCTGCTGCTTCAATTTATTTTTATTTTATGTGCATGGGTGGTTTGTCTGAATTGTCTGTGTGAGGTTGTCAGATCTTGGACTTACAGACAGTTGTAAGCTGTCATGTGGGTGCTGGGACCTGAACTTGGATCTTCTGGAAGAGCAGTCAGTGTTCTTAATTGCTAAGCCATCTCTCTAGCCCCACTTTTTAATTCTTTAAGATTTTTATTTACTTACTATTTATACAGCATTCTGCCTGCATGTGAGCCAGCAGGCCAGAGAGGGCACCCGATCTCACTACAAATGGTTATGAGCTTGGTGGGAACTGAACTAACTCAGGACCTTTGGAAGAACAGCCAGTGCTCCTAACCTCTGAGCCATTCCTTCAGCTTCACTTTTTAATTCTTAATATGATTTTATTGTCTATTTCTACTTTAGATGTTACTGCTCAAAACTCCCTATAATAGACACAGAGAATGAAAAAGCTATAGCTTTCATATTTGTAAGTATGATTCATAATACATTTTGACATTGATATACACATTAATCTACCAAGCAATGTATATCATGAAAGAGAACACTAATTAAAGAAATACAGAAATGTCATTATTTATTTTCTTTTCCTTCCCTCCCCCCTAGTCAGTCTCGTCATGTAGCCCAGGCTGGCCTCTAGCTTACTGCATAGTCAAGGCTAATTTCCAACTCTCAATTCTCCTGCCTCAGTCTCCTGGGTTCCTGTGCCCAGGTGTCACCTCGAAGGACTGAATCACTATTTCCAGCAACGGAAGCCTCCCTTTAGACCCAGGATTCAAACTCTGCCCAAAGGAGCAGTGGCCATAGGTGACACAAATTAAGGCAGGTCAACATTTTGGGTTATTTCAACCCACAACTTACAGATCAGCAGCAAGATTTGCTAGAGATGGAGAATTAAAAGACCAGTGAAGTCTGCTAAGAAATGAGAGGAAATTTCTTCAAGACAAGGAATTTTACAGCTTTTTAAATATAACCAAGTCAGGCTTTTTTAAAATAACCAAATTGCTGTTTTCATAGAGCAAAATTCACCTCTTCAAGGAAAGAGGTGGATCAAAGTCAAGGGCAGCCACTGGAGGAAATGGCTGCTGTCACCGGCTCTGTCCCAGAGAGAAGTGGGAGTCAACAGATGGGGCCCTTTCATCCTTTCTACGCTTTTCCATCAGAGAGGTCACAAAGAACATGTCACACTCCTCTAAAACACACAGCACCCCAGGGCTTCAACCGCTAACCCACAGGGGCTTGGGAAAACAGCCTCCTCTCCGACCATGGCAGGGCAGAGCAGGGGCGCTCCCCTGGCTGGCGCAAGACTGTTACAATCAGTGCAGATAAGGATTCTGGCTCAGCCACCCACACCACAAACAAGTGTCACCTTGGTGGCTGCTGCAGAATACACAGCTGGTCCCCCTCCCAGCTGGAGCTTGCTCAATTTGCCCTGAACTCAGGAGTTAAGAGCCTAAGCTCAGAAGGGTCAGGGTGACGAGGAGGCGGAGCCTGGTCCCTGTGGCGTACCAAGACAGAGTGCTAAGGGACCACTACACTCATCTGTACACTGGAACTTTGACCTCTTGAATTCCATTCTCGTCTGGTAATAGGAAGATAAGACCCTTCGCACATGGTGGTGATCCTGAAGTCATAAAGAGTTCCGGCCCCCCCCCCCCAACAAACGTTGGCTAATATTCAGCAATCCCAATGCCAGAGGTTGGTAAGTTAACTCTTCCTTACCCCTGTCAGAGCTCTCTCCACGCAGCTTGGCCTGGGAGTCATCACTGCCTTTTCAGTGCTCAGGTCACTTGTTTTGTGCTTATGATGTTGGGGACCCAACCCAGGCAAGTGCTGGGTGGCTGCTTTAAGCTCTAACCGGTAGTCCATCCCCAGCCCCTAAGGCTTTCACACATGAGGAGTAACTGCTTTCCGCACTGTTTGGCCCATGAGCATCACGCCAAGAAGGGCCTGCAGACGCCAGTCACTCAGCAATGAACCCGCAGCGGGAACAACGATGGACGCCTATGTGGTCCTGCTACAGAAGAGTCCAGGAGGATTAAGGGTTCAAGGCAATACAGCCAACCACCCCTCCCCATCTCAACTTTTTAAAAAGGTTACAAATAGCCCCTCAGGCCAGGAGCTGGCCTCCCATGCCTCTTGTCACGACAAATTACAACATGGACAAAAAACTCCGAGAGGATCAAAGACTTATTTTCAGTTCCACTGGAGACAACATATTTCTAGTGTCAAAGATAACTCACCATGCCATGACCATGATGTAAAAAATTTGGGGCACAGTGGGCCTCTTCCATAGAAGACAGTATTTTAATGTAAATTATTGTCTCCAACGATCTAGCCTATAGCCCATTGTCTAGAACAACTGGTCACCCTATACAGCCAATAGCATCTACTGCCCAACAGCTGGCATGATTGGACTATGGCCTGCACAAGGGTCATCTTGTCACACCACCTGTCGCCTTTAAAGTCATGTGAGGAGGATCTGCACCTACTGAGTCTCCCCATTACCCACACACTTATTCTAGCGGAGACTGTGAACCTCTTAGGAGCTGGGAGAGCACTTTCGCCTCTGCTTTGAACTATACTTGCACAATACTTTTCAGATAGAGAGTGCTGATGCTAAGAATCTTCCAGTATTACCAAGTCAATGCCTCCTAACTCGATCATGAACTCAAATGCACTCCTATCTGCAGGCCGAGTACCTGCTGCTGTAGTGAGAGGTTTTGGTTTCTTTAAAAACACAGAAATATTATAGAAGTGTGTTTTTGTTTTAATCCCAGCTGTGGGATGCGGGGCTGCTTCAGACTGCCCATACTAGCTGACTACGATTTGCCTTGTGCTCTAGCAGGGGCCATGTCTTTTGTCAGCTGAGATGGTTTACATTTGGAATTCTGGGGACTCTTCAGAGGTTATACAGTGCCAGAGCCCTGGGAGGGAAGGCTCTGCCTGGCACCCACTTCCACCTGCGGCTGTTGCTGGTTTCTGTTTGCTCCTCCTGCTGCTGTTTGCTGGGTGGCCGGTGGGAGATATCCCGACAACAAAGACCAAATCTGCCCCAATGCACTCGATGCCCTTAATTAGCAGAAAGTGGTCTAATCATATCAGTACCCCTTCCCCCTCTAACCTTCTCTCTCTCCTACCTAGTGTTGGGGGCTGGGGGAGTTGGAAGGGATGGTGTGGTAGATAAAAAAACCTAATGAAGTGGCCAAAAGTCCTGCGTGTAATATATGCTAGATTTTCTCTTAGCCAGACAACAGGTCAATGTGCCTGTGTGCTCTGCCTAAAATCTGGTATACGACAGCACATCTAGGAAATTTCTACACCTCAGCTCCTCTGAACACTGTACTCTGGTCAACACTGTGCTTCTAGTGAGCAATCTTCTCTGTCCATTGCATGAAAGAATTCAAACATCCTGTGGCTCACTTGCCCTTCACAGACACTGAAGTCAAGCCATGCTTCCATCCATCCATCCACCCATCCACCCATCCACCCATCCACCTACCCACCCATTATCCATCCATCCATCCACTGATGAAGGTCCTTACTGGGTCTCTTACTCTACAAAAGATACCCCTGGTAAGCCTAGGGTTCTTGTTTTGTATCAGGCAAACTCAATCCCAAGATTCACCTGATCTGTCTGGAATGCTCCTTCCCCAGCTCAGATGTCTGGTAAACTATTTATTGGTCGAGGCTCAGATCAAAGAACATCTTACCAGGAAAGCCTGCCATGTCCACCCTCTACTGGCCTGATGCAGCAGCTTCACTACCCTCCATTACCTTCTTTCTGGGCATTCTCCTGTTATAGCGCCAGCGTGCTGTCTTGTCTCTAAACCCTGGAGGCCAGAGTCTCTCAGAGTATAGCCAGAAATAATCTGGATCAAACACCCAGGACAACTTAACAGAAATACTATGCCTGCAACCCACAAGAATCTACAAAATCTACATTTGAACAAACCCCACTTTCAGTGACTTTCATGACACCTGAGAAGAATGGAACTAGGTATCTGGGACCTTGTATCTTCACATCCTTGTACCAGGCTGCTCGCAGTACGTGAGAGCTCTGCGTATTGGAAGTAGTTACTGTGCAAGCCTGACAACCTGAGTTCAATCCCAGGGCCCACAGGTTATCTCCAAGGAATCTTTACTTTAGACAGCTGGCTTTTACATGACTCCAACAGAGGACTGTCAGATACAGAAAACTAGGTAAGCTACAAACACTTTAGCAGGGTTTGAACTGCAGAATCTGAGGGTACAAGGGTTTTTCAGGAGCCCTCCCTCTGGTTTAGCCTTTTGCCAGGAATCTGTTCAGAAACCAGTCTAGAAGACTGGTATTGGTCATTTAGGATGCTCTGTGGATTTCAATTCAATGCTACCCACCACCTCATTCTCTGAGCTGAGTTGGGGTTGTAGGACACAGGCCTTCACTTTCTGGCCACTCCAGCATGTAACACGAAGTTGTCTTGGTAGAGTAAGAAATGTCCTCTCAACTCTGTCAGCGCACAGTGGTAGGTGCTGAATGACAGTCAGTTCTACAAAGGGGCCTGTCGCCTCTCGCTCCTGTACCACCGCAGTCACGTGTCCTTTAACAGTGAGTGAATGGTGCTAGAAAGATGGCTCAGCAGTTGTACTGCTCCCACAGAGGACCTGGATTTGATTCCCAGTACCCACAATGGGTTCCTCAAAAGCACCTGTAACTCCAGCTCCAGAATCTAATGCCTCTGGCCTGTGTGAGCACCCACATTCATACACATATCTACATAGACACACACACACACATACAGATTAGAAATAAAAAAATAATAGTTAAAGGGTTTGAGCTGCAGCTCAGCGATTCACTGGCCTATCCTATTCGAGACGGTAGGTTCCACCCTCTCAGCGCGCGCGCACACACACACACACACACACACACACACACACACACACACACACACACAAGTCTGTGCTTACTGAATGCCAGCCAAGGTATCAGTGTTCTACACACATTCTTCAAGAAAATATTCTGAATTGCATCTCCAATATGGGGCTCGGCCCATGGGGGTGCCCTGCATGGGCCTGGCTCTTCCTGTCTTCCACTGTGCCCCGCTGCAGACAGAAAGGGACGCTTCATCCACTCACTCTCTCCCAGCGCTGCTCAGCATCTCCAGATCTTACCAAGCGCACAGCTTAAAGCAACTTTTCTCAGGGACTGGCAAGTGCTCCCAACAGGGCTGCCACTATACCAAGTGCGTCAGAAGACTACTGTGAAATGGACACAGCAGTGACAGAATGCTTCAGGACTCTTCAAGAAGTCCTGGCAAACCCTGGCAGATCCGCTCACCCTGCACTCTGCTCAGAAAGTAACCAGCTGGCCCTCCAGGCTCCCTTTGGGACCTGGGGTCCGAGCTCACCAGAGGCTTTGCTTCCCTTGGGGACAGGCTGCAGAGGGTGCGTGTGCCTGTCCCTGCAGGGTACAGTTACACATTCCGATATAGACACGCCTCTCAGACCAAGGAGGGGGTGGGGGGGTCAGGCTCTCAGAAGCCCTGGAACAAATACTTGGCAGGGCGGGCGGCGGATGTCTATGCTCAGGGACAGCAGCTGGTCCCTTGCTACTGTTTTCTCATTCCACACTGGGGTACCGACGGGAACTGAGCCCCCACCACCACTACCACCACCAAAACAGTGGCCCACAAAGCCATCAAGCCTCTGCCACAGGGGTCTGTTTGTCTGCCTTGCAGATCGGTCAGTGGGGCCAAAACAAGCAGTTCCAACCCCAGCCCCATGAGGTGTCCAGGGCACCTCAGCAGCACAGCACATGTTAAAAGAAGGGGAAGCTGCCATCCTAAGCAGGGAGCTCAGAGCCTCTGCTCACCCCTCCCCCAGTCCCTTCAGAACCAGTGGACTGGGAAGAAATCTCTCCTACCTCACCAAATCAAAATGGAGAAGGAGAAAAGGGGGGTTAGTAAGAACCCCACTTTGTCTCACTCTTCAACAGTTTCCTCCACAAAAGCTGTACACACAGCCTCATGGCTGCTAATGGGAAATCAGAAATGGACAGCCTTAGGGTTACCTGAGGGACACCGGGGGTAGAGAATCTGATGGCTCTGGAGGCTAAGAACAACTAGCAAGCAAAGACGGCTGGAAATGTTGTGTGGGACCTAACCTGTCAGGACAAAGACGCTTTTTAAAACACGCCCTCTGCTCACAGCAGTAGTACAATAACAGCTCCCCCCCCCCCCCCCCCCCCCCCCCCCCCCCCCCCCCGTCTTCTCAGAACCGGTCAGTTACCTGTCTAAGCCCCCAGAGGAACGGCATCCTGCGCGCGCATCGTCCACTAACGTTAGCAACAAAGGGCTCTCAACAGTTAGGGTCGTGGAGTGAGCATGGCCCGGCCCGTGGTGAGCTGGCCTCTCAGCCGGTGCCCTCAGTTCACTGGTGTTCCAGAGCAGAGATGAGAAAGTAAACAGTCCTGGGACCCAGCAGGGCAGGCCGCCTGCTCTCCTCACTACTCTTCCCCCTCCCCCGCCTGGCCCCAACCCACCCCCACCTTCTCGTGACATATCTCAGACGCAGCACAGCCCAAGCTGTCTGCCAAGGGGGAAATGACATCAGTTCAGGCACAGCAGAAAAACTTCAGACAGCTGCTGAGAAACACTGAGGATGTGCAGTGAGCCCGGGACACTGGGACCAACCTAGAGCGGGGCCTGCTAGCTCCCCCTGCTCTGCTGTGGCTCCTGGCCGATAAATCAGGCCTGGGAAGCTAAAGAGCTGCGTTTCTTTGCATAAGGATGGGTTCCCAAGGTATTGTGTCTCCTCAGGAAAGAAATTCAAGCCTGGTGAAAGGTCAGTTTCCAAGGAACTTTTCACACACACACACTGCCCCCCAATCAGTGGCAATGCTCAATAAACAGCAGCACATTTAGCACTCTCTCTGGGAAGAGGCAAATGCAGAGGCGGCCTGGAGAGGCACCTCTCCCAGCTTAGGTAGTAACCCTGGCTGCAGCTTTGGGCCCCCTGCTGAACAGGAGTTTATATTTCATAAACAAACTGGGTGCACCCAGGTGCCAGCATCTTTCCTCACTTGTCTTACAAAGGGTACAACAAGTCCCACCACACCCTCCGAGCTGCCAGTAATGCAGTTCAGCTATATTTAAACCAACTCCTGGTTCAGAAAAGCTCGCTTCCGCAGATCTGCCTTGATCCCTTTTGGTAAGTCAGTTCTCGGAGAAAACCTGCAAGCTTTGCCCAGGAAACAAAGCCGCTGGGGTCAGTGTCCTGGCCTGACGCTGCCTGTTCTTTGAGGCCAACCAACTCTCATCCTGAGCAGCAGTGCTTAGAGAGCTCCCCAGGCCTGAATCCTACACCAAACACATGGCAGGTGTATTGTTAGCACCAGCTCCCCGGTTGGGTATGGATTTGCAGATATAACTATTGGGTGTTTGGGTGTAATCTGAAATTGAACGCATGGACTCAGCATCCTAGACAAGGCTCTCCCACTGGGCTACACCGCACCCCCAGGGCTCAGAGCTGACTGTGAAGGCTTTCAACGGGAACAAAGTCACTTCTTAGTGACAGACTGCAAGCCAATTACATTCTTTCAACTCAAGAATCCATACAGTTTAACTTTGTCTAATGCCCTGCCATTCTTTCCCCTCAGCGATACCAAAAGGCCTCCATGGCACTGACACTGCGGGGCATGACTCACAGAGGTCAGAAAGGATTTCTGCAAATTACCATCTCAAACCCCCAGCTACGGGGTTAGCCATGCACAGCCCTGACCGTTACAGTGTGGTGCCACACTTGCAGCCTAACCACCGGACCCCAACCAGACACACAGTGTGCTTGCTACAGGCCACAGCTGCCGGTCAAGGTCAAACCCAGTCTCCTGACAAACGAATATGCCAAGCAGGCTGAGCCATTACATAAGGCTCATGTAAGAACAGACCTCAGTCCTACTGTTATGAGGAAAGAAAAGTATGATGTACCAAGTGGTGGCCTCTGTGCATATCTGGAGCCCAGAGGGCAAATAACGAGTTCTCAAGACACGCTCAGTCTATCCCATGCCCTCGCAAGCAGGCTACAGTGCCAGGCAGACGAGACTGGTCATCAGGGCTCGGCAGCTACAAAGACCAGTGAGGCGTCTTTCAACCCCTTCCCCCCATTTCCTCAGTTTCCTGGCAACTACTGGGAACCAGAAAAACATGTGAAACACAATTTGACTTTGGCAAGCAAACTGTAGGAAGTATGTCTCCAGTCTCTCCTGAACAATTCTAGTCTGTACCGACCTAACAAGACAGACAGGCACCTGCAGTTCTCAAGAAAGACCGCCCTGATGTAAAGGTTCCCCTTTACCTGTCCCACACCCACTGACCACCCACAGCGTGCCAGGCACTGCTGTCAGTGCCAGGGAGCCCGCCATTAAATAACTCCTACACCTTGCTGTGATGGGTTACAGGATTACTCCATATGTCTCTTTGTCTGATGGGAGTGGGGAGTTGAGTAACACACACTGGCTTTGAACTCACTATTCAGCCAAGGATGCCCTGATCCTCCTGCCTCTGCCTCCCAAGTGCTGGGATTACAGGCCTGGTCACTTCCCCCTACCACTCCTCTTTGAAACAGGGTCTCACACAGCCCATGCTGGTCACACACTCACTCACTGTACAGCTGGAGAGGACCCTGATCTATGACGCTCCTGCCTCCACCTTCCTGGCTCTGGCTTAGAAGAATGTGCCACACCTGTGGTGTTGGGAATAGAACCCAAGTCCTCACAGATGCCAGGCAAGCTGGAGCTACATCCCCAACCTCAGCATTTCTAAACAACGTGCATCAGCGGGGATCTGGGAAGAAGCAAAACTGCAAGTCTTGCATCACAGACTGGTTTTCTCCTCACGAACCATCCTGCTGTGGAATCTACCCCAGACAGGGCTTCTTTCTAATCAGCAGTTGTCTGGGTGCATCTCCATGCGAGATTATACATTTCTGAGCACAAGGCAGCATTTTACCGAGCTCTGAAAAAGCGCTGACAATTTTTCACACTAACCTACTTCTTGCCTCAGCCCATTGGTGACTAACCTTCCCTAAGCACTGAGATCCGGGGGTGAGAACAGAAAAGAAGGGGGGTTAGCTAATTCAGACACTCTCAGGAAGGGGAGGTCACCCTATGCCAAGCCCTAGAAATATCACCACAACCTAGTGACAAATATCACCACAACCCAGTCCATTGGGATTTAGGAGGCAAGATGGCTACTGTTGCCAGCGTGGGGGTGGGGCTGGGAGATACTTTTCTCAAGTGATCCAGGTTCATACTCCATAAGCCAAAAATAAAGTCCTCCTTCAAGTGATCTTCGTCATCTTCCTGTCAATGCAGAATTAAATTAAATGCTGAATTTACCAACTTAAAAAAGGAAGTCACACTAAACTAGAATTAAGCAGGATTATGATGTCAAAATGCACTGTTAAGCACTGCTCACGGCCTTGAAGCGCTGTCTGGGTGCCCTTCTATTGACTCAGCACTCTCCTCCCTAGAGACCCAAGACAGCATTGCCAAAAAACGTTACCCCGGGTTCTGGTTAACTTCCTATCTTAAGACACACTGCAACAGCACATATAGTCGCAGGCTTCACTCTTTCATGTGGTCCATCTCAGCCTTTTGACAGTGTTTTCCTAGGCAATTTATACATCGATATTTTATTTTCACTTCTGGAGTAGGAACAGAGAGCCGGTTATTTGTTCTATCCTAAGTACGAGCCAGACTCTGGAACTCCACCTCGCCAATTCCTCAACCCCACAACCCCATCATGTAGTATGATAGTATGAGCAGAGTAACCCTATTCAGTGGCTGAAGCTGAGGTACTGAGCATTGAGCTAGCTGTGGGAGAGTGAGATTTCAAATGAAGGCTCTGGCTTCAATGATACAAGAGTCAAGATACCAGAACACCAGATTATTATTTTTTTTTGGGGGGGGGGAGGAGCGTGTGAATTCAATAAGTAGTTGTGAGGATTGCTTGGGGTCATGCAAGAGGAACAGCAAAAGAGTTTAGAACTCATGAAATGCGGCCCACCTGTTAGCATAACCAGAGCCCCAAGCCAGTATCCTGAGGATGTCATGCTGTTGTAGAGTTTGGCTCATAATCTATGAGCTGTAAGAAAACTCTAAGGGGCCTTTCAGCCCTTCACTGGGTAGTGTCATTGGCATCTACAATGTGACTGAACTTTTCAAGCATTGCTGCTGGAGCAGATGAATGATTCATCCACCACCCTCAGAAAGGACTTAGAGGTGTAGACTATTAGTAACATTAGGTTAAGGTGTGGTCTTTGCTTTGTTTTTATTTATTTATTTTTACAATTTATTCATTTTTATTTTATGTGCATTGGTGTTTTGCCTGCATGTATGTCAGTGTGAGGGTGTCAGATCTTGGAGTTATAGATACTTGTGAGCTGCCATGTAGGTGTTTGGAATTAAACCTGGGTCCTCTGGAAGAGCAGTCAGTGTTCTCAACTGCTGAGCCATCATCTCTCTAGCCCCCAGGTTAAGAAGCTATTGGCTTTGAGGTAGAAAATCTTGGGGAACCATTTAAAGTTTAGAAAGTCACATTCTTAATAGCTGTGCTAGAAGCAGTCTGTAATCCCAGCACTCCGGGAGGCAGAGGCAGGTGGATCTCTATGAGCTTGAGACCAGCCTGGTCTACAGAGTGAGTTGAGGATAGTCAAGGCTACACAGAGAACCCCTGTATCAAAAAAGAAAAAAGCTTAGATTTGTGATTCTCCTAGAATTTTTATAAGATTATTTTTTAAGACAAATAATAAAATAATTGATCCTTTCGTTGCAATTGCAACCTGCCAGTAAGAGAAACTGGCTGAGAATATTACCTTGCTTGCTTACACTCTTGTTAATCTATAACAGGTTGCTTAGTTACGTATGTATGTGGGTTCTTGAGAATAATTTGGCTTTTATCCATAATATGTAAAACATTTGATCATGTCAGGGCATTAGGGAACATGTTTTTTTTTTTTCTTACATATACTTATTGTAATCGTTCATGTAAAGAAAACCAGAATGTGACCACATTGTGATTTTTGTACTGCTTTAAAGACTTTGCTGGGAGGGATATATCATCTGTGGGTGAGAAAATACTGTTGGAGCTTTGTTCCAGCCACCAAATGTATGTATATACATAAAGCGGCTAGAACTTGAAGCTTGCTTCATCCGTGTGTGTGTGTGTGTGTGTGTGTGTGTGTGTGTGTGTGTGTGTGCGTGCGCGCGCCTACTTTACCTCTATCACCAACCTCACATCCCCTCCTTGGATTGCTGAACACACTGTTGGAGCCGGCCTTTGACAGAGGATGACTGCCAAGCAGATGTGTATACAGACAGCCCAGTGGTGCTGCAGAGCCCCACACAGGAGATGACAGCAGTGCATGCAGTGTAGAGTCCGGGCCTTGGCACACAATTTAGTGAACTGAGTTCCAACAGGTAACGACTGAGAAAGTCCTAAGGTTCTTATTTGTTCTCAATGTATAACAGAGCCCATACAGGAACCAAGCTAGATACATTCCTGGGCCTAGCCTCTCTGGGACATTATGGAACTAAGGTCATGTGACCCACCAAGGTTAGACAGGATAGCAGAGGTCTAGGAGTCTCTACACTGAAGTCAAAAAATATAAAGAATAGTGTTGTCAGAACAAGACAGCTACCAAGCTTCCAGGGTAGGTGATGCTGCTACAGGCTCATGACTGCTTCCTTTCTAGGAGTTTGGGCAGCATGGACCATCTAAGATTTTATCTTTCTAGGGTTTGGGCACAGACCCCATTTATTTGCTTAAAGAAAAAACAAAAAACAAAAAACAAGTACTACAAAAGTTGGGGGAGAGGGCATCTTTTTACGATGAGCCTAAAGCTATGTATCAACGAAACAGCCCTGAAGTGCTTATCATGAGGAATGCTGGGGGGGCAGATTCCAACCCCAGACACACATTCACGACTGCTGCCAAGCAGCCCTGCAGAGCACTGCTCGGCTGCCAGAAACCAAGAATCCTGGCTTATCTGTGTCCAGGAACTGGACAGGGGCAGGCACGGAGCAAACCTGCTGAGGCAAGAACCATATACCTTGAACACGGAGTTCTGCGAGTCACGTGGCTTGTTCCTTCCACAACATCCTGAGAGCCCATGGTTCCTCTCCTTTTCCAGGGTTTTCATGGAAGGTGGCTGGGAAACAGTCTGTAGCCACGATATGTAATCACTTGTTCCACGCAAATGATATGCAGAAAAGGAAGGTTCCAGCAGATACCTAGAGTTCCGACGTCCCAGACGAGAAAGCCTAATTTTTAGAAGATGAGCTAACTCTTTCAAGGATGTACACCTCACAGGAACAAGCATTCCACCCAAGCCTGTGTGGCTCCAAAATGGTTTTGACACACACAGAAGTAGTATTTTGTTATTAATTATAGCTGTCACCCAGCCTCATCTGTGATCTCACACTCATTCTTGCCTCCAGTCACCTGGAGGAACTGTGGTGACGAAGTTTCTAGCTCTGGGGGATGTGTGTGTGATATTTTTAGTATATCTTCTGCCAAAGCAAGCAGAACGTTTAGTTACCCGGTTCTGGACAAAGTCAATCGCACACTGAAACAAACACAGGCACTGACTAATAATTAGGTAGAGACAGCAACCTAAAAGCCACTGAGGGGCAGAATGGCACAGGAGGTGGCTGCAAGAACGTAAGTGGGGCTTATGTGGGGGAAATGAGCACACTGTGCCAGAGCCAAGCATGGATGGACACACAGACAGAGCACGTGAGAGAGAAAGAAGAGGCAAGAATCAAGGCATGGTGGTGCACATTTGCAATGCCAGGATTTGGGAGGCAGAGGCAGGAGGATTACCACAAGTCTGAGGTCAGTCTGGCATGTACAGCCAGGCAGAGCTGTCTCAAACAAGAACAGAAACAAAGCCAGAGAGAGAGAAAAAGCAGAGATCGGTTGGTGGCCGCAGGCTGAAGGCTGTCCACACGGGAGCATGTCGAGTGTCCCTTCCCGTGGCGGCCCATCTTCCTGGATGGGGAACGTGACAGGAGGCCCGTCGATCTCATTGCACTCAGCAGCCGAGGCCCACAGTGCACTGTGCTCACTATATTTGCCACTCAATATGGTCTTGGAGCTCGCTTTGTTCTAAGTGCGAGGGTTGGAGGATGCAGGAAGCTACTCAGGTGGACCGCTCAGCCTCTGTGGGTTGTCTGTTGATTTTGGTTGAGATAAGGTCTCACTTTGTAGCCCAGGCTGACCTGGAATTCACCTGGTAGCGAGGATGCCCTTCAGTGGTTCCACTGCTTCAGCCTCCCTGTAGTGCTGGGGTTTCAGGCATGGGCCACCAACCTGGCTTTAATCTCAATGTCTTAAAGGGGGAAAGAGGTCAAAGTTGCAGAAGCCAAACCTGGTTGACAACAGTTTCCACTTCCGCAGCCCAACAAGAGACTCCTTCTGGAGTGGAAAGATCAGACCCAGACATTCCCTTCAGGGAGGAATATCCCGTCTTGAGTCAAGAGCTTCTGGAACTCCTAAGACACTGGATGTCTCTGAGGACAAACGGACTCTTCCAGGAGCTGTGACCTGAGCTTCAAGAAGGACAGAAGAGTCTAGTTTTGTGCCAAAATATGGGTATTTTGTTGACCTTGTGAATACTTCAAGCCTAACCAAAGAGGCTCTTCGCCAAGAATTACGTGGAAATTAGCAGCTGTCTGCAGCTACTTTGCATGCCTCCTAACACACACAGAAATAAAAGGGCCAGGGATGTGGCTCTTGCCTAGGGATGGAGTTCTTGCCTAGTACATGTGAGGTGTGAGGCCCTAGGCTCCAACTGCAGCACTGAATGAAATAATAAAAGGGTTGTAACAGACCGGTACAAAGGAGAGACCAGGTCACATTGACTAAGATCCACACCCAGGTGCCACAGGAACCTCCCTCAGGGCCCACAGGGCTTCCTGGGCTCCACCAACCTGACTTCGTTCATTTTTATGTAAACTTTGGGTAAGATAAAATAATGTGGTCCACTCCTCAGGGGGGATGCAACTGCAACGGTGGCTGGCCCAAGGAAAGGGCTTCCAGCACCCACAACCTGACGCAGCCCCGGGTGTTGGGTCCCAGCATCTGGGGAAAGCATCCGAGCAGCATTCCACTCGCTCCTTCCTCCCAGCCGGTCTCCTCTGCTAAGGTCGAGGCAACCTGGAGGCAAAGCGTGCTTCTTTTCGGTTTTTGATAAAGCCCCATGTAAGCCAGGTTCGGTGAGTCTCATGGGTCTAGGTCTGGTGAGAGTCTGGGTCTCAACAAAATAAGGCAGAGAGCAATTTAGGGAGTCCGTGCACACGTGTGGTCTCTACACCCACATGTGCTCAGGTGCACATGCACACATACATACATATATACTACACAGGGGAGAAAAAAATGGAGGAAGGAAGAAATCCCTAAACATCAGTGCCGGTAACACTTTCCTAGCCACAGGAAACCGACAAACCGCTACAAGACCAGGGCGTCCCTGAAGCTGACCCAGGGTTTGGGAAGCTTGATGAAGGGGCTGGGAAACCTTCTGTGTGTGTGTGTGTGTGTGTGTGTGTGTGTGTGTGTGTGTGTGTGTGTGTGCGCGCGCGCGCCTTTTGTTTTAAATTTGTTTTTTGAGATAGTCTCGTGTATCCCGGGCTGGTCTCAAACATGCTACTTAACAGAGAATGACCTTTATTTCCAGCCCTCCGGTCGACACCTCCCAAGTGTTAGAATTACAGGCTTGCGCCACCACATGGCCTTAAGTCTCACTATCTGTCTGTTCAGCTTTAATTCTCAGCTAAGGAATTACAACCATTTAAACCATCTCAGAGACAAAATTCCCATTCCCACGGTAGGACCAAGACATGAGCTAACTTCCTCACATAGTTTTCTCATTATGGGAAACAGGGTGAAGCTGTCTCCTAGTCCTAGTGGGTAACAATCGGGCGACTTTTAGCACAAAGGATGGTGAAATTAAATAGGGTCAAACCGGAAGCACAGCTTATGCCATCCCTGCATCTTACACTAATGATCTATTACACATGCCTTCTCTTGCCTGAGCGGTAAGGAAATCTATCCCATTTCTAAGGTTATATGGTCAAAAATGCAGGGTGCTGGAACTGAGAGGTCGGCCCAGCATGGGCAAGGGATGCTAAGCCAGCCACAGCACCACCTGAGCCCTGTGTTTCCACAGCTCAAAAATTCAGGTTCCAAATTATGAAAAGGGCAGGAGCAGTCAGCCAGGCTTCATCCCAAAGCTCAGCATGTCTTTTCATGTGTCTGCTTTGCCTACATGTACCTATGTGCCCACCGAGTCCAGAAGAGAGCATTAGGTCCCCTGGAACCTTAGTTACAGACAGTTGTGAGCCACCGTGTGAGTGTTGGGCAAACCCTAGTCCTCTGCTAGATTGGCCAGTGCTCTTGACCAAGAAGCCATTTCTCCAGCATCCTGAAACAATCTTTGAAAAATGCATTCCCTCCCAAAGAGCAACTATTCTTCCTGAAACAGATTAGCAGATGTCAACTTCTCTGCCTTTATACACATGACTCTTCTTTGACGGACTCTTAAGAAACAAAATTGTTCCAGAAACAAAATGTGTTCAAAACAGCAGAAAAGGAACAGTTCCCCACGAGACACACCCAACCACTGTGGTCCCTTACCAAGAACTCAAACAAGCCAAGAGAATGTAGAGGATCAACTCTACATTGAAGACAGAAAAGCTATGAACTATTTTCATGCCCATTTCGGGGTGTTACTGTCCCCGCTTGCCAGAAGGCTAGAACAGAGATGTGAAGACGTGCAGGTTAGCCGAAGGGACAGAGGTCTCCTGGCAGGACTCTAGTGACTGACGTCCACAAGACTTGCCTGTCAGGCTGCACCCAGCTCTGACATTCATTCTCACCACACACCTGGACCAGCTAGCCTCTCTGCGCCCCCTCACTTCCATCGGCTCCCAGGCTAGCCATTTCTGTGCCAAGCAGCTCAGAGTTAAGGAGCCTGTGTGAGGCCACGCAGGAATGAAGCTGGACATTTCCTCCCCAGATGCTGGCTGTCAGAAACGAATTAAGTGGAGGATGGGCACGAACTTCATATCTAAAAAACTGTTCCTAATTTATTAGGTGGGTATGAGCGTTTGTCTACATTTATATAAATACACACTATTTTGTGCCTGGGACCCACGGAAGTGATTGGAAGATGTCAGATCCCCTGGAACTGGAGATATAGATGATTGAGAACAAGTGACAGCCCTCCAGCCCTGAACTCTAGATGAGGCGTGCCTGGCACACAAGTTGCTACTGATACTCTGGTGAAGGGTGGAAGGGTGGTGTGGCCCAGGTAAGCCTTCTCCATGAGGCAGCATGTCCTGATCCAGCCAAGTGCGCCTGCTTGGCTGTTACAGATCACAGGGAACTGAAGACAGAAAGCACGAATGCAGAGCTGCGCTGTGGGGGCTGAGCTGCGTGTTCTCAACTTGATTATGGGGAGGTGAGTGCTCTGGAACTGACAGGTACTACCGTGCCCTGTCATCTGAAGCCCAAAAGCACCAGCGGAGTCTGCAAACCACATCTTCTCTAAAAATGTTGACAGCCGCCAATATACCATCAGAAGGCCCTTAAGCAAAGAAGGTAGGAAGCGCTCAAGCAAAGAAGTCCAGGATCCGGCATCCTGTGACGCCTGTGTCCTGTGATACAAACACCAGCATACTTCTCTGAAGAATCAATGTACTGAGAAAGAAAAGGGGACAGGATATGCTCAATGTGCAGCTAGGAGAATGAAGGAAGACAAAGAGAAATGCCAGAAACTGAATGCCCAGAGGTGCAGGCTAGCCTCACTCTGAGAGCATCTGCTTCTGAGTCCAGCTAAAATCAAGACTTGTGGATCAATAAGGCAGCTCAGCAGGTGACAGCGCTTGCTGCATAGCCTGACAGCTTGCATTCAATCACTAGATCCATGTGGCAAGGAAAGAACCACCTGCTGAAAACTGCCCTCTGACCTCTACATTCATGTGTATACTTGCACATTCACACACACACACACACACACACACACACACACACACACACACACAGCAACAGCAGCAGCAGCATATAACAGGGCTGGAGATGGCTCAGGGGTTAGAGCACCGGCTGTTTTTCCAGAGGACCTGGGTTCACTTTCTAGCACCCACACAGCAGCTCACAACTGTCTGGGTATCTGACCCCTCCACTCGGCCTCTGCAGGCATAAGGCACACACTTGGTATACAAACACAGATGCAGACAAACACTCACACACACAAAATAATAACAAATAAATCTTTAAAAGATAAAAATAAAAGACACAGGGCCCCTAGAATCCCTTTCTTAGCATCTGCTCACAGCATTATTTTCTCTGTGAGTTCGAAGCCAGCCTGGTCTAAAAAGTGAGTCCAGGACAGCCAAGGCTACACCGAGAAGCCCTGTCTCAAACAACAAAACTAAACAAAACAAAAAACAAAAGAGTAGGATTCTTTGGCAGCTCTTTCTACACTAGCAATGGAGAACAAAGTCCAGAGTTTATCGTTCACTAAGTAAGCAAGTGGACAAAGATGTCTGTGGCAAGGAAAATGACAAGGGAGGTGTTTGGGGGAGGGAAAGTTCACTACGATTAAAATACTCCTAGGCCTGCTCAGGTGAAACCCAGCCGGGTGCAGTGCGTGGGGTGCACATCTTTAATCCTAGTCATGTGTGAGGGGCCAGGGCACTCTAGAGGTTTAGGTTACATAGGAGACCCTGTCTCAAAACAAAACAAAACAAAAGAAAAATCCATACAAACAACCAGAGAAGCTCAAGTTAGAAGAGCGTAAGAACCCATTGCTTATGAGAACTGGAAAGTTCTTACAATGGGCTCAATTTTGCAATACAATTTTTACTCCTAGCTTTTAAATTCTCATATATGAGATCCTCTCCTACAATATTAATAAACTATTGTTCATCCCTTAAGATATAATGCAGTATGATGGCTACACTGAGTACAAACTTCTCATCTTTCTAAAAAAGATTTGCTTTTATGGCCAATGGTGGCACACCCCTTTGATCCTAGCACTCAGGTGGCAGTAGCAGGTGGATCTCTGTGAGTTCAAGGTCAGCCTGGTCTACACAGTGAGTTCCAGGAAAACCAGGGCTACGTAGTGAGACCTTGTCAAAAAAAAAAAAAATCACTGTTCCTCTGTCAGATAAAGGAATTTAAGATGGGCAAAAGACTGGAAGTCTTCTCCAAAAGACTTTCACAAACGACCAACTAAGGATATGTAGCAGAGAGTTTGCCTAGCATGCGTACGGTCCTAGGTCTGATTCTCAGCACTGGGAAAATAAAGATGTGAAGATCTAGTGCCAACACCCAAACAGCCAACCAAAACAAATAGCGAAAGTCAACACTAGTCACTGGGAAAACGCAAATCAAAGCCACAAGGAGAAACTGTCGTACCCCTCTGCCATGGTAAAGCAAAACAAAACAGAACGGCCCACGTGTTCGTAAGTCTGGGAAGAGATGAGAGACGGCAGAGCTCATCTACAGCTGCTGGGGTGTGGGGGATGCAGCTGTTTCCCAGGCAATCCATCCAGCTCTCCGAAGTTAAACATAGTCACCGCAACAACATCTGATCCGGCACCTCAGATTAGATGCCGGGAGCTTGAAGATTTATATAAGCACTGATATATCAGCGTTCACTGCAGCACTGCTCAGAGCCGCTCTAGCGACCATCAGCTGATGGGTGCAGGATAAAGCAGAGTGTGTCAGGGAGCTGAGGGGAGATGGGGTTGACACTGTATTTCTTTGTGCATGTGTAAGGAATTCTCAAAGGATAATATACACACACACACACACACATATAATTGTTTAAATAATAGCCAGGAGTGGTGTTGCAAGCCTTTAATCCTAGTATTCTTTCTGAGGTAGAAACGGGCAGATCTCTGTGAGTTCAAAACCAGCCTGGTCTACATATAGAGTTCCAGGCCAGCTAAGGCTACACAGTGACACCCTGTCTCAAAAAGCTAAAAGACAGAAAGACAGACAGGAGAAATATGAGCTAAATATATGCTAAAGGACACAAGCATCAACGAGTTATTACTCAAGATATCTACCTAAAGAAAGAACTCATGCTAGCTAGCTATTCATACATTAAAAAATAAATAAATAAATAAATAAATAAATAAATAAATAAATAAATGAGTCCTTTAAAGAATACTGAAAACCACGGAACCATATTCCTGAAAAGGGTAACTTTACAGTCTATGAATTACATCTTAACAAAGCTGTTCTGCAGAAACTGCTGTCACCTCTGTGTCACAGTGCAGTCAAAAGGTGACAGCGTCACACGGTTCAGCCCTATAGCCCAAGTGGACGACAGAACATGCTCCCATGCCTGTCATATGCTACCCATCCCCACTGGGTGACCAGGTCACCCTTCTCCCACTCAAGAAGGGCTACTGGGTGCAAGAAAGAATAGCATGTATTGGGCCCGTGTTGTGTAGCACAGCTTGTCAGGCCCAAGAATATAACCAATTCCATACTTTATTATTGGAAAACAGTTGCCTGTGGGCCAGGTGTGCTGGTACATGCCTGTAATTCCAGGACCCAGTGCGCCAAGGCAGGAGGACTGCAAGTCTGAGGTCAACCTGGGTTACAGAGCAAGTTCCAGGCCAGCACAGACTATACAGTAAGACCCTATCTCTAAGACATAAAGCAAGCAAACAAAGCTTCGAAAACACTTCTCATCTGATGCACAACCAGATGCCTGTTATCAGCCCAGGGGAGAGGAGTGGGTTGATAGCCACAACCGTCCCTTACCATGCCCTTGCCCTTGTCAATCCATAGAACCTGTCTATATGGAAGGTGTCACACGTAGTCAATCTATAGGGCCCATCTTTATGGGAGATGTCACAGGTCCTTTACAAAGGGTTTCCATGGAGTCATGTCTTAAGCCTTATTGTGCACATGGAATTGAGTTAATCCTCACCAGGAAAGTTTTCACCAAATTGTGCTGTGCTTAAATATGCGTAAAAAAAAATTTGGGGTGAGACTCCCAAAGTTTAAACTAACAGCAGCTCCTGAGTCACGTTGCACCTCACTACCCCACTACCTTCTTGCCTCTCCTGAATCGTTAGTCTACTGGCTGTGGTCCTCACAGTGACAACCCCACCCCACCCCACCCTGCCACCCCATCCCAGGCACTCCACTGAAATCAGGTCCTGGGTCCGAGAACAGAGAAGTCTCACGGTCTCCCCGAAGGAAGGCCAACACTAAGCACTTACTATGTGGCGTGAACTCCACCATAACTCCATAGGCAACATGTTTGTTATTCCCAGTTTACAGATGAGGGAGCCAAGTTAACTAGCTGGCTCCATGTTCTATGGACGGTGGGGTAGAA
Source organism: Psammomys obesus (assembly GCF_907164565.1). Taxonomy (NCBI): domain Eukaryota; kingdom Metazoa; phylum Chordata; class Mammalia; order Rodentia; family Muridae; genus Psammomys; species Psammomys obesus. Next base: position 6,424,196 of record NW_026596125.1, on the reverse strand, counting down.
CTGCTTTCTGATGCGGGAGGTCAGGCTCCCAAACCTGCCCTCTTAGCAACAGGCTTCCAACTGTTCCCACATCTTCAATGACCACACACACACACAAACACACACACACACACACACACACACACACACACTGGAGCTAGGCATGATGAGACATGCTTATAATCCCAAGACTTGGAAGGCTGAGGCAGCAAGCTTGTTTCAAGTTCAAGGCCAGCCTAGGCCAAGAATGAAACTCTGGAGGAAGAAGGGGAAGGAGGGAAAATGAGAGGGAATCAGTGAGGGCCTTACTGGAGGGTGGGGAAACACAGACACATGACTGCCGGTGACAGCTGGAGCCAACTCCACTCTGCCACCACCTGCCTCACATGTCTAAGGACCACCTAGCACCTAGGCAGGCATGTCTAGCCTTCAAGTGCAGGCTTGCTGTCCTTGAGTGACCCTGTTCTTTGTTCCTGGGAGTTGTGAACTGTAGACAGGAAGGAGACTGGAGCTAAGCAAACAAGATAGGGACAGGCCTCCGAGGAAGTCAACTGAAATTGCCCCAAGCTGCCAGGACTGGGGTCAGACAGAGGCCTGCCACCAAGGGCACACGGAAGGCACAGAGGTGACAAGCGGATCTTCCAAACAGGGGGGCAATGAGTCCATGCATGCCCTGCTGGTGGGAACAAAAACAGACAGGAGTACTCCAAGAGCTGTGTGGCCCCTACATCCCATGTTTTAAGTGCACCATACAGCCAACCCTACTGTTCTCAATTCTATGTCCAGGAATCCAGCAAAAACACAGAAAGAAAACTGTTCCTCTCTAGAGTGGTTGAATAAAGCAACAGCACAAGGGCATTTAAAAAGCTCAGAGGGCTGGGAGATGGCCCAGTGGGGTCAGCACCTGCTATGTAGACAGGAAGACGGGAGTCTGCATCCCCAAACACACGCTGGCTTCATGATAGAAACTACTTATGTAAGTAAATCACCATGTAAATTTCTACACATGTGGTCCTTGAAGAAAATGCTGGGCAGGTGATACAGAGGTTGGCTCCAATTGTCACAACTAAGTCACTCTTCCTCCCTCCTGCTTCAGCAAGGCCTTCTCTGGACTTCCTTTCTTCCTATATAAATCTATAAATTCATAGCAGAGGCAGAAAAGGCACCAAATAGACACCAAACCATACTCTTCCACTTTTGCTTTAAATATTTTCGGATTTCTGTATTATCTGCCATTGTTCATTATCATCTGCCCTAAGCCGTTTTGTGGAATTAAAATCATCAGTATTAAAAAAAAAAAAAAGTCTCTTAAAGCTCAGAGGAAGCAGTGACCGTCTAGGGAGTGGAGGGCCAGCCACAGGCTCACTTACACCAAGTGGGATGGCTGCAGGTTTTCTGTTCCCACCCTCTGCAAGTACAGGAAGAAAGGAGCAGGCAGGCTCAAACCGTCACCCTAGTCAACTCTATGTTGCAGTCCCAAAGAACCATCCTGGCCCTGCATCCTGATGCCGAGAGACACATAGTTGCTGCGCTCCCAATCGAACCACAAAGATCTGAAGAAGCTTCAGGTCTCCTGTTGCCTGTGTTTGGTCAGACTGCCAGGTAGAATTTTAGAGGAAAGCTGGGTGTGGTGGAACTGCCTTTCATCCCAGCATTTGGGAGGCAGAGGCAGGCAGAGCTCTCCAAGTTTGAGGCCAGCCTGGTCTATACAATTAGTGCCAGGACAGCCAGGGCTGCAGAGAGATATGACTCAAAAACAAAACAAAATAAACAAAAATTTAAGATGATAAACACGATAAACTGCAGGATGATACCCCAAACTGCATGTGTAGCAATGCGCAGAGTATGATCATTTTCCCCATGAACACAGGCTTCCAAGCTAAAAGAACGTGTAAGAAAAGAGTTACAACACAAGACGCCTCTTGCTCGATATTTGAAAAACAAAATAGACATGTTTTTGTAACGTTATTCCAGGACCCACCCTTCCAAACCACAAGATTCTTGTGCCGGCTTATACTTTACTTTCACCTTTTCCAAAACAACTTTTGAAAGTTCAAGTCTATAAAATTCTTGAGTTTCTGAATCAAAACGGCTGTGGCACCGTGCCAGCACCAGCGTGGGGGAAAGATGTACTCAATCCAGGTGGCTTTCCTGGTGCAGTGGTGCAAACTTTTAATCCCAGCGTTCAGGAGTTAGAGACAGAGGAAGGATCGTCTCCATGGTGACACAGTGGTTCCAGGACAGTGAGACCCTGTCTCAAACGGGAAAAAAGAGATACACAATGCATCTTTTTTCCCACAGAAGAAAGTTACTGTGAAAACAAACAAAGAGAAAGAACAAAGCTTGACGTGGTGGTGCACAGCACTAATCTGAACAGTTGGGAGTTGGAGACAGGTGGATCCCAGAGTTCCAGGACAGCCAGGGCTACACAGAGAAACTCTGTCTTGACAAACAAACAAACAAAAACAAAAAAAAAAAAAGAAAAAGAAAAAGAAAAAAGAAAGTGTAGTGTGTGTAAGAAAACCAAAAGTAAACAAAACTGAGCCGAGGCTGTCCCTGGGTAACCTGGGCCCCCAAGCCTTGTTCGCTGCAGCACTGGCTATTAGAAGCCTGGGAAGGTGACCTATTTTAATCCATGCGAGGAATGCCCAAAACTGGCTCAACAGACCACAGGTCCAATAGGATGGGGTTCTCTTCCACTCTCTCGACCTCCCAGGTTGCAGCGTTCTGGATTTATCTGTATTTGTGGTTTCCACATCCCACAGTGGGGCCAGACCCGGCTCCACCTAGTGGAGTTGAAGCCACAGGTCCTCAAAGATACTGTTCCTGCAACTCTGGCTGTTTTTTCTCAGCTGTGCTTTTAAACATGAAATCAGGGTTCCTAATGGTACCCAAAATGGAAAATGAATCACGTCACTGAGGGTCACACAATTAGTCTTGGTCACAGATGGCTCTTCAAATTAGTGCTAAGAATGAAGGCAGGCAATAGAGACATTCTCTCGGGGGTATGGTTGGCCACTCAAAAAGCAGCTGGAATTCTGAACCCAAAGCTATCCACGGTATCCAGAGCACCCAGAAAGACTTGCCTGCAGGCTCCAAACAGTGACAAGCTGCATCGCTGAGCCTGAACGCAGGCTCTCCTTTAGACTCAGCCCAAACCCAGGACATCTGGCTTCCCCTGCGGCAGAAGCTGAGACCACTCAAGGCTCTCCACTCAACTCTCCAAGCTAAGTGTGCGGGAGAACAAACCAGTGATCCCATGGCCAAAGATGAGCCAAGCCTTGGAGTGGGGAAAGGAAAAGAGATGACTCAGTTCAGAGTTGGTTATGGGACCACAGAGGACATTGAGAAAAGGAAATAACTGGCCATCAGTCTTTCACTGGGGGAAAACCAAACTATGTTGTTAAACTGAAACCACAATGGAAGATCAAAGCAAGAGGGTAGAAAGTTCAAGACTGGGCGAGGCGGGGGAGGGGTCGTCACCTGCTCACTGAACCAGAAACCAAAGACCATTTCATCCAAGTGTTTGATGCTGGCTGACAAAACAAAGCTGACTGGTGAAGGGCATCACTGACCAAACTACCCCACTTAAAACCTGCCGGCAGGGCAACCTGGGAAGGAGGACTCCCTGGGAGACGAGAACCAAGTCCCATTAAGCTGTCTGCTGACTTCTACAAGTGCGCCTGTGTGAGCAACTCAGTAAGTCAGCAAGACCCGCCTGTACAGCAACCCACGCACTGCTCCTCCAGGTGGGAGGCCTCACCTCAAACTGCAGATGCTGGAAACCACAGGGGTTCTTACCTCAAGCCAGACAAGCCCTGGGTGCAGGAGGCTGTCTTGAGATGGTATGGAACAGCTAGAGCACTCCCGGAGGCTCACATGTCGGACGCCAGTGACGCTCTCAACACACCTCCAGACACTACAAATGTCTTCTGGAGGGGGCAAATAACCCTTAGCTGGGAATCACTGCTTTAAGCTCGGCCTCACCATGAACAGATCACTACCAAGAGGAACACCTAACTCCAGACACACGACAGACTCAAGCAAGTCAAGTTAAACTCCAGGCCTCAGTCTCGCTAGGCAGTTGCCACCAACGTGCCAAACACAATGCACCCCAAGGACCACCAGTAACAACAGTGATGATCACTATTATGTTTAACCATTCAGCCTGTGCTAAAAGTCTTCTCCACATTGTTTCTCTCTCAGACATCACGACCCCATGACCCCAACATGGTGTCAGGCTGTGCCAAACCCATGGGCTGGACGCTGCTACATCTCACTGCCCATTATGTAGTCAATAGCTACATGTTTTTTTTATTGACATTTTTGTAATAAATGTAATGTATTTACGTTCAATATAGAGTAAACAGCGTGTTTTCCACTTTGGAAAGCAGTCTGGCAGTTCTTTGAAAAGTTATCCAGTGTTGCCAACTGACCCACTGCACAGAATTGCAAACATAAGCCAGTGTTTACACTTATAACCCCAGCACTGGGGAGACTGAGGAAAGAGGAATGCCACGAGTTGCAGGCATCTTAACTACAAGGAATCCAGAAGAAATAATAAAATAAAATAAAATAAAAATCAATGGGCTACAAGATGGCTCAGCAGGTGAAGGTGCCCACCACTGAACCTGGCAATCAGGGTTTCACCCCTGGGACTCATCAGTGAGACAACTTTACATGTTGCCCTCTGACCTCCACAGCCATTGTGCCCGTCCACATGCACTCACATATATGTATGCGCACACAGAAGAAATGAGTAAATGTGGGAGAAAAGGAAAACAGCGCATAATGCAAAAATGTCTGCATCACTGTCCCCATGACATTATCCCCAATGGCTTCAAAGCAGAAACTGCCCAAATGACCAACCGATAAATGGATAAATATAAACTATGGGGCACCCATGCCATAAAACACACAATGTGGGGCTGGGGAGATGGCTCACTGAGGAAGAACACGTGTGCTGTAGCCAAGGGGACTCGAGTCAAACCTCCAGCACCCATATGATATCTAGGCAAAGTGTGAGTCAACACCCAGGCACTAGCCAGAGGAGGCAGGCAGGACCCCAGAGCTCGCGAGCCAGTCAGCACAGCCAAGGCAAGCTTCAGTTCAGTAGAACGTCTCAAGGCAATAAGATGGGGGTGACCCTCTGCTCTGGGCTCCACGTGTGAGCATGGGCACACAGACCCACGTACTCACACACACACACACCACACAGAAAAGAAATGAAAGACTGATACATGCTACAACGCAGGGCAACTCTAAAGACTGATGTTTGGTAAGATACGCCAGTCGGGGGCTATGCCTTATATGAAATGTGCAAGGAAAGCAGATCCAGGGAAACAGACTCGTCATTGCTGAGGGCTGGAAAGGGTGTGGGTGGGGAGGGACTGCTAATTTCTATGGGCTTCCTCTTGAGGGTGAGGAGATAGTCTAAAATGTTACAGGGCTACGCAGTTCTGCGACCACACGAAAACAGGAAATTTATGTAAGGGCTTTTTCTGTTTTGTTTTGTGTACAACATTGGCTGGCCTAGGACTCATATAGGCCAGGCTGGCTTTGAATTTTAAATTATATAAGAATTAAATAGAGTTACAGACTCAGTTTCTCAGAGATACCTTACTCAAAACACAGGTGGCTGAGCAGCTCCTGAACTGCACAGCCTAGACAGAGGCCACCCCCAACATCACGGAAAGAGCTCCTGGACAGTGCGGCCTGAGACCTTGCTGGAGTTCAGAAATGTCCATGAAACTAAATTCCAATAGGAGGGTTTACAGGAACTCAGAAATGGTCTTCGATAAAATGCTAACTCTGGAATACCAAACAGTCTAAGGAAATAAGGACAGGGAGGCTACGTTCTGTAAGCCACGTAGGCCTACCATTGTACAAGAAAATTATGATAGTGACTGCCCTGAAATACTGTTTGTAATGATCAGAAGTTCAAGGTTGTCCTTAACCACATAGCAAGTTCAAGACCGGCTTGGGCTACATGAGACTGTACCTCAAAACAACGAGACAGAGGGTGTGGAAGATGGAACAGGGCATGTGGTGTTTCCCATAACCTAGTACTCAAGGGTACTAGCACCAAGTACCTAGCACTAGGTACCTAGCACCATAGTACCAAGTCCGCAGCCGGGAAATGGAATAGTGGCTCTAAAATAAAATCTAAAACATGGAGGGTGGGGGGAGGAGTAAAGGTGATATGAAATTGAGAGGCATAGTGAGAAAAGCAAGAACAGGGCCCAATCAAAATCAGTTTTGAAGTTTGCTGAGGAGCTCCACAGATGGCATCTGGAGGCTGCACCCACAGCACTGGCGCATCACCTTATGGACACAGACATTTCTACTAAAACCTTCTTTTTAACAACACAGTCAGGTAATCTGGTTGGATCTACAGACCATCCGAGGGAAAACAATGCTACGTCATCTCAAGCCTAAATTAACTGGAGGGAACAAATGCCAAGGCCTTCCCGTTTGCAAAATGCAGCCTTTTTATTCTCTTCCGATTCAAGGGATCCCCACGTGTTGAGTCACGGATGCCCTACGAGAGAGTTACAGAGAAGTTCCTAACTACAGAAGTCCCTAGGCTGATGAACGTTCTCGGTCTGCGTGGCAAGAGACAGCCGCTCAGTCAAAAGCCGGTGCTGGGAAGAGCCACCTACCAATGCACACACATTTCAAATAGAAAATGTGCGTGCAGGTGGGCAAGGCGGTGCACACTGTACCCCAACACTTTCAAGCAGAGGCATCACAGAAAGTTCAGCAGCAGCCTGGTCAACAATATATTGAGTTCTTCCAACCAGGGCTATAGCTAACAAAACCCTGTCTAAACTACGGCCCTCACTCCCCCCCATACCCTCTGACAAAACAGATCCCTAAGGCGGCCCAGCGGTTGTGGCATTAGACTGCTAAACCCTGCAAAAAAATAAACAGAAAACGATGCTATTTGACAGAGACATTTCAGGGAGGGAGACACAGTGAGGTCCCCACACCACCTTCCACCAAGAATTCAAGGTGCCACCTGAGCAATCCGGGGGTCGCTACAGAAATAAAGGCCCCAGGGTGCTCCCTGACAGATGCTCTCTTCAACTTTTTTCCCCTTTCTGATTTGCACACACAAAACCCCAAACGAAAAACTCTAAATTGACTAATCTGTGCTAGATTCAAAGTTAATAATTATATTGCAGCTTCCATTCCAAAGGTTAAACACCAAAACACAAATCTCACCATAGATATCTGGTGACTGATTGGACTGAAGGACACAGGGGATTAGGGTGAGACAAGAGTGTAAAGGGTGTTGGGGTGACGGATGGGAAGGCTAGGAAGGAGTGGGCAGCTCATAAGAAAACTTTCCCTCTCTGCAGGAACTGTCCGCCACCACACAACAGCTGCGGCCAGTGCTAACACCCAACCAAACGGAACGAGGAGCAAAGTACAAAAGCCACCCTGTCCCCAGAGTAAGTATTGGAAGTGCCAGAAATGTGGTAAGAAAACAGTCTGTGATTGATGCGCTAGAATTAGAGCCTTACACCCAAGACCCTCACGGGGCTCCCGGACGCGGTGGAATCTCCCACTTTCCAATCCTTTTCCTTGAAGAGGAGGATCCAGCTCTTATTAGCGACCAGCCCACCTGCAGAGGCTTCACATACTCCTAAATTAAGCCCCTGAACAGGGTGATTGGATGGTTACAGAGAACCACCCTCAGAGACACCCAAAGAAACGGGAAAGCATTCCCGTTTGCTATTCCGTATGCTATTCCATCCATACCTAAGCTTAACCAGTCCTGAGAACTGTAACATTTCTAAGAGACAAATTTATTTCTCCTGCCAGTTTATGGTTTTAACTAAGAAAACAAAGAACTTCAACAAAGGCTAAAAACTACCCTAGGAAAGACTATATGAAAGGTCATAAAATGAACTCTATTTCTTTCACACATTATTTCCCAGATATACTCCCACCCCCGATAAGGCATAGCAACAGATAAGCTGATAAATAAGTAGTATACACACAAAGGGGATTACTGGTTACAATGTGGATGAACCTTAAAAGCATGATGGTAGTGACAGAGGCCAAACACCAAAGACGCCATACATACTGTAACATTCCATTACACAAACTATCCAGAACAGGTAAATCCACTGAGGCAGAATGCAGATTGGTGCTTGTCAAGAGCCTGGGGTAGGAGGGTGGGGATGAGGCAGAAACAGGGAGTAACTGGTTAATGGGGACGGGATTTTCTTTTGGATGATTCAACTGTTTTGGAACTAGATAGCGGAGGTGGTTGCACAACACTGAATGTACTGAATGCCACTGAGTGATTCACTTTAAAACTCTTGATTTTGTTATGTGAATTTCAACTCACTTAAAAAAATCTATCAAGTCACAGAACCTGGGTGGGTGAAGACAGAGGATCTTGAGTTCAAGGCCAGCCTGACCTACAGAGCAAGATTCTGTCTTAAACAAAACAAAACTCAATCATTTGTGGGTTGTGTTTTTTTGCTTTAGGATGATACTCAGGAGCAAAGCAATTGGATAGGCGAAAGGGCTGCCCTGAAGCTCTAAGGGGAAAGGCGAGTGTTTGGCTAACAATTTTTGCTCTTCATCAGAACATGAAGTTAAGTGCTATGCTGTACAGGCTGTCCCCACGCTGCCTGTGCCTGGGAATGCTTTTCTGAAAAAAAGGACAATGATGGGAACAAAGTGAAGAAAGTAAAATGATAGAAGCTTTGCCAGTTTTAACAGAGGAGGGGTGATTCCCCCTACGGCACCCCACCCAATTTGGCACCAAGAGTAACGCTTCAATTAGGGTTTCGAAACGCCAGCCCGAGCTAGAATCAGCATAAGCAAGCTTCTCTGCCTGGACAAAGAGCAAGCCACCCACCCAGCAGGACAAGCTGGGGTGCTCCATTTGCTGCGGATATTGCTATCACAACCACGCTTTGGATGAGCACCAGGGACCTGTTCTTCCCAGGGCAGGCAGCCTAGCACCCCGGGCTTCTCACAGCTCCACTCCACTACTTCATCCCTCCTATCTTCCAAGAACCCTACCTCCAACAACGGGCCACCAACGTGCCATGCCTTCCAGCATCAAAAACAGGGCCAGGACGCCCTCAGAACTTTCCTTTGTCCAGCCTGAAATAAATACCCTGCCGGGCCCTCCTCCCTCTGGGGCCAGTTCAGCAGCCTGTGGTCCATCCACACGCTGGTGCGGCTCCTGACTCCACTGCGGAGCAGAAATAAGCCCAACCTGAGCCAGTGTGCATCAATATCCAGGAAGAGTGCCTCCAGCGCACCTACCATACCTACCCTCTCTCAAAGGACCCTCAAGTCGCCTGGCACCACTGCCTCTGCCATCTTCTTGACATCCAAATCGTCACAGGTGTCCCTCAGCTAGACACCAACGCCCCCTTCACCCTGTCCCCGCTGGACACGGGCGTCCCTTCCGAAAACGCTCAACTCTTTGCAAACAACCCTCTTTGAGACTCCCTCTTGCCAGGCCTCGACCACCCAAGACCCCCCCCCCAAGCTGGCCCAGACGCCCTCCCCTTACCTGCGGGGGCTCAGCCCTCACTGACAGGGGGCTGGGCAGCGCCTGGAGGAGCAGGAGCGCCATGCCACCCACGAGCCTTCTCCTCTCCATCCCCCTCCTGCTCCTGCTCCTCCGCCACGGCGCCGCCACCCCTCCTCCTCCCTCTCTTCTTCCCTCTGCTTCCTTCTTCCCTTCTTTTCCTGTTTCGCTCTCCCCTCCCGCTTCCGGCTCCGCTCCACCCCGCCCCAGGCAAAATGCCCTCCCAGATGCGGAGGAGGGTCTCCAGCTCCCGGGCCTCATTGGCTCCTAATTTTCGTCCATTGGTCAACATAGCTGTGCGTCACCTACCAGTCCCAGCCCACCTCGTGCTGCGGTGAGTCAGCCAATGAAAAGTGGGAGGAAGCCGGGCCATCTTGAATGCTGCGAGGTGTGCAGGAGAGCCGTGCGCCCCGCCCCGCAGAGAGTGGCGGAAGTAAAGGGGCCTGGGGAATGACCGCCCGGACGCGCTGAAAAGGATGACCCCGTGTAGCCATTTTGAGCGTGGCGGAAGTGCTAGGTTCCCACGCTTCAGGGGTGGTGCAGTTCTGAAGAGTGAAGCAATTGCAGCCGAAGGCACTTTAGTACAGGCAGCCCTATCATCAGAATCCCTTTTTCAATTCCACTACCCATGCAGCAGCTTAGAATCTGAATTCCCTATTAAATAACACCTCTATTAGCGACAGTGCTCTGCCATCTCATGTTTCCAGGACAATATTTCTTGTGGCTCTCCTCAGAAACAGCTGATAGCCACTACTCGCTGCTTCACTCGTGATATCGTCCAGTTAAATGGAAATGGCTTCCCTCTGCTCAGCAGAGTCGCCAGTCCTCCACGCTCTCAAACCCCATCCACACACCGCAATGACAGTCCACACAAACCCAAACATCATTTACTATGTAGCAGCTTCACCTTTGAGAACACTTGTCCGGCTGCGAGGGGGATGTGCCTGTGATAAATGGCTTGCATAGGCTAGCCCTGAGCTCAGACCGCAGTACGGACCTAAGAAAAGGAGAAGTGGAAGAGATACAGGGAGGGAGGGAAGGAAAAAAAGAAAGAAAGAAATCTAAGACTAGACTTCAATTATTTACAGGATGCATTAGGTTAGGGTTTTTGCTTGTTTGTTAATGTGGGTCTCCCCATGTCCATGCTAGCCAGGAGCTAAGTAACTCCCTGGCCTCAAAGTTGTAGTAGTTTTCCTGCCTCAGCCTCTCACATGCTGGGATTGTCTCTATCTTAATCTCCCCCCACCAGGGGCTATAAAATGCAACTGGTATCTCTGTCAGTCTCTAGTTCATTCATCCATCTGTCAAGTGAAGCCCCTTAGAAAAGTAAAGATTGACCGGTCGGCAAAAGCCAAATTATTTTCACGCCACAGTATCTCCTAACTGTGGCCAGGCATATTCACCAATGGGAGACTCTAGTTCATTTCCTCTGTTTATATGAAAATTACCGTTAAAAAGAAATACAAAACCCTTCACATCTGGGTTAGTGGTTCCCATGCAAAGCCCCCCTATTTGTTATAATGCCTTTCAACATCCTACAGGCCAGTTCAAAGAAGGCAGGAGTGTTAGAAAAGGAGGATGACATGCATTCAGAGTGCCCTGGACTGGAGATGACCGATCTCAACAGCTGTACATGTACCCAAGAATAGACCTCAATAACCGTGCATGTACCCGAGGACAGACCTCAACAGCAGTACACGTACCTGACACTAAGGTCTTGGGACTTCAAAGGAAAATCAACTCATCTCAAAGTCCTCCTAACCACAACATAATCCGAAAAGGAGCTTTCCGAAAGAAAGATGATCTGAGCTGCACAGTGGTGGTGCACACCTTTATCTCAGCACTCAGGAGGCAGATCTATCTATCTGAGTTCGAAGTCAGCCTGATCTACATAGTGAGTTCCAGGACTGCCAGGGCTGCATAGAAAGACCCTGTCTCAAAAATAAAAAATCATCTGTGAGCCCAGACATGCCAAGAGGCTTGCAGATCTAGAAAGCTAAGTGAGGGCTGCTCCTTCCAGAGGCTCCAGTGAGGGCTGCTCTTTCCAGAGACTCCAGTGAGGCCCACTCTTTCCAGAGGCTCCAGTGAGGGCTGCTCTTTCCAGAAACTACAGTGGGAATTTTCTCAAGTTGATGTTTCTTTTCCAGTTTGTCTTTGGAATAGAAAAGCTGAAGCCAGAGCCGGCTGAAAAACAGACTTTTCTGCTCATGTACCAGCCAACATCACATTTTCCACGTTAGAACATAAAGGAAACCTGGAAACATACTGAGAGAGAAGCCAGAAACAGAAGGCCCATACTGTGCTTTGATTGACAATAAGTGTCTAAAGCAGGCAAATCTGGAGACAGCAAATGGATGGAGGGTTGGAAGGGGTGGGGTCTGTCAGAATGAGGCGTGGCTGCTGATGGTAATGAAGGTGTTCTAGATTACAGTAAGGACAACTATAGAACTTTGTGACTGGACTGAAAGCTACTAGATCATAGGGTTTAGAAGGATGAATGGAGTTGCTCAGCTGTAATCTCATCACTTACATGTCTGGGGTGAAAGGCTGAGGCCTGCATAGCCTGGGCTCCATCAAAAAGGAAACATCACTTTCAAGGTATGTGGGTTACATTTTACTTTTTAATATGGGCGTGGGATTAAATTGCAGCTGAGATTTTAGCGTCAGATACACACTCTCCTTTCAGTGCAACTGCATCTTCGGGTTCCACCTCAGACCCATAGAACAGGAAGCTAGGTCCACCTGGGTGTTCACTCTTCAGGTGACCCCAGTCCCCCCCCCCCCCCCCCCGTCAAGGCAGGGTCTTTATATTGCCCTGGCTGGCCTGGAACGAGATATGTAGAGCAGGTAGCCTCAAACTCATGAAGCTCCATCTGCCTCTGCTTCCCAAGTGCTGGAATTAAAGACATGTCCTGCAGGTCTAGTATTTGTTCCTGAAAGCCAGTTTCAGGGTAGGGGAAGCAGATGTTAAAAGTCTACATGACACATATACAATGTCACATGTCTCATACATTAGTTGTTCTCTCTTTATAATCCTTTAAGAAGCGTAAGAGCATGTTTAGCTCCCATGTGCACACACACACACACACACACACACACACACAAAGACAACAGTGGAGCCGGTAAATCTGACCGATGGCCACGGTGCACTGATTCCAGCCCTAAGGCAACACATATCCCACAGGTAGACCTGTGGAACATCAGGACAGGCGAGTGAGTTCTTCTCATTAGGGGACTGAACGATGGTCTCCAAGCATCAGGCAGGCTCCCTTATAGTTGTGATATCCTCTGGCATGCCAAGGCCAAAGCTAAACAGACAGTGGTTCCTGCTTTCCATCAGGAGCTAGCAGCTTAGTTTGCAGACAGAATTTCATGTTCTTTCAAATCATTTATTCAGTTCATAATGATGAGTTTGGACAAGGTCACAAATTTTGCCAGACAAAATTCATATCCACATTGGCCCCAGGTAAGCCACAGTCCCCGAAGGCTGAAGGAATAAGGCAGGAACTAAAGTTGCCCTTTGCTGTGTCTCCTGAGGCTCTTTGGTCCTGGTGGATTTCCTCTCAGAGGGATCTGAGTACAGCTCCCTGACCCATCAGCACACACCAGGCTCTTTGGTATCTGACTGAATGGGCTGAGGAAGGGAGGCTGCCAGGATAGGATTCCCACTGGAATGTGTGGCAGGTGCCTTCACTCACAGTGAAGGACTTGTAAAACAGAGAAGGCAATTAGAGAAGAGACTTCTCTCAAAATAAAGGTCCCAGAAATGGATCTGGATGTGATATCAAGACAGAATAAAGTCATTATCGAAGGGATAGAACTTGATGCTCCACAAAATTTGGTGAAATGACTATGTACACTTTTTTGTTTTGTTTTGTTTTGTTTTTCAAAACAGGATTTTTCTCTGTGTGACCCTGGAACTCACTCTGTAGACTGGGCTAGGCTCCAATTCAGCAATCCTCCTGCCTCTGCCTCCTGAATGCTGGGATTACAGAAGTGCATCCCCACCCCGACCCCATACACTCTTAAGTTTCTTTGGACCTGGTGGATTTCTGCTCAGAGGTACCTCTTTCCTATCAGTATATCAGTACCTCTTTCCTACAGTCTCTTTGGTATTTGTCCAGCTGTTTGTCTTTTTCAGTACAAATGACTCTAAATGCTGAAAACTCAGATCCAGCAACATTCCCAATGAGGCATCTAAGTCGGGGCACAATGGGGAAGGGAATAATGAGTTCCTAAGGGCCTACACACCAGTCCCTCTTCTCTTCCCGATAGGAAGCTGGAGAGATAGCTCAGCAGGTAAGAGCGGAGGCTGCTCTTCCAGAGGACCTGGGTTTGATTTCCAGCACACACGAGGCTCACAGTGGTAACTCCAGCTACAGAGGACCTGACACCCTCTTCTGACCTCTGTGGACACTGTACACAGAGACAAATAGATGAAGGCGAACCCCCACACACATAAAATAAAGATAAATGATAAAAAGCCTTTCAGAATCATAGAGGTGTCTCCCTTGCTTGGGAAGGAGGAAGTGGGAGGAAAGAGGAAGGGGACTTAGTCCATCTATGGTCTTGACTGGAAAAGATTCACGAGTTTCCTAATTACTCCAGATTATGTAAGTATAAAAGTATCTCCTGAGAAGGCCTCGGCTTCTGGACCCAAGGGACAGGAGTCAAGGACAAAGCAGACAGAATACGTCTGTCCTTCATCCCTCACTTTTTTGAGACAATGTCTCTAACTCAGGCTAGCCTGAAATTGCCCATGTAGGTAAGGTTGACTTGGAACTTTTTTTTTTTTCTTCCAGACAAGGTTTCTTTAGGCAGCCCTGGCTGTCCTGGACTCCTTCTATATATCAGGCTGGCCTCAAACTCACAGAGATCTGCCTGCCTCTGCCTCCGAGTGCTGGGATTAAAGGCGTGCACCACCACTTACCCCCAGACTTTGCACTTCTAATCCTCCTGCCTACCTCCCATGTACAAGAATCACCAGCGTATAAAACCATGCCTGAATCACATAGTGCCAAGGGTTGGGTCCAGGGCTCTGAGTGGGTGCTAGGCAAACACTCCCAACTGAGTTACACCCTACCACCACCTCCATCCCCTCTTGAATTTTTGTTCTATGGTCCAATAAATTAGGTAACTGTCTCCCTCCCCACCCACCTACTCTATTTTCCAATCTAGCCTGGCTCAGACCTTACTGCAAGAGGAATGTGGACACAGGTATGCACAGCTGCCAGGAAAAAGCTGGTCCATCCAGGGTTGGTCCTTGCAGGCTCGGGCACTTAGAGACCCTTATTAAAGTAGACAAAGAGGGCTTGTTCTCCGTACTTGGCCTTGACGGTGTTCTGTAGCTCTGGTTCTAGATAGGACACTGGTAATTCGCTGAAACGGAAACCAGAAGCGGGTTATGAGGATGCTACTACCTAAGATAATCAGCAATTTACCCTGAGAAAAAAAAGCCCATCCCACATGTCCCCTCTAAGAAGCCCATCCTAGTTTGCACTAATTATCAACTCTATGAAGCCTAGAATCACCTGAAGAGTCTCACTGTTTCTATCAAGTTCACCCGTGCGCACATCTGTGAGGAACTGTCGATTATTGAATGACATGGGAGCATTCGCAGACTATGGGCGGCACCATTCCCTATGCAGGTGGCCTTGGGCTCTATGAGAAAGCGAAGCATGAGCCTGTGTGAACAAGCCAGCAAGCACCATGCCTCCATGGCTTCTGCTTGAAGCTCCTGTTTGAGTTCCCGCCCAACACAGATGTATTAGCCAAATGAATCCTCCCTCCCCAGGGAACTGTCTCCCTGAAAGAGATTTCACACAGTTCTACAGGATAGGACCCCAAAGACAGACTTAAGGACTCACTGGATCTATTTGTCCCTCTTCCCAGTGTGGCCACACTGAATAAAATTTATTCTGCTTCACACACACACACACACACCAACTAGCCAATCAGAAAACAACCCAAACACCTGGGGTTGGAGAGCTGGCTTCTATGTCAGGCAGTTCAATTCTGCCCATAACTCAAGGCCCTCTTACGGCCCTAGCTAACACCAGCAGATAGACACACAGCACATAGCTGTGAATAAAACAAATCCTTCTTCCCCTAAGTTGCTGTTAGTCATGGTTTTCCTCACAGCAACAGAAAGAAACAGCAGAAACCATTCCGATTGTTAACGATAGCCCTCTATTGTGTGTGTGTGTGTGTGTGTATGTGACATGTAACTGAAGGCCAGAGAGTAACCTCAGGTGCCTTTCTCAATTGTCCTCCATTTTATTGGGGGGGAAGGGGGGGTCTCTCATGGAACCGGAAACTCACTGACCTAGCTAGGCTGGCTGGCCAGGGAGCCTCAGGGATCTACCTGCCCCAGGAAAACACTGGGGTTAGGAGCATATACCACTGCCCGCAGCTTTTCTACGTGGGCTTCGGGTGTTCTAACTCAGATTCTGGGGTTTGCACGCAAGCACTTTACCAACTGACCCATCTCCTCAGACCTTTTCTTAAGTTCTTCGAGACAGGGTTGGAGAAAAAACAAAACAAAAATGTTTTTAACTTCTTTTGTTTGCTAGGGTCCATATATCCCAGGCTCGCCTTGAACTCGTGATCCTCCTGCTTCAAGCCCACGACCTACCCTCAGTGTGAGACCGCAAGTTCCAACTACACGCTCACCTAATTCCTGATTTTCACAGCCAAAATTATCATCGGCCTCTGTTTGTCAGACCAAATGTTACATTTTACCTCTAGTTCATTCTACCTGGGTAGACTACAGTTCCTGAGTTAAGCATGTGTCTTCTCCACAAACTTCTAAGCACAGTGCTTAGGACACAGGAAGTGACCGGTAGATGGCCAATGAACCCCAGAGGGTGGAGAACGCTACTATCTCAGGTCAGACACAAGCTTCCCTGCTTCCTGGAACCGGCCTCCAGCTGACCCTCGGCTCATGTCCCTTTCCCATCATCCATTCTCCCACCCTCCCCTCCAGGAAACACGGAGGAAGCAGAGAGGAAGAGGTTCATACACAGACCCAAACACCAGCCAGAAAAAGCAGATTAAATGCCTTATTCAGCTTTAAAGACCAGATCCAGAAGAGACCTTGCTAACGCTCAGCTAGCAGTCAGGAAACCTCCTGCTGTCCCCACCATCCCTCTAAGGTACTGGGTGGGAACAAATTGTACTCCTGGGTTCTCCCCAACCCCAGAGACCTGGCTGGTGTGCTCTTCACCCCTCATTAAAAGGCCAGAGTTTAGGCAGATGGGTACTTGACCTTAGAAACATTCTCTTTCCTGCCCATCCCTCTCTCTCAGCAGGTCAGTTGGAGAGCAGTAGCAGAGTGATTGATAAAGCAGGCAACAAATGGCTGATACCATTCCTGAGGGAAGAGCCCACACGCCACTGGTACCATGAAGAGGAGGCTGACAAAAGGAGAAGAGTGTTAGGGACTTGCCCCTGAGCCCACACCTGGCCTGCCTTCCCTCCTGCCCTTCTCTCCTCCTGTTTTATGCTGAGACAGGGTTGTGCAGACCAGAGGCAAGAACAGCTGAGGTGACCCTGACCTATGGACCCTGCTGCTCCTGCCTCTGCTGAAAGGACATACCTGGGTGCCACCACCCTGGCTGGGAATTGAACCCAGGGCCTTGTGCATATTGTCAAGCACTCCACCACAGGGCTATTCCAGAAAACCCATGTGTCCCTCCCCCATCGCTCCAACCTCCACTTCACAGCAGTATTCAAACAGGGGAATAAAATGATGATGTAACGAGGAGAGTAAACAGCAGACTCCAAGGTCACAGGCGCCTGTGCCACACAGGGGAAAGAACTCTCACCAGGAGGCTATAATTGACGCTATCTGGCCAGGGCACGCTCCTAAGGACACGTGTGCCATGTGCGGCTGGGATGCCCAACAGCCCCAACCAGCCTATGCCCCCACCCCCCGTTCTTATTTCTTCTCTAAAACTGCTCTAGACCCAAGGGAGAGGGGGAAGAACTCCAGCTCAGACATCTGGGTGCCGGGATACGGCATGTGCTCAGCCTGGCCACTTCTGAACAGGTCAGAAGACAGGCTGTGGGTGTCCCCGCCGGCAAAGAGGCCAAAGCATCACAACGAGATACTCACAAGCACCCACACAACAAGACCTGCAGCGGGGCGTGCAGCACTTTCACTTTCTGCACAAGACAGAGAAAAAAAACAACAGATGAAGAGACTCACAAGGTGCTTGGATACCTTACAGCAGGCCCCGTGCCTACCCCACCAGCTGAGCCAGAGGCTGGGACCTGCTGCCCTGAGAGGGAGAAGAGATTCTCCCGGCTCCCTGCAGCCCAGGTCGGGGAATGGAGGCCGGTAGCAGCTGGCACAGGCTCTGCCTGAGTAAGGTGGGAAAGGAGAGGAGGCCCAGTTTCTGGGGGACCACAGCCAGGGAGAGCCCACCTACCTTCATCACGTGCAGCCTCTCCAGCCTCTCCATGACGACCGGTAACAAGACTGGAAGACACAGAGGGGCTGAGAGGAGGAATGGCACGCTCCCCGAGCCCCACTGGGGCTATCAGGTCACAGCCTGAGGGGGTTGCCATCTCCCAGAAGCTCCAGAAAATACTTGCCATTGGGAGAAAAACAGAGGCTGCACAGGCATCCCTCCACACTCCCCCCAAGCCCCAGGGAAACCGTGCTTCCCGAAAACACGGTCCCCAGCAGTAGAAGGCAGACACCGCCACTGGACCCAAAGCCTCCTTCTCAAAATGAAAAATGCTTGGCAGGCTCACACAAACAAATCTGTATCCTACTCTGCAATCTGTCCCTGCAGGGAACAAGAGTGAGCCATTGCCACTGTCTCCCAGACACCCCCACATTACTTAGTGAATATTAGCTAAACGACGTTAACTTGCTCTCCCAAACCAGACGAACTGACAGAAGACCACGTGGGCTTTCAGCTCTCACCGAAACCAGCTTGGGAAGGTGTCCCGCGTCCCACTTGAAAGCCGAGGTAACTGAGGCCTCTACTAAGTGTTCAAGGGTTCCCCCCAAAAAGGAGGCCTTCCCATCTTACTCATGCCAGGGGCTGCCATGGTGATCCGAGAAATAACCACTTGGGTGATGCCCACAGCTGCGGCTCTCTGAGGGCAGAGAGGAGTCATCAGGGATCGGTCATCTAGAGTACACAGGCTATGCTACAGAGGGAAGTGGGGGTGGAGGGGATGGCCAAGTCTAGCAGGTAAAGGGATGGGGTGACCCCCCAGGAGTCAATGGCATTACCCAACCGTCCCACCTGAAATGATGCAGGAAGACTGTCTGAACAAAGAAACAGGGGAGGGAGCGTTCTCAAACCCGTAAGAGCACCCAGGTCACATGTGACACCACCTAGGAGGGGACAGGGCCTGAGGGGGGAAGTTTCCCCTCTACTTACCTGAGAATGGCCAAGCTCATTTTGGTTCCTGTCCTTCACACAGATGCCCTGGATGAGTTCCCTAAACAAACGGAAGTTTCCGGGCTTTAGGGAGTAGGGGCTGGGAATCTGCCTGGCACCTGACACGTCAGGTCACCAGCGTCAAGGCACTGACGCAGGAGGAGGAGCCCTCCTGCAGCCTGGCCCTTCAGCCTCCCTTCTTCCTTCCAGTGAACGGGATCTCAGATGCGATCATGAGCGGTGGCTAAGAAGAAAGCCCTGGATCCATGCTGTCTTGGCAGATTCCTGAATCTGAGGTTGTACGTGTGACCTTGAGAATGGCCTTTAGCCCTTCTCAAACCTCAGTCTTCCTCACATGGAGAATGGGGATAATCCTGGCACCTAATTCATGGAGCCTAATGAGAGTTACTGGAGCTACTGGCCAAGTTCTGAGGCCGGAGCCTGACTTGTAATCCATCCCCCAAACAGCAGCTTTTCTGTTCTTAGCCGCCCTCTTGATTTCCCTCTGTTGGAGCCCAGAATGGCTTCTTTTTTTCTTTCTCCTCGCCATACTGGGTACTGAGCCCAGAGGCTCACACATACTAGACAAGGAAGACTACTGAGCTGTACCCCCAGCCCAGTTTCTTTTCTTTTCCTTTTTGTATTTTTCTGGAATATAAGTGACATAAGGGGGGAGGGGGGCCAGAGGTTAAGAGCACTGGCTGCTCTTCCAGAGGTCCTGAGTTCAATTCCCAGCAACCACATGGTGGCTCACAACCATCTATAGTGAGATCTGGTGCCCTCTTCGGGGCACACATGGGGGCAGAAGACTATAAATAATAAATACATCTTTTTTAAAGAGTGACATAAGGACTGGTTATCTCTGATGCCACTGCCATCACTGTAACTACAGCCACATTTTGTTGGCAAATGAAGGTTTGCCATAGCAGCCGCTGAAGGAAGAGCTTGCAGAATGGCATGTGGACATCTCTCCACTCTACTTTCCTGTCCCTGCCTGGCTTTCCAAGCAGAGGAGTGACTGTGGCTCCCTGCCTGGTTTCCCAGCACTCCAGAGGTAGAGGCAGGAGACCATTGCAACTCAAGGCCAGCCTGGACTCCACCGTGAGCTCCAGGCCAACCAGAGCTCTAAAACAAAAACAGCCCTGCAGAGATGTAAGAGCACACACAGCTTTTGCACAGGACCCAGGTTCGGTTCCCGACACCCACCTTGGGCGGCTCACAGCTGCTGTAACTCCGGCTCCCTGGGCATCCACTGAGTCCAGCCTCCGTGGGCGCCTGCACTCACATGCACATAACTAGCCAGAAAATCCTTATCTAGGCATGATGGCCTACGACTTTAGTCCCAGAACTCAAAAGGCAGAGGCAGGCGGATCTCCGTAAATCCAAGCCCATCCTGGTCTACATAGTGAGCTCTCAAGTCAGCCAAGGATACAGAGTGAGTGCCTCTCTCTGAAGACAAAAACAAAAACCACTCTAAAAAGAAGACAGGAACCAGAACCTGTAAGATACCATCGGTTTCTGTATTACCCCTTGCTGAGTCAGGCTCTGGGCCACACCTGTCTCCTCCCTGCTTCCCTCAGAGCGTCTGGATACTGTTCTAGCATTCAGTGCTCAGTTCTGCCACACTGCCTCCAGTAAGCTGTCCTAAGAGTTTGGGGTAGAGTTCACAGCTCTGGCATTCTTTCACCTAGACAGGATCTAAGCTTAGAATGTAGCTTTAGGTACAGAGCACTTACCTTACTTGCGCAAGGCATTGGGTTCAATCCCCAGCACAACCAATAAAAAAATGACTGGCCCATAGGTCCATGATTAACCCACCTCACTCAACACCAGATACACTAAATCTGAATCACCCACCATTCTTGGGGCCACTACAGAGGAATGGCGGCCCTTGAGGACCTCTCAGAGGCTGGGCCCAACGGTCTTCTCTGTACCGCTCAGTCCCAGGAAGCTCACGGCCTTGGCTCCCTTCCCTTCCCTGCTAACCCTGTGGGGAAGGAGAACAAGGCTCCCTGTACTCACTGCTGTCGCATCATTGGGATATTAACACAGTTAGCTGCAGCCACGGCGGCAAAGGGCACCCATCGGCCCACCAAGGGTGGAGCTCTCTGTTGAAGGCAGGGAGGGAACAACGGAAGTTATTCAAACTCATGCGGAAGATGAAGGTGGAGAAGGCTTTGGATTATACAGAAGAGAGGCAATTAAACACTGCTACTGACATATGTCCAGTCATCCACTCTGGGATCCTCAAACTTCTGAGCCACGAAAGCTGTTTTCTCTAGAACTTTGCTGCCCTCTGGTGGCCAGTGTGCCCACAGCACCCCAGCCGCACATACCTTTGTCCACATGTTCATGCCCACTGCAGTGGCCACCGCAGTGGTTGTAGCTGTGAAGTAGGAGAGCGCCATCTGCCTAGTGGAAGAGAAACGCCAGGTGGATGAATGAGCAGGTGTTGGAAGTGACATCCACAGCGGCTCAGGCAAGGCCTGGGGCGTGAGTGAGAAGCTCTAGTAATGGGGCTTCAGGGCCCGTGTGACCTGTCTCTAGAACACCTCAGACCCCTTACTCCCATCACTCAATGCCTAGCACCCTTGGTCCTCTTTCAGTGCCTTAAACACATCACACTTTCTCCTGACCCTGCACCAATACATATATATTGCTCTTCCCCGTCTAGAGAACCCTTCTGGGCTCCTACATGCCCGAATTCTTTTACTGTCTAGTTTTATATCAACTTAATACAAGCTAAAGGCATCTGAGAGGAGGGGCTCTCAATCAAGAAAACGTCTCCATAAGATCGGGCTACAGCAGGCCTTTAGCGCACATTCTTAATTAGCGACTGATGGGGAGGGCCCTGTGTGCCATGGGTGCTGCCACCCCTGGCTGGTGGTCCTAGGTGGAAAGCAGGCTGGGCATGCCAGAGGGAGCAAGTCACTAAGCAGCACTCCTCCTCGGCCTCGGCATCAGCCTGCTTGAGTTCCTGCCCTCCTCGCTTTTGATGATAAACTCTTATATCAAACAGTGAGTGAAATAAACCCTTTCCTCCCCATGTTGCTTTTCATGCTGGTGTTTCACCACAGCAACTCTAAGACAACCCTTTATCTTCCAGGGCCCACATGAACGCCATCTCTACAGAAGAGACTTCCTGGGGGCCTGTCTGAACAGGTCTCCACTGTTGTTTCCCTGCCCTGTCACACACGCATCTCTGTAACGGCAGCAGTGGCAAGCTGGACCACCACAGACTTTTCTGCATGTTTCTGCGATGCAGAACAAACTGGCCTTGAACTCACAGAAGTCTGCCTGCCAATTTGTTACATCCTAAACAAGCTGTCTTACTCGTCAAAGAATCGTGAGCTTCTAGAGCTTTCCTGGCATGTGATACACACTCAGAAAGGTTTTGGGACAGGAGAGAGGGCTTAGTGGTTAAGAGGACTTGTTGCTCTTCTGGAGTACTCAAGTTCAATTCCCAGATCCCACACTTGATGACTCACAACCACCCGTGATCCCAACTCCAAAGTATATAACTCCCTCTTCCGGCTTCTGCAGGCATCTTCACACATGTGATAAACAGAAACACAGAACACACACACACACACACACTTTTTTTGTTTTGTTCTTAAGATGGGGTCTCACCATGTAGCCCAGGCTGGACTGAAACCACAGAGATCCCCTTGCTCTGCCTCCTGAGTGCTGAAATTAAAAGTGTGAGCCACCATACCCAGCCCAGTTTTTGTTTTTTATTTAAAAATTATGTATATATACATGTATGCTTGCACACCCATAGGGGTCAGCTCCCCTGGAACTGAAGCACTAGATATGGGTGCTAGGAATTGGACTTGGGCACTCTGGAAGAGCAAGACATGCTCGTCGTTGTCGTCATCATCATCATCATCACCATCATCATGCCTGCTGGCCAGAAGAGGGCACCAGATCTCATCATAGATGGTTATGAGCCACCATGTGGTTGCTGAGAATTGAATGCAGGACCTCTGGAAGAGCAGCCTGTGCTCTTGACCTCTGAGCCACCTCTCTAGCCCACAGGACATGCTCTTAACTACTGAGCTATCTCTAAAGCTCAGGACTACTTGCTGTCCTTGCAGAGGACCCAGGTTGGGTTCCCAGCACCCACCTGGTGGCTCACAACCAATTTTAGGGGATCCAGTGCCTTCTTCTGACGTCTGCAAGCACCAGGTACACATGTGGTGCATATACACAGACACACAGACATACAATAACATATTTAAATCCAAAAAGTAAACATAAATAAATCTTTTTAAAAAGAAAAGAACATATTAGTCAAATGAATGGACACTTTGAAATGGTCTGGGGAAAAGATACTCTCAGTTGGTCTGAATATTTCAAACACTGGGAAAAGGCAGCCTGGCCACCTGGCCAGAGGGGCCACTCAGGAAGGAATGACAGTGCAAGAGCAGAAGGGTTGTTCCTGGGAGGCAAGAGGACAACAGGTCTCCTACCTGACGGATGTGGGGGAGGCCGCATTCCTGTTGGTGTAGTTGACTAAGGCATTGAAGGATTGGTTCACCCACTGCCAGAAGACGACCGCAGGCATTGTCCTACAAGCAAGGGAGAGCAGGGGAGACAGAAGAGAGGGCTGGGGTGTGCCGGGCACCCAGCACCTGCAGTTCTCTAAGCCATTCCCATTCTTACTTATGACCCTGGGCTTTTGGATGAGAACGTCTCTGCCTGGAATCACCCCTCTTCCTTTCACACAGGGGCAAAATCGTGCTCTGTTGAGATGCTCTTAGTCTTGGAACTGTTCTGGCCCTCTTCTGCCCCTCCTGAGAAAAACATTCCATGTGTCCAGTTCCCATGTCTCAAAATTCTTCCCCAACCTACAACTTCCCAATCTCCATACTGCTCTGTGTCCCCACGAGGGAACACCCTGACGTCCTTAATCCCTGGTGCATGGCCCAAGGCGTCACCATCAACTAAGTAAGTGAATATTGAGGCTTAGAAGACTCAGAGGGAGGAGGGAGGAGGAAGAGAGTCATACACCAAATGCTACTTCCAAAGGCCTTTTCGTTTATCACTTGGATGTCACCTTTGGAACATAAACCCCTGAGTTCTAGCCCAAGGTCCCACATGGAAAGAGAAAATACTTCTGTTAAGTTGTCCTTTGACCTTCATACTCTCACACATATGGACACAATTGCGTGCACACTTGCACACACATAGGCATACACGCACATACGCACACACAAATACTGTAGAATGTACCCCCGCTTAACACACACACAATAAAATAAACAAATGTAATTTTGGCTTTTCGAGACAGCAGCCCTGGCTATCCTGGACTCACTTTATAGACCAGGCTGGCCTTGAACTCACAAAGATCTGCCTGTCTCTGCCTCCAAATGCTGGGATCAAAGATGTGCACCACCACCACCACCACCACTGCCTGACAAGAGTTTTTTTAAAAAAAGACTTAATCCT
Source organism: Psammomys obesus (assembly GCF_907164565.1). NCBI lineage: Eukaryota > Metazoa > Chordata > Mammalia > Rodentia > Muridae > Psammomys > Psammomys obesus. The sequence goes on along the minus strand of NW_026596125.1, from coordinate 6,399,797 downwards.
CTAATTCAAATACTCTAGAGGCAGAGGTGGGTTGAGTCTCTGTGGATTCAAAGTCAGCCTAATCTACACAGAGTTCTGTAGTGAGAATTTTGTAACTTTGGTTTTAAAAACACAAAAATGTTGTTGGACTACATTTTCCTTGTAATGCCAGGTGCGGGGCTAAGAGGCCGCTTCCCAGCAGGTGACTGTGATTTGCCGTGTGCCCTGTCAGGAGCGTGGTTTTAGCTTCTGTGAGTGTGTGATGTTTGGAATTCTGGGAACTGTTTAGATGTGTAAATCCTAGGGCACCAAGGGGTAGGTTCGCTGTGGTCGGCCGGTTGGTGGTCGATTGCCGTTGGTTGCGGTTTGTCAAGTAGTCATGGGCAAAGAAACAAGAAGAAATTAGATTTCCTGACGGCAAAGATCAAACGTGCCCCAAGGAACGCCCCTAATCAGTAGGAAGTAGTTTAACGATAACTTCACTCCCTTTCTCCTCTATCCTTTTTTTTCTCCTATCTAGTGTTAGGGGGTTAGTAAGGTTGGAGAAGGGTGGAAGAGAGCAAAAGTAACCCACAAAATAGAAAAAACTTCAGCTACCGAGTTCTAGGTAAGCTAGGGCTACATAGTGAGACTCCCAAAATAACAGTAGCAGTGATAGTAATAGTAATTAATAATAATAATAATAATAATAATAGATTTAGGGTGGATAGCCTACTGATTCACAGAGGTCTGTTTCCATCATCATCAGGCCCCTATGGTTCTGACTATGGTCATGAACTGTTACTTAGCCTCCAGAACCATCTAGCAAAGGGACATGGCAACAGCACCTATGTGTTGGGCTGCAGAGAGGGCAAAACGGCCATTCATGCAAGAACTTAGCACAGGGCCCAGTATCTGGTGAGTGATTGATCAGAACTGTCATGACAGGCGGTTCCCTGCCTAGCCTGGCCCCTGCTCCATCTTGGGACTCACCTGTAGAACTGGAGCATGAAGCCTGTGATGAGCATGCCGCCGGGGACCTGGAAGGACATCCGCCCGATGACGTTCATCTTCTCCCCGGTGTCAGGGTGGAAGGCCGAGTCATACAGCTTCTTCGCATACAGCAGCTGCTCCACCTGAGTGCCGGGGGGCACAAGCCCCATCCTGTCACCCAAGGACACCAGCAGTGACCACCCTGCCTTCCCGAGACCCCTGCCAGCTCCTTCACTGTTCTCCCTCCCCTAGAGATCCCAGCAGTGTTGTGCTGGTGCCTGCAGCCCCTCCCCCGCCACCCACTCACCTGCTCTTCTCCACCATCACCTTGGCCCAGTCCAGCTCCTGCTCTGATGCAAAGACAGTACGCGGATCGGTGATGTTAAAAAAGTGTTTCACACGCCCTAGGAAGGTGCCCTGATCCCAGCGGGGGGCATCGATGTTAAAGCCAGACAGGTCAGCCTCCATATTGTTCACGTGAAAACTGCAGACTTAAGGAACAAGGAAAAATGAGAGCCAACCCCTAAGTTTGCTCCAGAGGCCCTGGCGCTTTCGTCAGACCCTAGGCACCTCCTGTGATGATCTAGGGCCCCCTAGGAATGGTGATCAAACAAAGCAATTGCCAGCCAACGTTTCCTGGATCCATGTTAGAGGCCAGCCCTGTACTTGCTTACACTCAGGGAGTCAGCGTCTGCCCCAAGGGGGCACAGTCTGACTCAGCAATGAGAACTCACCAAGAGCTAACAGAACATGGGACACCTAGCAGGGAGACAGGAAAAGTGGCCATTCTGAAATAGAAGCTCTCTGCTCTTCACCAGGCTTGCCTTCAGAGAAACTCTTTACCACAGCCTGAGCACCATGGCAGCGAAGACAGTGCAAAGAGGGTGAGCGAGGTGCCCAGGCACGTCGCGTCTGCAGTCAGGAAGCAGAGAGATACATGCTGGTGCCCAGTCTCCTTCAGCCTTCCCACCTCACCCTGAGGGGCTGGAGAGTCGGCCAGAGAATCATCTGTAGAAAGGGCGCAGGCTATCCAGGAGACAGGGCCAACATTTGCCTGATCTCAGCAGCTTTCTAAAGCCTTGGCATAAGCATTCCCAGCCTGTCACGCTTGCATTTTGGAGGCCTGGAAATCCACAAGGACCACGGTAATCCTATATGGAGATCAAGCTATTCCGGCTCCTTCCATCCCCAGCCGTGTGGTCTCTGTGCACCCTGGCCACCAAACTTGGGAGAACGATTCCGATTCCGGAAATGGTTGTTCTAAGCAGCAGGGGCTCTCTCCTTTCAACTAAATTTGCAATTTAACAAAGTGAAGCCTTGATGGGTAAACTGTCCTGAGGCATCTTTCTTACTATCCATCCCAGTGAAAGGAGCAGGGACTTCTCTTTAGTGGCACTGTCTCTAACAATTACATAGCTACTTTCTCGGGATTAGCCTGTCACCCTCTACTTCTTACCATCCTGCTTTCTCTCTCTCTGTGTAGGTCTAAGATCAGAGCGCAGTAACCACAACACAGCCTAGATGTTACGCTGTTTTCAAACTTCCACCAAACAATTTAGCTAATTACTTTCTAACAGCCTCACTCAGACTTTTAAGTTATGAGCAGAATGTATATTGATGGCCAGAATGTAACAGAAATGATTTCTCCCCCTGTTCCCAGTGGGGTCCTTGTTTCCTTCTGGAAACTGACAAGGCAGGCTTCCACTATCGGCATTTCTCTTGGCTTTCTCGTGTTTCACTCCAACCAAAATGGCCCATTGGGTTCTGCTTATGGCACCGAGGATTCGGTTCTCTCCTTCCACCGTGTGGGCCCTGGGAATTGAACTGAGGTCATCGGGTTCGCGTCCTTCACTGAAGTCAAGACAGGACGAAGACAGACCTTGTTTTCTGTTTTTGTTTTTAATAAACTATAATGTTCCCTTCCAAATTTACAGTGTGCATCTGAAACATCCACCCGAAGAGCAAAGTTTCCTGATGCCTTCAGGTAGACTTCAGATCCTTCTGTCCACAGCATCCTGGGATTTTATCACCGTGTGTGCAGTACCTGCCTCCCCCGACAGACTGTGAAGACCGTTAGTACTGCGACCACGTCTAGAACAGTCAGTTCTCTACCTCTCACATGCCCCCTGAAAACAGTCGGAAGTACATCTCCGTTTATCTTGGGGTCTCTTGACACTTCTAGGTCAAACTCAGAACTGGCCTTGGTCACACAGTAAGAGCTTTCCTGAAGTTAGTTACAAATGATTAATTCTACCAGTACCAAGCTATATGTGATCTCCTGATGCCTCCTCCCCCACAAGCTACACCCAGTCCTCCTTGGGACATCTGCTGAACCCATGGCCGAGACCAAAGGCTTCTGGCAGAAAGAAAGGTAAACATCAAACCAATCCGCTCCTGGAAAATCCAACAAGGCCACAAGGCCGTGACCCTAACTCACCTAGCCAGGTCTCTCTCCACTACATTTTATTTTCTACTTTAAAAAAGAGAAAGAGGGGCTAAAGAGATGGCTCAATCTGTAAAGTGCCAGGTACAGATGCACCTGTAGCCCTGGTGCTACAGGAAGGGACAGGAAGGTGAGGCCCAAGAATTCACTGCGCAGCCTGTGTAGCTGAACGAGCTCCAGGATCGGTGAGCGGCCCTGGCTCAAGGACGGGATCGATCTGCTGTTCACTTTTATACCTGCCAGAAGCGCTTGTTGTGGGGACGTGTGTGAGGGGAGAGAGACTGAAGAAGATACCCAACGCTGAGCACAGCCCTTCACACGCACACAGCCACGAGAAGGTGTGCATACACCAAACACACACCACCATACACTCACTAAACATTCCTGCACTTAAAGGAATGGAAGCACATGCCAGGAACCTCTGTGTTTGGGAGGCAAAGACAGGAGGATCAAGAGTTCACACCAGGGCTGGCCAGTATCTTAGTGATGATCTCTTGCTATGAAAAGACACCACGACCAAGGCAGCTTCTTGTTCCCTCCTTTGTTTGTTAGTTTGTTTTTGAAGACCGGGTCTCTATGTAATTCTGGCTGGCCTAGAACTCACTCTGTAGACCAGGCTGGCCTTAAATTCACAGAGATCTGCCTGCCTCTGTCTCTATCTCCCAAGAGCTAGAATTAAAGGTGTACACCCAGCTGACCAAAGAAAGCATTTAATAAGAGGCTTGTTTACAGTTTCAGAAGTTTGGTCCATGACCACCATGGTGTGGCATCAGGCTGGCAGTCATGGCACAGGATCCATAGCTAAAAGCTTACATCCTGATCCACAGGTAGGAGGCACAGAGAGAAGCCTGAGCCTGGTGTGAGCATTTGAAACCTCAAAGGCCAGCCCCAATGACACACCTCCTCCGACAAGGCCACACCTCCTAATCCTTCCTAAACAGTCCACTAACTGGTGGCCTACGGGGCCATTCTCCCTCAAACCACCACAGATGACTCAGTGATAACGCTCTTGCAGAGGACCCCAAGAGTTCAGTTCCCCGCATCCACATGGTGGTTTTCAGAGCCATCTGTAACTCCAGTTCCAGGGGATCCAACACCTTCCGACCTCTGAGCAACAGACACTCAAGCAGCGTACACATACACAGGCAAGCACTTACAGAAAAGTAAAAGGAAGCTGGGAGTGGAGGCATACCCTTTCCATGTCAGCACTCCAGAGGCAGAGCCAGAGCCACACAGTGAGACCCTGTCTCAAAAAAAAAAAAAAAACAACAACCAACCAACTCAATTAACGAAAAGGTTTGTTTATTCTAAAACAAGCTCAGACAAGCCTGAGGTACACACTGAAACTATAACCAAAATAGGAGGGAGGCGCCTGTAAGGCGGCTAGGTGGGCAACAGCAGTTGGCACCCAGCCTATCAACCTGCTCATTCTCCAAACTACACAGTGGGAGGAGACAGATTCCTGCAAGGTGTCCTGACGCCACAAAGACACACCGGTCCAAACGGAAGACAAAGGCTACTAGTAGTGTCTATTAGCAAAGCGTCTTTGGCCTCCAGGCTCACTCAGTACCTGTGGCTCCTCTCAGCTCTTACCTGACCCCGACACTAAACTTCTCCAGCTCATAGGCTTGCCTTCCTCCGGCTCCTCATTCCTATATAATCCTGTCATTTCGGCCATTTGCTCCCTTAACCTCTTGGTCCTCTCTTTCTCTCTATCAACCCTCTCCCTCTCTCCTGCTGGCCATCTTCAATGCACTACTTTCTCTCCCTGCTCTGGACTCTTCCAGAGGCTTCTACATGTACTCTCCCTCAAATCTACAAGAAAGCCCTTCTCCTCAACCAAACCTTGGAGTGGCCATGTCCTCAATTTACACACATGGTACTTTATCACCCATACCCACACAAAATAAATAAATAAATATTATTTTTTTTAAGATAAGAGAGCAATTGTGAGACAGAGAATACAAGAGAAGAAAACAAAGCAGAATTCCTTCCTAGAGAAAGCAGATCTCGTCTAGCAAATGGCATCAAAGCTCAGAAAGGAACCATAGGCATAGTTGTGAGATACAGTACTTGCCCAGCAGACACTAGAACTTGAGAGATCCAGGCCGTTCAAAACTCTAGAAGAGCAGAAAGACCAAAGACAACTGAAATAGTGACGTACTGTCAAGGTTGCCTAGAGCAAGCTAGAGAACAACAGTAATAATTAAACCCGTAGGCCCAGGCCCAAGCTTAGATGCGCAACTGACTCCAAAGCAACTGACAGCAAATACAATACCACCAGAAGGAAATCTGAATGTGCCTTTTCCCAGAAGAGCCCAGTATGGAGATCAGTAGATCAGTAGACAGGGGAAAGGGGGAAGGGAGGGGCTCTAATCTAACCGCTCATCTTGTATATCTTTTTATTTTTATCTTTTGGTTTTTCCTGACAGGGTTTCTCTATATATCAAGTCCTGGCTGTCCTGAACTTGCTTTGTAGACCAGGCTGGCCTTGAACTCACAGAGATCCACCTGCCTCTGCCTCCCTGAGTGCTGAGATCCAAGGCATGTGCCACCATTGCCCACTTTTTTTTTTTTTTTTTTTTTTTAAGACAGGTTTTCTCTACGTAGCCCTGGCTGTCCTAGTACACCAGGCTGGCCTTGAACTCAGAGATCCAAATGCTTCTGCCTCCTCAAGTGCTGGGATTAAAGGCGCCTGCCTAAAGGTGAGCACCACCACCTTGTATTTCTTTAGTCAAGCTTCAGTACTGACTATCTTCTCCAAGGATCTGATACAAGAATGAGGGTAGCAGATGTTCTGGGGCTGAGATGGCTCACTCCAGCTCCAGGGCACCAAACACTCATGTGGAGTATAGGCAAAACACTTACAACATAACATTACTATCTTTAAAGTCATAAAAAGTACTTTACTTCACTGTGAAACTACCTGAAAACCCAGGAAGGAGGCAGATCTGTGAATTTAAGGCCAGTGTGGTCTACATAGTGAGGTCCAGGCCAGCCAGAGTTAAATAGTAAGACTCTGTCCCAAAACAACAACAACAAACTGCAAACCCATGCAGGAAAACTGCCTTTCTAACAAGGTTGGTGGAAAGAGAGGTAAAGCCTGAAGCCCAGATTAAATTATGAATACTGTGTAGCATTTCCTTTATGACAGAAACTGCCCTGTGTCCTTGGCCAACGACACCTGTGGGATAGGTAACGGATTCACAATCAGCAAACTTCCAGAGTATCTCTGCCTAGACTATCTGCTGTTTACCAACAGATAGAAACAGCTCGGGGTGAGGTGCATGCAGTGTGGCTCAGTGGCGGAGCGCTTGCCTGCCCTGCCCGAGCCCCCAGGGCAGCCGGCACTCCTACCTGGGCCACAATGTTTAAAAGCAACAATGTGAAATAAACAGGTTACAAGTTAGTTCCTGTCCCGACTCTGTCACCCACAATGACCAATTTTTAGGGCTGTAAGGAAATAACTTTGTATCAAAAGCATTCCACTAGGAAGAATGCAATCTCCACGAAGACAGGTTGCACCCAATGCGGCGTCTCCCGAGTGGAGAACCTGACGTGGCACAAAGGCAAGGTTCACTCTCCCGTGGTCCTGTACATGAGAGGAGGGGGAGGCAGCGCTTGTACTCCAACAGGGCTCAGCAAAATCCAGCGGATCCCAGACAATCTAACACTCCCGCTGTCGGCTAACCTCAAAGCCAGCGACCCCAACCTTCCTGTGGCTCTGTCTCAGGAGATCTCCCCCAACCTATCTTGGATTCTAACAAGACTGTGGAGATAGGGGCGCAGCCCATAACTCCCGCGCCCTAAAGCTTGGCACAACGGGAGTCAAAAGGGAAGAGCCCATTGGCGCTCTGGTCTGTCCCTCCGGCCACGCGGCTGGTGCATACAGAAGTCCAGCACGCAGTGACTGGCAGCGCCAACAGAGCAGAGTCAGGCTCCCTTCGGAGACGCGGAGGTTACAAGCGCTGTGCAGTTGGCCTGCACTCGCGGCCCCTTACCTGGCCCCAGAGGGATGCACCGGGCTACTGCCACCAGGCGCAGCAGACTGGGAAAGCTGAATTGGAGTGTCGCAACTGGGCCGGCAACCTCCCCTTCGCCCTACGCCCCCCCTCCCCGGCCAATCACAGGCCTCAGGCTCCCGCCAGCCACGTGGGCGGTTTTGCACCTCCCGCTAAGCCGCCCGCCCGCCCGCCGAGGCCTCCCGCCACTCCCAAGTCCTCGCGCGCAATGGGCGGACGCTTTGGCGCGCTTGCGCACTTTAGGTAAAGAGGAGCAGAACCCCGCCCCATCCCCTGCTCTGCTTCTCCGCTGTGCGTGCGAGGGACGTCGGGGGCGGCGCCGCAGCAGTTACCCCTGGTAACGGGGGAGGCAGGAGGAGGAGGCGGAGGAGGAGGGACTCGGCTTGAGGATGGTGAGTGTGGGGGCCTCTGTCCCCTCAGGAGCTGACCAGTCACCCCCGCTCCTGTCCCCAGGGCGGGGCGCTGCGCTTGAAGTCGAGGAGGACGTGGGATGGCGCTCGCCTTGCTTTTTGGGGTTCTAGATCGGTTTCGGGGGTGGAGGGGGAGCCCCCAAAGTGGGCCTGTAGAAGGAGGCCTAGGCCTGGGGAGCAAGGAGGGGTTTGCGATGGGTCCAAGGCTTGGAGGAAGGACTTGGCGGGCGGGGAAGGCGCCTGGGCTCCATCATCATTCTGGGAACTGGGATGAAGGCGGCTCGGGAGCGGCGGCGATCAGGCCCGGCGCACAGGCTTAGATCTTCCTGCGGAGTCGACCTCTCGGCGCCTCTGGGCTGTGGGGTCCTTCTGAGACCCGGCCAGAAGCGGGAGAGAGGCGCGGCGCCACTGCCTTTGAGATTACCCTGGTGGCACCCGGGAGATGTAACCTAGCTTTCCTGGATGCTCTAGTCTCCGAGGGAGGTGTGTAGGGAGTTAGGTCCCGCGACAATTAAAAGGTACCGCTGGGAACGGGTGCCCGATTTCACGGCTCTGTGACCGCTCCTGCAGTCCCAGCTTAACTCGCTGAAAGTTGTTGATGAGCCGTCTTTGGTTCTGTATGTACTCCACGTTTATAGAAGCAAATTAGCCTCCCGTGTCCTAGCTTTTCCTTCAAACTTGTTGCAACGTTCTTTCGCGTGTGGCCACATGAGGACCGAAGGTCTTCATTTCAAACGAGAGAGAGAGAGAGAGAGAGAGAGAGAGAGAGAGAGAGAGAGAGAGAGAAACTGTACAAAGTGAGCATCAATTTGAAGCAAGCCTTTTCTCCGTTAACCATAAGTAAAGCTTTTGTAAATTGTAAGTTAGGTGTGCGACAGATTGGGCGAGACAGTTCCTTGCTGATTTTTCTTTTTTTGGGGGGCGGGGGTAGAGTTTTGATTTGTTTTTGTGTGTGTGTGTGTGTGACAGGGTTTCTCTGTGTAGCCGTGGCTGTCCTGGACTCGCTGATCCCAATTTTTTTTCTATATGACTCTTTATTCTCATTAATCTAATTTTAATAAAATCAATGAAGTCATAGAATGCTAATAAATTTAAATTAAAATATGAGGTATGCTAGTGCGCTCATATAACCAAGACACCATTATGTTTTGTTTTGTTTTGTTTTGTTTTTCAAGACAGGGTTTCTCTGTGTAGCCTTTGCTGTCCTGGACTCGCTTTGTAGACCAGACTGGCCTTGAACATACAGAGATCCGCCTGCCTCTGCCTCCCAGAGTGCTGGGATTACAGTGTGCGCCACCACACCTGGCTCCTTGCTGATTTTTTAAAATGATTTTATTTTGTGTGTATGTGTGTTTAGCATGCATATATTTGTGTACCAGGAGTGTGCCTGGTGCCTGTGGAGGCCAGAAGAGGGCTCTGGTAGCCTAGGACCGGAGTTACAGGTGACGGGTGGAGTTACTCGGCCAGGGGACACCAGAAAGTCAACATTGGTCCTCCCTGAGAGTGTCCGTCCTGATGACTGCTGAACATCTAGCCACCCTCCCTGTTGGTTTTGTGTTCCGTAGATGGAGAGTAAAAATGAAATTAAGGGGAAATTGTTAGTTTTAGAGCTAGTCAAAGAAAATCTGATTTTAAGGCTTTTAGAGTAGGTTGATTGGCTTACTAACGGCTACGAACCGGTTAACTGTTGCTTTCCCTCATCATTATTTTTGTGAAAATGTTGAACCACTTCTGTTGACTTAAGAAGAAAAAGCTAGGACTGGGGCTATAGCTCAGTCGGTAGAGGTTTGATTAGCATGAAGTCCTGCATAGAACTACATGTGATTGTGCCTGCCAATAATCCCAGAGAAGGAGGTAGGATGATCAGGAGTTCAAGAGCTACGTAATGATTTCCAGGCCATCTTGGGGTCCATGAGACCTTCTTAGAAGGAGAAAGGAGGAGAAGAAAGAGAAAGAGGAAGAAGGAGGAGAAGGAAAAAGAAGGTAAAAGGAGAAGATGAAAGTAGATGGGCAGAAGAAAATTACATATCTACTTTGGTATGTAATTTTGACCCCGCCTCCTAAGTCAATTTACATTGTCAAATCGTTAAGTAGAATTATTTAATCTGAGGTTGTCAGTCATATTTAACACTTGTTGTATTTACAGTTATTTCTAACCTCAGGCTAAACAGATTTTAACAAGTGTTCTTTTCATTATTTATACTTGAGCTGCCCATGTAAAGGCTAAGCTTATCTTAGCAAATGAGTACAGGTATAAATATTTACACACAAAAAAAAAAAATGGATTTGAGAAAGTGGCTATGATCACTCATACCTGTAACCTCAGCACTCGGGAGATAGAGGAGGAAGACCCCGAATTCAGGAGCTGCCTGGGCTACATGAGATAATTTTAAGTTTAATGAAAATAATTCTAACTGCAATTAAAAAGGCTGGATGTGGTGGCTCACGCCTGTAATCCCGGGACTCCAGCTGCTACGTTAAGAGGATCACCATGAGCTAAGAGGCCAGCCTTGGCTACCGTTAGCTCCAGGTCAGGCTCAGCCAGAGGGCGACCCTGCCCCAACAGCCATCCCCTTAAAAGAACCACATGCCAAACCGAGAAAATGAGATTTGTCGTAAATGAGGAACATGAGAGGCAACTAACATTCTTCAGTTTATCAACTGAGCAAATGTAATTTCACAACTGCTTAGTTCATAAATATAGGTCACAGCGGTGAACCGCTGCTCACGCCTCTAGGTGCAGGTTGGCCCCTGTGTATAACTACACGGCAAACTGACTGTGTGTATCCAGTATTGTCGGATGCCACGGTAGTAGTCCATGCTCAGAACAGAGTTTGTCTGTGTACTCACACTTTATGTGTGTATACGTCTGAGTGTTTTGCCTGAACACATGCATGTGCAGTGTGGGCGTGCCTAGTGGTCAGAAGAGGACCTCGCGGCATCTGCGGTGGGTTGTGAACACTGTATGAGTGCTGAGAACCAAACCCCAGTCCTCTACAAGAAGAGCAAGAACTTTTTATTATTTATTTTATTTTCTATGTGTGAATATTTTGCCTACATGTATGTACATGTACCACATGAGTTCCTGGTTTCTGACATTGGAACTGGAGCTACAGGCGGTTGTGAGCCACCGGTGAGTGCTGGGAATAGAACCCAAGTGCTCGGGAGAAGCAGCAAGCGCTCTTAACCCCTGAGCCATCTCTCCAGCTCTAAAACTATTTTTAAAAATTGGATTTATTCATTTTATTTACTCTGGGTTTTGCCTGAATGTATGTATGTGTGCCACATATACTTGCTGCCCTCAGAGGTGAGAAGAGAGCATCAGCTCCCCGGGCACTGGACTTACAGATGGAGCACTGAGCCGTCCATCCAGCCCCCGGACATTTTGAACAGTGAGGAGCCAGGATTGTGGGATATGGTGGTGCAGACTGTCAATCCCTGGGAGACAGGAGCAGGCGGATGCCTGAACCAGAGGTCTGCATGGGGAGTTTCAGGCTCGCTAGGGACCCCGCCCCATCTGAGAGAGAGAGACAGAGAGAGAGAAAAAAGAACAAGAGTCAGGCGGTGATGGTGCATGCCTGCAGTCCCAGCCCTTGGGAGGCAAAAGCAAGCAGATCTCTGTGAGTTTGAGGCCAGCCTAGTCTACAGAAGGAGTTCCAGGACAGCCAGGGCTGTGCAGAGAAAACTGTGTAAAAAAATAAAAACAGAAAGACGAAAAGGAACTAGAGCAAATTAGTTGAGATTATGTGATCTTACAAATCCATTTTTTTTTCTTTCTTCAAAGGTGTAAGTTATTCTTAGAACTGGAAGTAGAACAGTGAGTTTAAACAGTCAGTGCCATGAGTGTGTCACATCTAGTATCCCCTGAGCACCAATGGTTAATTGCACAATTGAAACGAGAACTATGCCAGGCATAGTGGCACAAGCCTTTAAGCCCAGTACTTGAGAGGCAGGTGAATCTCTGTGAGTTCAAGGCCAGCCTGGTCCATGTTGCAAGTTCCAGGACAGCCAGGAGATACATAGTGAAACCCTGTCTTGAAAAAGAAAGAAAAGTGAGCTATGTGTGTGTTTTATCGCTGTGATGAGACACTATGACCATGGCAACTCTTTGTTTCTTTGTTTTATTTCTCATTGTAGCTCTGCCTGTCCTGGAATTCACTCTGTAAATCAAGCTGGCCTACAACTCACAGAGGTCCACCTGCCTCTGCCTCCTGAATGCTGGGATTAAAGGCGTGCACCACCACAGCAACCCTTACAGAGGAAAGCGTTTAACTGGGGCTGGCTTACAGTTCAGAGGCTTAGTTCATTATCGCCATGGTGGGAAGCATGGTGGCATGCAGGCAGACATGGTGCTGGCGAGGTGGCTGAGAGTTCTATATCTGGGCCTAGAGGTCAGGTGCTTTTTTTCAAACCATCATACTTTGTCTTTTAAATTTCAGCTATGGCTGGGCATGGTGGCACATGCCTGTAATCAGAGCATTAAGGGAGGCAGAGGCAGGCAGATCTCTGTGAGTTCTAAGCCAGCCTGGTCTACAAAGGAAGTCAGGACAGCCAAGGCTACACAGAAAAATGCTGTCTCAAAAAATAAACAAACAAACAAATAAATAAATAATTTTCAGCTATGGCTAATGCTTTTTCTTCTATCTATATTTGAGTGACTGAAACAAAAAACATTCTGAGCTTCTCTGAACATTTAAGGTCAGCTGTTTTACCCTGGCCTTGGAATCACATTCTTTTTTGTTTGTTTGTTTCTTTGTTTCTTTGTCTTTGTCTTTGTCTTTTTTTTTTTTTTTTTTTTAAGATTTAGTTTGGGCTAAAGAGATGGCTCAGTGGTTAAGAGCACATTCTGCTCTTCCAGAGATCCTGAGTTCAGTTCCCATGGTGGCTCACAACCATCTATACAGGGATCTGATGCCCTCTTCTGGCATGAAGGTGTACATGCAGATAGAGCACACTTATATGTAAAATAAAGAAATAAATCTTTTTCTTTTAGATTTATTTTATTTTATATATGTATGAGGGTTTTGCATGTCAAAAATGGGCATCGAATTCCCTGGAACTGGAGTTACAGATGCTTCCAAGTCATCATGTGGGAGCCTGAAACGGAACCGGGTTCTCTGAGAGAAAGAATAACAAGAGATTTAAACTGCTGAGCCATCTGCCCAGCCCCCAACCCCCACTGTAGGCAGGTGTTCAGCCATTCTTGATAAGAAACAAAGATGATAGAAATTTGGCACATAACAAATCACTGTTATTTACCATGAACTCAACTGAGCAACTATTTATAGACTACTTTCTTCTTACATGCAGTTATCATACACACTCAGCTTTGTTTTTCAAGACAGGGTTTCTCTGGCTGTCCTGGAACTCACTCTGTAGACCAGGCTGGCCTCAAACTCAGAGATCTGCCTGCTTCTGTCTCCTGAGTGCTGGGATCAAAGGTGTCCGCCACCACCATCACCCAGTACATATATGAATTTTGTCCAGTGTTATACTGTATTTATGTTTTTTGAGATCAGAAACTGTTAAGTGTTCCAGTACTCAGGGAGGCCATCTTGGTCTACAAAGAGTCCAAGACAGCCAAGGCGACACAGAGAAACCCTGTCTCAAAACAACAACAACAACAAAAAAAAAAAAAAAAAACATTTTTTTAAAATGTTAAATGAAAAAATGTAGTTACAAAAAGAGGAGGAGCTGGGAAGGTGGCTCAGCAGTTAAGTGATGCCCTGTGTACTTGCGGGCAAAACATTCACACACATGAAAAGTTTAAATAATAAAAAAAGGATGGAAAAATAAAAGAAAATGGGCTGGAGAGACGGCTCAGCAGTTGAAAGCTTACCATTCTCTCAGAGGACCCAGCTCAGTTCCCGGCTCCCACAACCACCTCTGACTCTAGCCCCCGAGGCTCCGACATCCTCTTCCGATCTCCGAAGCTTCTTGCACACAGGTTGTGCCTATCCACCCACTCAGGCTTACACACACGCACAAAATGAAAAAACTAAATAGAAAAAATAATACCCAAGGTCACCCACGGTACCTCGTTCCTGTAGTGTGACCTCTCTGAAGTTTGGTGAGGAAAGATTGTGAGTTCAGGGCCAGCCTGGACAAGTAAGTGAGTTGTGTCCTAATAAAAGAGTTATGTATGTATGTATGTATGTATGTATGTATGTATGATTTGTTTGTTTGTTTAAGACAGGGTTTCTCTGTGTAGCCCTGGCTGTCCTGGAATTCACTTTGTAGGTCAGGCTGGCCTCGAACTCACAAAGATCCTACTGCCCCTGCCTCCTGAGTGCTGGGATTAAAGGTGTGCACCACCAAGCCCAGATAATCACTAGTATATGCACACGTGTCTCTCTCTCACATACACAGCCTCAAAAGGAAAGAAAAATACAGGACTGGCAGGATGTCTGCCCCCAGCTCCACATTTAACAACAAGCAATGCAGGTTTGCCTGGTTTCTGTGTGGCATGCCTCACAGCATCACCTTATTTAATCCCTACTGTTTCCTTCAGATCTGATCATTGCTCTCCTTTTCTGCATGGACTCGTGGGGAGGGTTTCTCACACAGGGCAGCCTCCTGTGTGTCAGGCCTCTGCCGAGAGGGACCCCACTCTTCTGAGTTCCTTGTGTTCCTCGGGAACAATCTTTGTCTTCATTTAGTAGAAAGGTGATGAGAAAGAACACAAGGTCTGAGCGCTGAGGAGGCATCCCATGGGTGAAGGGGCTGGCCTCCCAGCCCGATGACCCGGTTGTTGTTATCGCGGGCCCCCATGGTGGAAGGGGCAAGCTAGCCAATGGCTTCCGCAAGTGCTTTGTATTAAGCGCTTACCCACACACACGTGCACACACGTGAGATAAGTAAACGAATATGATTAAAAAATAATAATTACAAGAAAGGAAACGGAATTCGAGGTTCCGCCTTTCCATCAGTAGGGTCCTGTTAGGTGAAATGAAACTGAAGTCTGTCCCATTGAGCTCCTTAGGGAGTGCTCACGCTCAGCAGCTTGGTGTTACAGTCTTAAACATTAGCTGTCCTCCGGGTCATGCTGTTTTCCACGTGTCAGCACATTCCTCTAGCGCCCTCCGCTTTAGTTTCTTTGAATGACCTAGTTTGTGTGTTTCGAGGGTCAGCGCCAATGCCTGTGCCTTGAGTTGAGTTTAAATGGATTTTGAGGCAGCCTTTGATCCCAGCACTCTAGGTAGGGCCAAGACCAGCCTGGTCTACATAGGAGTTCCAGGATGGCCACGGCCACATAGAGAGATCTGACTCAAAAAAACAAATCAATAGACTAAGCAAATAGATACACTCTGCAGTCCATAGCGCATCTCTTCGAGGTCTGGTTGTAGAAACGTTTGTGTAAATGTTTAGTGGCTGAGTGAGGGTGCTTCTGCCTGGCGGAAGTACAGATGCCTGGTTCGTGCCGAAGCTGGTGCCAGGCAGAGCTCTGATGGCGCTCCTGTTTCTCACTACCTGTAAGTCGCTGCCCCGGGAGGATAAGCCCCGGGAGGATAAGCCCGCATAGCGATGATCTCGGCTCTTTTGCCCCTCTTCGGCCTGGAGCACTTTGTGGGTGTTAATGACAGCTGAATGAATGGTTGTTTGGGTCAAACTTACACTGTAACAATTAATTTCATTGTCTTTATGCAGTAAAACTCGTCCCCATCATAAACTGCACTTGCAATGAATGCATCCTTCCATTTGACATTTAGAAGGAAGCATAGCATGGAGACACAAGTGCAGGGTGGACTAGTCTGCCCCCTCTCACCTATCCTCTTAAATCAGCTTACTCTGTACCTTTCGGGCAGAACCCCGCTGGCTATAAAAATCCTCCTCTCTATTTAGCAAGGCCGGTAATCCCGTGATCCCTGTCCTCGATGCCTGGGTTAATGCAATGAGGTGTTCCGTTAGCACTTGCATATTCCCTGGGTGGGGCTTGAAGTGCCAGGTCTCATTTTACTGGGAGGAAGAGCATATTAGCTGAACTTTCTTTCTGTGTCATTTCAACGAAGAGTGAAACATCTGATGTTATTACCTAATAAGGAATATTGTTCATTAGAAATTAAAAGTACTACATTCTGTACTCCTAGGTTAAGAAAAGGTGCCTATAGTTAGAATGACTTCTTTCTTCCCTGGGCTGTACTTTACTCCTTTAATGAGCAGAAATTTGCAGGGGCAGGTGTGGTGGGCACCCTTTTAATGCCGGCACCCAGGAGGCTGAGGCAGCATCCCTTTTGAGGACAGCCTGGACTACATAGTGAACTCACTCTCAAAACAAAACAAAAACAAAGGAGGGCCTAGGGATGAAGCTTGGCACTGGCAAGGCATGCCTACCTAACATGTGCAAAGCCCTGGCTCACCTCATCACAACAAAGAAATGCTGTTTCCCCCTTAATTGCTCAATTTCAGGTGTTAGGAGTATGTAAGAAAAGCTTGGTGTTCAGGCAACAGCATAGGATTTAATTTTTGCCTTTTTAATTACGTGGGTGCGTGTATGCCTCCATGTGGGTGTGTGCATGGGTGCAGGTGCCCTAAGAGGCCAGATGCACCAGATGCTGCTGGAGCTGTTCAAAGCCCACCGACGTTGGTGCAAGACTCGAACCTGGGTCCTTTGCTATAGCAGTATACTGCCTTCCCTGCTGACTCGCCTCCCTAGCCCTATTCAGTGGTTTCTTAGTGAGGAGAAACTTGATGAGAAACTGAAAATGCTTGTTTTAAACTTTGTAAATAGTAAAATATTTTCTGTAAAAGGACACTAGGATCTTCCTTGACAATTTCTATACTAGGGGATCATGCATGAAAGTTTTACCTGGGTCATTTAATGTGCATATCTATTTTTAAGCGTATTTTAGGAGCTAGCAAGACCCTTCCTGCAGTCAGTCAGGGACTCAGGTTGAGTTCACTGTTTTTTCCTGTTCTTGGTCCTTTTGTATCCCAGTCCCCATGTGTCTGAAGGGGTGCAATAGAAATGAATGGTTTCAGTATAGCAAATAAAAATCAAGAAACAGCCAGGTATCCTGTGCACACTTTTAATCCCAGCACTCGGAAGCAGAGGCAGGCAGATCTTGGTGAGTTCGAGCCCAGTCTGGGCTACAGAGTTCCAGGACAGCCAGAGCTGTTCAACAGGTGTGTGTGTGTGTGTGTGTGTGTGTGTGTGTGTGTGTGTGTGTGTGAATGTCTGTGCAACGTCCCAGCTCTCTGCTGTGTCTGTTTTCTTCTGAGACAGTTAATCTATACTCTGCAACTGTCTGCTGGGGTTCTTATAAAAGTTAGGTGAAGGTTAAGTGTTTTGAGCCGGTAGTGACCCAGAGACTTCTCATAAATGTGGCCTAAAGAAGGAATGGAACCAAACTAGGCAGGGTTCCATGAGATGAAAATAGAAGCAAAAATACATCTTTCTTTAAGCAACAACAAATCCTGCCTGTCTTTTGTTGGTTTCAAATTTATTCAGCCTTTGTCCTAAACCTTTTGGCATAACATTTGTCTGTCTTGGACTAAGTTTTCCATTTTGTTTCTGGAAATTAGTGTGGTCCTCAGCAGGCCAGCACAGGTGCCAAAGAGCAAACAGCCAGGGAGGTTGCTAATCCACCTGCATATTTCCAGGTCATTGTCCAAAGACCTAATTGCTGAGAATTATTGCACAGAAGTATTATTTGATCTTCATCAACAAACTGGCTTGAATTCTTGCCTGAATAACAAACACAGCTATTTTATAGAATTCTAAATTCTAAGCTCAACTTGAAGAAACTTGTGTTGTAGCTGGGAGATTAGATTAAATGCCCTTAACATAGTGGCTGTGGGTGTCCTGGAATCAGATCTGCCTGCCTCCGCCCCTGAATGATGGGACTGCAGGTGAGCCCCCAGCTTTGTTATTTATTTGTGTTTGCTTATTTGTTTGAGACAGGGTCTCTCTACATAGCCCTGGCTGGTCTGGAATTCTCTTTGTAGACCAAGCTGGCCTTGAACTCACAGAGAGCTGCCTGCCAGGTGTTGGAATTATGAAAGGTGAGCACCACCACTCTTGGCCCTTGATTCTTTTTGAGCCATACCTCATTGGTCTGGGATTGTCAGCTGCAGGACAGAACAATTAAACAGTATATTAAAAAATTTAAGCCATTTAATAAGAAAGCAGGGCTAGGGGCCGAGGAAATAGGTCAGTAGCATGGGTAAGGCCCTGGGTTCAGTCCCCAGTACCAAAAAAAAAAAAAGTGTCAATAGAGAGATGGTTCAACAACCTTAGAGCACTGACTGCTCTTGGAGAGGACCCAAGTTTGGTTCTTAGCAGCCACATAAATGACCTGGAAGCCACAGGAGACCCAGCTCCTCCTGGCCTCCACAGGTACCCAGGTACCGGCACTCATGTCCACGTGCTCATGCACAGACACACGTGAATACACACAATAGAAATCTATTTGTGGCACACGCCTTTAATCCCAGCACTTGGGAGGCAGAGGCAGGCAGATCTCTGTGAGTTAGAGGCCAGCCTGGTCTGCAAAGGGAGTCCAGAATAGCCAGGGCTACACAGAGAAACCCTGTCTGGAAAATTTTAATTAATTAATTAATTGTTAAAAAAAAAAAACACTGGTTAAATTATGATCATGAAAGCCTTTTATAATCACCTAATTGTTACATCTGAGTTTTCATCAGAAACTCAGGGATACTCTATATTCTGCACCTGTTCTGTAAAGACGAAGTTATGAACATAAGTGGAAACACATTGAACCTAACTATAGAGCTCAGCTGCTGTTTCACAAGGCCTGTTTGTGTCTTTGTACAGCTTTTTAAAAATATTTTTTTCTTTTTGTAGTCCTGGCTGGCTTGGACTCACTTTGTAGACCAGACTGGCCTTGAACTCAGAGAGATCCACCTGCCTCTGCCTCCCAACTGTTGTGATTAAAGGCGTTCATCACTAACACCTGGCTAAATCTCAATTTATCTCTCTCTCTCTCTCTCTATCTATCTCAATCTCTCTCTCTGTCTCTCTCAAGTGACTAAACTCTTGTGATCTTACCATCATCCTAAACAACCAGCTTTGAGCTACATTACTTGGCCTTTTCTCTTCTTATCACTTCAGGTCACAGTCTTTAATCTCTGTTAGTAGCCAGCATTCTCCTAGATTTACAGAGAGGCTGACCGCGCCCAGACCTCGGCACAGTGTTCTTTGTAGTTAGGCCTTTTTGCTGCCCCCCTCTGTCACTTCCCTAGTACACAGAGAGTCCACTGTGTCACTTGTGGTGATGGTGGTTGCCACACAGTTCTTCGAGAGAGCCCTACAGGTTTTAGGAACATTCCCAATGTTTGCACGAGGGCTGTCAGCACAAAAGAAAGAAACTGCCACTTGAAAGTCGAGCATTAACTTGGGTGGGTTTCTAGCAGCTGTCTAACATAGTGGCAAGAGGCAAGCGCCACTCTGACCCTGGGGATTGAGCAGTGACTGGTCCGATATAAGGATTCGAATCTTAAGTATACATCAAGGGCTTTAGGAGCAGGCTCGGTAGCACTTCACCCTTGCAGGTATGGGATGACGGCTAAGCCAGAGTTATAGGAGGGCAAGGAGCAGGCCACACTGCTTTTACCACACCACTTCTGCTAAGACTTGGAAGGAGGAAGCCATTGGAGCAAACAGTGTTAGAGTGGGAAGAAATAAAGAAATAAGCTGTCCGTAACTGAGAGCTTTTATCAGGACGTCATTCTGATGTCTGCTAACACCAAAGCCACTGTCCCCAAGTAACGTGTTTCTTTCATGATTCTTCAAGGGCCTGCTCTCTATTTTGCGCAAATTGAAAAGTGCGCCAGACCAGGAGGTGCGAATCCTTCTCCTGGGCTTGGATAATGCTGGCAAGACTACTCTGCTGAAGCAGCTGGCATCTGAAGACATCAGCCACATCACACCTACACAGGTGAGCGCTCCCTTGGCTCCCGGTGCTCTGCCACCCAGGGAGGACGAAAATAGCTGTCCCAGTTTCCTGTCTCTCACTGTGATAAAGCACCCTGACGAAAAGCAAGTTGGGGAGGGGGAGAGAGTTGATTTTAGCTCACAGTCCCAGGCTGTAGTCCGTCACTGAAAGGAAGTAGAAGCAGGAACCTGTGGCAGAGAGCCACACCCACCATCAGAAGCAGGGGGGAGAGCAGATTCACAAGCGTGCCTCCTCGTGCTGCGGCCTCTCCCATACCACACAGTCCCGGACCCAAAACCACGATGGGCTGGCCGTCCCAACTCAGTTCATGCAATCGTAACCAACCCCACAGATGTGCTCACAGGCCAACCTGACCCAGGCAAGCCCTGATTGGAATCTCTGCCCAGGTGGTTCTAGAAAGTGCTAAGTTGCCTATTAAAACTAACAACTCCAGTAGCTGTGGGAGATAGAAATTTATACATTGCCCAGGTCTGTTTCTGGAGAGCAGCCTGTATTATCTAAGAGTAACCAGATTTCAAATGCACGCAGAAGAAACTCCACACAGGTGAAATAGTTAAGAATAGTCAAAACCATGGACATAGGAAGTAGGACAGTGACAGCCGAGCTCGGTGGTACGCGCCTGTAATCCCAGCATGCTGAGAGGCAGGCGAATCTCTGTGAGTTTGAGGCCAGCCTGGCTACAAAGTGAGTCCAGGACAGTCAAGACTACACAGAGAAACCCTGTCTCAGAAAAACCCAAAAACTCCCCAAAAGGAAAAGAAAAGAAAAGAAGTAGGATGTGGCTGATAAAAAAGAATGAGGGCTGGCGAGATGGCTCAGCAGTTAAGAGCACTGGCTGCTCTTCCAGAGGTCCTGAGTTCAATTCCCAGCACCCACATGGTGGGTCACAACCATCTATAATGGGATCTGGTGCTCTCTTCTGGTATACAGGCACACATGCAAATAGAGTGTTCATATGTATACATAAATAAATCTTTTTTTAATGTAATGAAATGATTAATCCAGGCATGGTAGTGCGCATCTTTGATCCCAGTACTAAGGAAGCAGAGACAGGTGGATCTCTGTGAGTTTGGGACAACCTATTCTATAAAAAGAGTTCCAAGACAGCCAGGGCTAAAGAGAGAGACCTTGTCTAAAAATACAAGGGTTAAGAAGATATATCTTAGGCCATGTCTATTCTGTCACAATTTAAAATGTAAATGCACACATTTCTCTCTTCTTTCTTAGGCCTTGCCTAGATTCTGTGCTCCCCCCCCCGCCTTTTTTTTTTTTTTTTTGCTAAGGATAGAACCCAGATCACGGTACATGGCATGGATTTTTGGCAACTGTGGTGGTATACGCTTGTAATTGCAGCACTTGGAAGGTAGAGGAAGGAGTATCAAGAGTTTAAGACAGTCCTTGACTACATTGTAAAGTCCAGTTCAGCATGGATCCCAGAGACTATCAAAAAGAAAGAAAGCTTTGTCAGGCAATGCAGACACTGTAACTCTGAGGCAGAAAAGAAGGAGAACTCTTTAAGTTTGGGCCATTCTGGTCTGTATAGTGAGCTCCAGGGCACTGAGACCTGGTCTCAGAGAAGCCAAAGATAAAATAATAGGGCTGGAGAGATGGCTTAGTGTTAGGAGCACTTAGGATCTTACTGAGGACCAGGATTCAGTTCTCAGAACCCTCACAAGGTGGCATCTCTCTCACAAAGGCCAGTAGCTCCAGTTCCGGGGCATTCAACACCAACTTCTGCCCTTGTTTTTGTTTTGTTTGGTTTGGTTTTTTAAAGAAAGATTTCTCTGTGTAGCCCTGACTGTCCTGGAACTCACTCTGTAGACCAGGCTGGCCTCAAACTTAGAGATACACCTGCTTCTGCCTCCCAAGTGCTGGCATTAAAGCCATGTGCCACCATGCCTGGTTGCAAAAATAATTTTTTTTTAAAGAAATAAAGTACTTTGAAAGAAACACTATCACTACTTTAGTGCATTTTTTTCAAATAATACAAATATTTATGTATGTATATGTATCAATTTTTTTGTTTTCTTATTCTTTAAGACAAGGCCTTGCTATATACCGGAGGCTGGCCCTGAACTCAAGTATAACCAGGGCTAGTCCACAACTCAAGGTCCTCCTGCCTGAGCTCCCCTAGCACCGTGCTCACAGGCCTATAGCTTGCTGCTCAGCGGGGTCAGTTTTTCAAACACCTGGTTTGTGAGGATTTGGTGGGGTGGGAGCTCAAGATAGGGTTTCCTTGTGTAGCCCTGGCTGTCCTGGAAACTCACTTTGTAGACCAGGCTGGCCTGGAACACAGAGCTCTTCCTGCCCCTGCCTCCCTTGTGCTGGGATTACAGTTGCGCACTCCTGGCCTGGTGTGTTGGTTTTAAATCCAGTTTTACCAGCTTTCCTCTTTCCTAAGGGGCAAGCGAGCAAAATGCAAAGGCTAAGTGGGGTGCGCGCAGCATGGGACTGCAAAACCAAGCCTGGCTGGAGACTTCCCAGGGGCTTCCAGGGGCCTCATTTCCTGTAAGAACACCTAAGAGATCTTGACTTTGGACCTAGTCAGCTAAGACAGCCTGTGAGCCTTAGTCACTTAAAAACTGTCTGTCTCAACCTACGGGTTGCGACCCCCACAGGATCACGTATCAGATGTCCCGCACATCAGCTCTTTATGTTACTATTCATAACATAGCAAAATCATAATTATACAGTCGCCGTGAAATAATTTTGTGGTTGTGGTCACCACAACATGAGGAACTGTATTGAAGGGCTGCAGCATTCGGAAGGTTGGGAAGCACTGCTTTAAAGCGTGGGAGCCTTGGGCAAACCAGCCTTAGCATCTTTGTCCCTGGCTGTGAGACCCTGGAGTCAGGTTTGCAGCTGTGCTGGTGAGTTCTCTCCATGGCCTGTGAGTCTTAGCAATTCGCAACTCTTTGCAGGAAAGTCATTTCAACTGCTACCACATGAGCAATTTTACAGCTTCTGAACAAATTTAATGTATGGCCCGAGGAGGAGCAAATTACAGCAGGCCAGCCCCCAAGGCTGAAAGCACATATTAGCGCGTCAGGGTCTCTGCCAGAGAGAGAGGGCCAGGGCATCAGTATTAGCAGTAGGCCGCATTTGCCGGGGCACTGAATGGAGGCCTGGACAGTGCAGGCGGAGTGAGCCTCCGGTTAGAGCTCGGCGTTGCTGCGCCTCCTCAGGCTTTGGTTGATGTGCTGTAGATGGCTGGGCTTATAGTGTCGAGGTTTCACACTTACTCTCTAGAAACACATCTTACGGTATTTTTGTTTAATATCAGAAAAGACATTAGGTGTTCATTCACTGTAGTCAGTTTAGAAAACAGAAATAAGTAAAGTTGAGAAACTAGAGAGCAAAACAGCCGGCGAAAAGAAAAGTGGGAAAAGGGCTTGCTACCAGCCTGACACCTGTGTTCAGTCCCGGGGATGTGCCCAGTTCAGAGAGAACGTGTCAGCCATGGTACTCACCCACACACAAAAAACAAGAAGAAAGAAATTTTTTTATGTACGTTGGCATTCTGCCTGCTTGTGTGGTGTGTGTGTGAGGGTGTTGAATCCCCTGGAACTGGAGTTACAGACAGTTGTGAGCCATCATGTGGGTGCTGGGAATTGAACCTGGGTCCTTCAGAAGAGCAGCCAGTGCTCTTAGCCACTGAGCCATCTTTCCAGCCACCCCCCTTTTATTTTTTTAGAATTTAAAAAGAAAATATTTATAACGCCTGTTGTGGTTTGAATAAAAATGGCCCTCGTAGGCTCATATATTTGAATTCTTGGTTGCTGGAGAGTGGCACTATTTGAGAAGGACCAGGAAGTGTGGCCTCATTGCAGTAGGTGTGGCCTTGTTGGAGGAAGTGTGTCACTGGGGATGGGCTTTGAGGTTTAAAAACCCATGCCAGGCCCAGTCTTTCTCTCTCCCTCCCCCCCTCCCTCTCCATCTCTATCTCTGTCTGCCTTCAGAGCAGGATTTAGCTCTTAATTACATCTCCAGCACCAGGTCTGTGTACACCATGCTTCCTGCCGTGATAATGGGCTACACCTCTGAAGCTGTAAGCAGGCCCCAAATTAATGCTTTTTCGGATAAGAGTTGCCTTCACAGCAATAGGACAGTGACTAAGACAATGCCCAATCAGACAGGAGCCGCGGTTAGCATTGAGCAGTGTAGCCATTCATGTTTTCCTGTGCACATATATGGACATATGTGATACGTATGTTTAAAATTTAAAAATCCCAGCATGGTTGTATAGACCTTCAAACCCAGTATTTGAGAGGCAGAGGCAGGAGGATCACTATGAGTTCTGGGCCAGCCTGGTCTACACAGTGAGACCCAGGGTGGCCAGGGCTACACAGTGAGATTTACCTCAAAAGTAAAAATAAAATAAAAAGGAAAAGCAGACGGTGTAGAATATAGCATTTTTCCAGGAGGTGGGGAAACCTGGCTTTAATCCCAGCACCCAGGAAGCAGAGCTCGAGGACAGCCTGGTCGGAGATTGAGGCTCCAGGACAGCCAGGCTTACACAAGAAACCCTGTCTCAAGAAAGAGAGAGATACAGCATTTTATATCATCTTTTTTACTCAGAGTTAATCATGAACATCTCTTTTGTTTTTGTTTGAACAAGGACTATGGCTCAGAAGTTAAGCGCACTCACGGGCTGTTCTCCCAAAGGTCCTGAGTTCAATTCTAGCGACCGCATGGTGACTCATAAATAGCCATCTATGATGAGATCTGGTGCCCTCTTCTGGCCTGCAGGCACACATGCAGGCAGAATATTGTATAAATCTTTTAAAAACAAACCAACAAACAAGGTCTGATTTAACTCAGTCTAAGCCCCAAACCTGATATATGGCTGACGATGGCCCTGAACTCCTGATCTTCCTGCCTTGCCCTCCTGTGAGTAGGGATTACACGTGAACCTTTCCACGGTACAAGTGTGCTGGGAATCAAACCAGAGCTTCCTGTGTACTAATCAAGCACTCCACAAACTAAAGAACATCCCAGAACATGAACACCCTTATACATCGGTGTGCACACGCATGCACACACACAGTCACACACACACATACACACACACACATTTAGGTATATATGTCTGTGTTCATTTGTTTTTATTTTTTATAATAAATTCCTAGAAGATTCTGTGAAGTTGATGATTTACAAAATTTGTCCACTTATCTTTTTTGTTTTGCTTTGTTCTTTTCAAGACAGGGTTTCTCTGTGTAGCCTTGACTGTCCTGGAACTCACTCTGTAGACCAGGCTGGCCTCCATCTCAAGAGATCGACCTGGGGCTGGAGATATGGCTCAGAGGTTAAGAGCACTGGCTGTTCTTCCAAAAGTTCTGAGTTCAATTCCCAGCAACCACATGGTGGCTCATAACCATCTACAGTGAGATCCGGTGCTTTCTTCTGGCGTGCAGGCAAAAGCAGGCAGAATACTGTATACATAATAAATAAATCTGTTAAAAAGAGAGAGAGATCATCACCTCCCAAGTGTTGGGATTAAAGACATGTGCCACCACACTTGGGTTACAGAAATTAAAGAAGTTATCTTTTTAGAACTCCATTGTTTTTGGGGGGCCGGCTGCAGGCATGAAGATCAGAGCATATGGAAATTGGAGGATAACCTACAGGAGTCGGTTCTCTCCTTCCACCCTGTGGGTCCTGGGATTGAAGTCAGGTTGTCCTGCCTGGTGGCAAGCGCCTTTACGCACTCAGTATCTCCCTGGCCTGAGTCTAAGCTTAAGGCATTGTCCAGCTTGTGCAAGGCTCTGCTTTCAGTCCCCGGCACTGAAGAAACAAAAGGCCAGAAGTTTAAGGAATCGGTACCTGTGGCCACATCACAGGATTTACTGCTCTTTATTCTCCGTTTCATTCTAGAAAGGGTTTGCTATCACTCAATTCTGTGTGTAACAGCATTGTTGAGGAGTAGAATTCACGTAAGAGATGGAGGCAGGAGAATCAGAAGTTCATGGTCATTCTCAGCTACCATGTAGTGAGTTCAAGGCCATCCTGGACTGTGTAGAATCCTGTCTCAAAAAAGGAAAGAAGGAAAGAAAGAGAGAGACGGAGGAGGAGGAGAATGTTTCAGATACATTCAAGTTATTTTTCTGTTTTGGGTTTTTTGTTTGTTTGTGTTTTATTTTGTTAGTAAGTTACCATGAAGCAGCCACTGTCACTTTCTTAAGTTTAAGTCATTTCTCTTCAGAGTTCTTGAACGGATAATTTATTTGGTCATGGGTGATTTAGAAGAGTCCTAGTCAGCACTGTTTCCAGTTACCCTCTGCGAGTGTTTCACCGTGGAACTGAGCCACAGTGTTCCCTGTACCCTGCACTGGGCTGGGCCTGGCGTGCTAGGCAGCAGTGTGGCAGGTTGCCAGGAGAAGCAGATGTTTTTGGAGGCGTCCCCAGACCTACATAACTCCAATTACTCTGGAGATGTCACTTATGTTGCAGCAAAGTATTGCTTGGATATTCAAATCCTGGATTCCCTTTATCATTCTTGCCAGAGAATTTTTTCCCTCTTGCTCATGAAGTGCCTTCCTTCTGAACCCCAAAGGTCTGTTAGCTTGTCTCTCTCTACACTAATTCCCGGTTGCCATGACTTGCTTTCCTCAAGTTTTACTCTGAATCACTGCACTAAAAACAAAGACTTTTCCTTTTCTTTATTTTTTCCTTCCTTTCTTTTAGTTTCTTTTGACTCTTTTTTTTTTTTTTTTTTTTTGGAGATAGGGTCTTCATCTGCAGCACTGGCTAGCCTGGAACTCACCAAGCAGCCTACCACACTGGACTGAAGCTTGCAGCAATCCTGCATCAGCTTTCTGAGTGCTGGGATTAAAGCATACATCCTATGCCTGGCAGAAGTGTTTTTTTTTTTTTTGTTTTGTTTTGTTTTGTTTTTTCTTTTCAAGTTCATTCAAGGTGCCTCCTAAAGCAGTTCCAAATGAGCGTGTGTTGGCTTCCATCTCCGCCTGTGACTAAGGCCACTGAATATGTGTTTTAGAGACCCACCTCCTTAGCCCACAGACGTCAGCTACGACCCCATCTGCCTCAGCTCAGCTCCTGTCTTCCTGATGACCCAGGAGGACATTTTTTTTTTTGAGCCACTAGATTTGCTTGTCTCTCTTTAAACTTAACATTCATTCTCTTCTCGTCTTTAATTTCAGCTTTTGATTTCTGACACTTACATGTAGTATTCCGATAAATTTATAATCCTGAAGGCTTCGTTCTAAGGAGAGGTACCTGTGTTGATCATATATAACCTCATGTCCCATTATCCTTCGAAATATACAGCTATACAAGTACATAATATGTATTTTTCATGCCTTTGGAAAGAGAACCATGGATGTGAGGCTCCCTGCCTCCAAGTTGCACCCCACTCCAACTTGGAGATATATATATATTCCTTACTATAGAAAACATCATGTGAGCCAGGCATGGCAGCATACAGCTCTAATCCCAGCACTTGAGAAGAAAAGCAGAAAAAAGGATCCACTCTGCTACTTAGCAACTTCCAGCCCAGCCTGTACTACATGAGAGCTTGACTCAGGAAAAAAATAAAGAAAGTAGCTTGTTAGCCTTGACATTATTAACAGTGATTCTACTGAATGAAATAAACATTTGTAAGTATGTTTTCTTGACTATCATAGTAAGCCATTTGCAGTATTAATAGTATCACATCTGGCATGGTTCTTTAGAACTAATGTAAAAAGTAGCTATTAAGATTTGGGAGGGGCCGGGCATGGTGGTGCATGCCTTTAATCCCAGCACTCTACTGAGGGAGGCAAATGGATCTCTGTGATTTCAAGATCAGGGTTCTGTTACTCAGAGAAACCCTGTCTCCAAACCACCACCACCACCCCTTCCCCCCCCCCCCCCCCCCAAAAAAAAAAAAAAAAAAGCCAGGTGTGGCGGTGCTTTTAATTTCAGCACTTAGGGATGCAGAGACAGGCAGAGCTCTATGAGTTCAAGGCCAGCCTGGTCTACAAATCTAGTCCAGGACAGCCAGGCTACACAGAAACAACAACCAAAAAGATTGTATGGGGGCTGGAGACATGGCTCAGAGGTTAGATAGAGCCTTGTGGGTTTTTGTTTTGTTTTGTTGTTTTTCAAGACATGGTTTCTCTGTGTTGCCTTGGCTGTCCTACAATTTGCTCTGTAGACTAAGCTGGCCTCAAATTCACAGAGATCGGCCTGCCTCTGCCTCAGGAGTGCTGGGATCAAAGGTGTGTAGCACCCCACCCCACCCTTCCTACCCCCTACCTCAGCCTAACACAGCCCTTGTTAATCTTGCAGAGGAGTCAGGTTCAATTCCTAGCACCCAGTTGTTATCTCACAGGCATCTGTAACTCCAGTTCCAAAGAATCTGACTCTTTTGTGACCTTCACACAAGGCATGTACATGGTGCACGTACATACATGCTGGAAAAATATTCATACACATTAAATAAATTTGTAAATAATAATAATAATAATAATAATAATAATAATATCTGAGAGGAGGCATGGTGTGGCTCACCTTCAATCCCAGCATTCGAGAGGCAGAAGTAGGTGTATCTCTGTGAGGTCAAGGCCAGCCTTGTCTATATAGTAAGTCACAAAAGGGTCTACATAAAAAAGGGGCTGGAGAGATAGCGCATCCATTAAAGAGTACTGACTGCGCTTCCAGAGGACCCAGGTTCAGTTCCCAGCACCCACGTGGTAGGTCACAGTTATCTGTAATGCCCTCTTCTGGCCTCCACGGCACCGCACACATTTGGTGCACAGACATACATTCAGGCAAACACTCATACATGTAAAAGAAGAAAGCCAGGCATGGTAGTGCACACCTTTAGTCCCGGCACTCAAGAAACAGTTCCAGGATGGAGGTGGGGGTATCACATACCTTTAATCCCAGCACTCAGGAGGCAGAGGTGGTGGAGCCTACAGATGGAGTTCCAGGATAGCCAGGGCTACACTGAGAAACTCTGTCTCGAAACAAATAAAATAAGATAAATTAAGGATTACTAGATAAGTAAGTAGATCTGGCAGTGTAGCTTCCTGAGTCCCACGGCACGTGAGTCCGTCCCTGCAGCCCAGGCCCAGTCCCCAGCTCGCCTGCGCTATTAAATGTCACTTTGGAAGAATTGACTGGTTTTTCCCCCATCTGTTTCAGGGCTTTAACATCAAATGTGTACAATCACAAGGCTTTAAACTGAATGTATGGGACATTGGCGGTCAGAGGAAAATCAGGCCGTACTGGAGAAGTTATTTTGAAAACACTGACATTCTTGTAAGTAACCTTGACGTGCTCGCCTCTGCTAGCATTGATCCGAGTGAGCGGGGCAGCAGAAGGCTGCAGACCAGCTCTGTACAGGGTGTCTGGCTGCCGCCGGTGGCAGCGCCACGCCACCCTGCCAAAGTGTTTATTACCCACCGCCATACGGATGGCAAAGGAAGCCAGAACATCCTGCCGTGGCTCCGTCACCCCAAACTAGTCGACCAAGTCTGCATTTCCAGAAGAGAGTGCCAGTCGAGGGGTCTTGACCTGGCTGGTTTGTCTGTCAGTTGAAGAATTAAAAGGCAAGAAAAGGTTGCAGCCCCGTGGTGGCAGCAGAGAAATCTCTCCACAGACACAGAGTCAGCAGCTAAGAGAGGCGTGTCCAGGGGTTGGAGAAGGACACGTGCAGCAGACACCAGACAGAAAGACCACTGCAGAGCAGAGCGGGGGTTCAGAAAGCCAGAAAACCCCAGTCCAAGAGGTTCCCCTCCATTTTGGGGTCGGTCAGTTTGAAGACAGATAGGATGGTTGATTGTGTGACAGCTGTTGTGTGACATGTCCTGATATGGCCTTGAGCTTTTGGGCAGCGGGTGAAAAGAAGCTGGCCCAGGCTACACAGAGCATTGTAGGCCAGCCTGGGCCTAACACTCAGAAAAAAAGGAGGCTGGGAGATGGCGTAGTAATGGTGCCTGCAGCCAGGCCTGGTGGCCTGACCTAGCTCATGTGAAAAGAGAGCGCTAAGTCTTGTCTTCTGACCCCTACAGCGTGCATGCTCCTGTGTCAGGCAGTGTGTCAGGGGTGGGGCCATGCCAGCCCTCCAAGAGCAGCAAGAAGGCCAAGCAGTCGGAACGAGGGCATAGAAGGGGAAGAGGAAGTCAGAGAGGTAACGAGTCAGAACGTCAAAGACCTCACGCACCACTGTCTGAGGAACTGGCCTGTTACTCTCCGGTTTGAGCTTGTGACTTAGCATCAACATTAGTGCCGCAGTGTGGAGCCGGCAAAGGCAGAAATAGGGGACTGTCGTGTGCTACTGCACAAGTTGGTGTGTGGGGACACACACACACACGCCACACTGCCCAGCTTCTCCCCTGGGATGGACAGTACTTGTTTATGGGTCAGAGGTGAAGGATGAGAAGAGAGGAGCCAAAGAGAACTCCATTTGGGGTTGTTTTGCTGTTTCTGTTTTGTTTTGTGACAGGGTCTCATGTGACCCAAGCTGGCCTCAAACTTACCCTGTAGCTGAGGGAAACCTTGAGCTGATCTGCCTCCTTCCAGTGCCCTCAGTATCATGATTACAGATGGTGCCATCCTACCCAGGTGGTGTTTTGGGGGTTTCTTCCCCTTGAAACAGGGTCTTGATTTGTAATTTAGGCTGGCCTGGGCCTCACAGAAGTCATCCTGCTTTAGCTTCCCGCATGGTAGGATTACTGGAGTAGTTGCCATTGTATTGCAGTGAAGGGAAGTGGAGGAGGTTGAAGGAATACCCAGAAGGAGTGGATGAAGAAGGGAACCCGGTTTGGGACATGCTGGACTTCCAGGCTTCTGCTCAGGGGGTGACTTCAGATAGGCAGCGGGCTGCATATGAGAGTTCCAGGCTGGAAATAACTTGGGACTCATCAGTATGTGCATTGGAACTAAAGCCTTGAAATTAAATGAGGCCGCAATCAACTTAGAAAAAGTTTGGTTTGGTTAAAGTTTTGCATTTCAGTCCGTAGTCTGTTTGACCCTGTTTTGGGCCTCTGTAAGGCTGCACTGTGCCAGTCAGTATATGACACAGGAATGCAGTTCTCCGAGTGGCCAGGACACAGAAAGGGGAAGTGAGGACCAAGCCAGGGTCTCACAGGTGTCCCTGAGGCCGTGCTCTCAGTGACCTAAAACCCTTCCCACAGATCTTCAAGGTTCCTCCGCCCTTTCCTCGGGGTCTGCAGTGGCCTCAGCCTTCTGTGCGCCGGCACCACAGCCGCACACTGCCGTGCCTGGCTCTGCTACCTCTCCCTCTCACCTTCGCTGTGCCACCTGGTGGCCCCTGACTGTTCATGGGCTCTGCAGCCACTGTGCCTTTTGGCACTATAATCTTTCTTTGCTTCTTTCTTTCTTTCTTTCTTTCTTTCTTTCTTTCTTTCTTTCTTCCTTCCTTCCTTCCTTCCTTCCTTCCTTCCTTCCTTCCTTTCCTTTCCTTTCTTTCTCTCTCTCCTTTCTTTTCTTTCTTTTTCTCCTTTCTTTTCTCTTTCTTTCTGTCTTTCTTTCTCTCTCTCTTTCTCCCTTCCTTCCTTCCTTCCTTCTTTCTTTCTTCTTCATCCTTTCTTAAGTGCTAAGGATCTGTCTAGCCCAGGGTATTGTACACACTCAGTGGCAACCATTCTGCCCCTGAGTGACATCTCTGGACCCACTCATTCATATTTTCATTTGTTCAATACCTGTTCCTGTTGTTTAATACCTGTTCATCAGAGACATTCCTTGAGAACAGGGGCTTTTGTGGTTTTTAAATTTCTATTTATTACCATTATGATGATGATGATGATGATGATGGTGGTGGTGGTGGTGATGATGATGATGATGTGTGCTTGTATTATTATGATGGTGATGGTGGTGGTGATGATGATAATATGTGCTTGTATCATTGTGTGATGGTGGTGGTGGTGATGTGTGCTTGCGTGTGTGTGTGTGTGTGTGTATGTGTGTGTGTGTGTGTGTGCTTATGCACACGTGGAGATCATAGGACCACCTTGTGGGTCAGTTCTGTCCTGCCCTTTTATGTGGTTTCCAGGTCAAGTTGGGGTCAAGTTGCAGGGCTATGGAGAACACCTTCACCTGTTGAGCCATCTGTACAACCTCTTTTTTTTTTTTCTTTTTTTTTTCTGTTGTGTCATCGGTGCCTGGAAAAGTGCCTTAGAGAATAAAAAGGAAGTTGTTGTAGATGTTTTCTGACATGCGGTAGAATGTAAAGTTGTATGGCCTCTGAATTCCCTCCCAGATTCAAAACTGTTTATTTTGTAGTCAAGTCCAGGCCTGCTAATTCCCTCTATGAAATGAGAATATCTAGTTCACAGAGGAGATGTTTAAAGTAGTAGATAAATCTACTCACTATCATTCTTTTTTGTTGTTTTGATTTGTTTTTTGCTTTTCAAGACAAGGTTTCTCAGCGTAGCCCTGGCTGTCCTGGGACTCATTCTGTAGACCAGGCTGGCCTTGAACTCAGAGATGCTGCCTTCCAAGTGCTGGGATTAAAGACATGTGCCCCCACTGCCCTGCCTCACTATCATTCTTAAATTGAGAATATAAAATCATGCTACCCTCAGCAAACACACCGTAGCCCGAGATGGGAATGACGTTATACTTCTGGCCCTCTGAAGTGTGGCTCCGGTCCATTCTTCGTGCTGGGTTAGAGGCTCAAGTGGATGAGAAGACAGATGAGAAATGTGCTGCCATCCATCCATCATCTTTCAAGCTGGTTATTCCTTATTGTATGTATGAGACGGGGTCACGTGTCCCAACTTGGCCTTAATCTGCCTGTGTACTGAGAATGGCCTCGAACTCCTGATTGTCCTGCCTCCACCTCCCAAACGATGGGATTCCAGTTGTGTGTCACGCCAGCTTTCTCCAGTGCTGGAAAGAATACCCAGAGCTGTGAGCACACTGTGGGTCCTAGGGTGTTTGTTTCTGTGACAAAACCCCATGATCAAAAAGCAACTTGGAAAGGAAAAGGTTTATTTCCATCTACAGTTCCAGCCAACAGTCCTACGCTGATGGAAATCAGGGCAGGAGCCTGGAGGTAGGGACTGATGCAGAAGCCATGGAGGAGCGCTACTCATTGGCTTCCTCCTCATGGCTTGCTCAGTCTGTTTTCTTATACCATCCAGCACTACCAACCCAGGGGTGGTGCTGGGGGGTGGTGAGCCAGGCCTCCCCAGTCAGTCATCAGTCAGGAAAACACCCCTCAGGCTTGCACACAGGCCAGGCTGTTTGGGAACATTTTCTCAACTGAAGCTCTCGCCTCCCAAATGACTCTAGGTTGTGTCAAGTTGAGCTAAAACGAGCCAGGTCACTAGGCAGGCACTGTACCAATGGAGTTACATCCCTGGGCCCTACTTGTTTTTAGTTTAAAAATTTCAGATTTACACAAACCTCAAAAACAAAATAGTAAAATGAAACCCAAAATACCAAAACTGCCATTCAGCTTGGGTAGTCTTGTCTCTCTGTACTTTTAGATATTTTAAGGCAAATCTTTGGCATTGTGTGTATGTGTGTTGTTGTTTTTCATTCACAATACTTGAAATATGTGAAAAAAAGAAGTCTAAATTAGGAGGAGTTGTTTTGATCTCAAAATTAAAAACAAAGTATGGCTTAGCATCCAAAACCTCAAACACTTAGACACAAAGCTTAGGCATAAATCTATGTGTAGAAAGCTTCAAAGCTAATAAAAGAAAACTCAATATAGATGAGGCCCTGGGTTCAATCCCCAGCATTTCAAACTACTTACATATACATAAATCTTTTAAAATGGAGAGGTATTCCATGTTCATAAATAAGAAAACTCAGCACTGCTATTAGTTATACATAATTTACCTAGGGATTTGGTGTGACTCCCAATCAAAATTCTGAGCAATTAGTTATTTTTTATAGTTATCTATAACTATTTGTAGTTATAGTTGTAAATAACTATGGTTATTTATAGTTTTTGCCAAGTGTTTATAGTTATTGCCAAGTGTTACGTAGAAAGACAAATAATCTAGATAGTCAGTGTAATACTGAAGAATTAACTGGAGTACTAAAACTTCCCAGCTTCAAGATTTACTCCAGCTAGGTGAGATGGCACACACCTTTAACATAGCACTTGGGAGCAGAGTCAGGCAGATCTCCGTGCGTTTGAGGGCAGCCTGGTGTACATAGTAAACTCTAGGACAGCCAGGGCTACATGATAGAGAGACCCTATCTCAAAGAATCAGAAGACGGTGCTGGAGAGATGGCTCAGAGGTTTAAGAGCACTGGCTGCTTTTCCAGAGGACCCAGGTTCAGTTCCCAGCACCCACATGGTAGTTCACAACTGTCTGTAACTCCGGTTCCAGAGGACCCGACAGCCTCACACTTAAAAAATAAAAATTAAATAATTTTTTAAATCAAAAGAAAAAGGAAAAAAAAAAAGATAACTCTAAAGTTAGAACATAACCAAGACAATGCATATAATGGAAAAGTATAAGAATTGATCAGTGGTACGAATAGAGGACATAAAACTAGAGCCCCCCCCCCCATGAACATACACAGTGACTTATCTGAGAGAGTGAGACAGTCCAGAGGAGGGGGCTTCCAGCACATGGCGCTGGCCAGGAGGACAGCCACACGCCAAAAAAACACAGTCATCTAGACACAGACCTTATCCCTTTCGTGGAAAAACTCAAAATCAAATCTTTGGGGAGGGGCTATGTTTTTGGGGAAGGGGTTGAGACAGGGTCTCTCACAGAGCCCTAAAGTAGCCTAGAATTCACTCTGTAGATCAGGCTAGCACAGAGATCTGCCACCTTCTGCCTCCTGCATGCTCCCCACCACATCTGGCCTCTCAAAAAATCAAATCTTAGACACAGCTAGAAACCCCAGACTAGGGCTGCTCTTCCAAAGGTCCTGGCTTCAATCACAACCATCTACAGTGGGATCTGATGCCCTCTTCTGGCACGCAAGTGTACATGCAGATAAATGAATGAATGGATGAAACCACAAATTATACACCTTCTAGAAGATATCATAGGAGGACATCTGGGTGACTGTGGGTTTGGTGGTAAGGTTTTGGATACTCCAAAAATATATTCCATGAAAGAAAAGAAAGAGAGAAAGAAAGAAAAAAAGAAAGGAAGGAAGAAAAGAAAGAAAGAAAGGTGAACTTTACAAGAATTTCAGCCTTCTGTTTTATGAAGGGCATTAAGAGACTGGAGAGGACCAGTGGGACAGCTGTCATGAAACATTGTCTTGTGAAGATGCAGCGACATACCTCCTAACCACGGACCAAATACAGATGCCACCATCTGTAAGCCAGTGTGCTTTATTGGGGTTACTTCAAGGAATATGAGTAAGGGGTTTTATTAACAGGAGCAGAAATAACTGAGAAATAGCCGCATCAGCCCACCTGTGTTCATAAAGCTGGGAACCTGGAGCACACTGCACAGCCCACAGATATAGCTCAGTAGGTTGAAGAGTGTCATTTATGGTTTGTGGGGCCTCAAGGGCCTCCCTGGCCAACAACTCATAGGGAGGTAGCTCACCCCTGGCACTGGGGTTTTCATTCAGTAACCTTATGGCAGAAATGACTCAAAAATGGCTGGTTTCTGCTTCTTTCAGGCAACTGGTCTGGTCTCAGAGCCTTCTATGCACCTTGACTGTTTGGAGTCTTCTTTGCAACTTAGATTATCTGAGTAGTCTTTGCAATTCAGTTTCAGAGGCCCCTCCTCTGAGAGAAACCCTCAGCTTTTATTGCTGACTCTGGTATGGATGGGCCTAGTAAATCTGTTCAGTTTCAGGGACTTCCTGATGCTATTTTGGGTTGTTTACTTAGTCAGGAATGGTGGCATATGCCTTTAATCCCAGCATTCGGGAGGCAGAGGTGGACTGATCTCTGTGAGTTCAAGGTCATCCTGGTCTACAAAGTGAGTTCCAGGATAGCCAGAGCTACACAGAGAAACCCTGTCTCAAAAAAGCCAAGGTTTCCCTTCATACTTAAGAAGCTTCTGTGTCAGATGGAATGTTTCAAACTTAGAGGAAACTGTTACACAACAGCCCCGCTGGTACAGACGCTCACCACCAAGCCAGACAACCCGAGTTCATTCCTTGGGGTCCATACAGCAGGAGAAGAAAGTCAACTGCTGCAGGTTGTCCTCTGACCTCCACATATGCGCTCTGGCATTAGCTTGCACACACATAAAAAAAAGAGCCAGGGGGTGGTGGCTCATTAATCCCTGCATTTGGGAGGCAGAGGCAGGCAGATCTCTGAGTTTGAGCCCAGCCTGGTCTACAGAGTGAGTTTCAGGACAGCCAGGGCTACACAGAGAAACCCTGCCTCGAAAAACCAAAGAAAGAAAGAAGGAAAGAGAGAGTGAGATAGAGCAGGTAAAGAATAAACCGCAAATTGGGAAAAGACATTTGTAGAACATCTGATTTTTTTAAATGTGTGTGCGTGTGTGTGTGTGTATGCCTGTGTGTGTGTATGCGTGTGTGTGAATGTATGCATTGTGCATATATGTGTGTGTTTGAGAGTGTGTGTGTTGGTGTGTTCACGTGTGCGCGCGTGTGTGTATGTGTGAGCGTGTATGTGGAGTGTGAGCGTGTGTGTGAGTGTGCGCGTGTGTGTGTGTGGAGTGTGAGCGTGTGTGTGAGTGTGCGCGTGTGTGTGTGTGGAGTGTGA
>NW_026596125.1:6355798-6363017 GCF_907164565.1 Psammomys obesus | reverse complement strand
GTGTGTGTGGAGTGTGAGCGTGTATGTGGAGTGTGTGTGTGTGAGCGTGTGTGCACTCCCGTCTCTGCCTGCTGTACAGGACTGCTGGGATTGTAGATGTGCCGCTGCATCCAACCTCTTCTGTTGTTGATTAATATTTGATTTCTCTTTTAGTTAACAGCAGTTAGTCCTAAACCAACTATAAACCCAAATCACCACACAGAGACCAGGATTTATTTAATTAACCTAGAGCACAATGCTGGGCAATAGTTACTCCATCCTAAACCTCCAAGCCCGCATAGTTTTCTCCCATTTAGATTTCCCACATTATACTTGCTTTTAGTCATATCTTGGGTCCGGTTCATCTCTCCTTTCCTCGTAGGTCCAAGTCCTCTCCTGCTGATTTCTGCTCTCCAACTCCTCCCACTGGCTCCTTCTCCTCCCCTCCAGACCAGGATGTCTCCATTGCTCAGCCTTGGCTGGATGTTTAATTGAAAATACAGAGAACAAATGGAGGCATGTTAACACAAACTTGAGACAAGTGATGCTTAGAATAAAAACCACAGTGCAGTGTCCCGATTGAAACCAGATAGTGGGGTAGAGAAATCAGCATTTGAATGAGCAAGGGTAAATTGTATACATTCCACAAGAACATTGTACCAACACTCTTCCTTGGATTTCATGGACATAAATCCAGTGTCAGGCTCTCACCCGCTGAACCAGCCCCAACAACCTGAATTTTTAAATGGACAAAGAGAAACTAGGCATGATGGTACATGCCTGTAAACCCCAGGTTTCTGGGAGGCAGAGACAGAAAAGGATACTACAGCAGGTTTGAAGCCAACCTAAACAAATAAAACTGTCTCAAAATCATAAGCTGATAAATAAGTTTTAAAAATCTGAGTAAACAGCTCAATAGAAAAGATAGGATGACAGGTAAACATGGGAAATATTCAGCGTGACAAAGGACAACAGAAGAGAGATGTCACTGCACTCCTGCTGGACTAGTCCCGAGCCTGCACAAGTGACAAGTGCTGGGAAGGGCTTGTAGCCATAGAAACTCCATTGGTGGCTGGTAGGGATGCATAAGTGTACAAGTGCCTTGGAAGGCTGTGAGTGGGTTCATTTATGGCTAAACACTCACAAATACAACCCAACAACAAAGTATCCACATTAGTGGAAAGTTTACGTTCTGCCAGGCGTGGTGGCACACACCTTTCATCTCAGCACTCCAGAGGCAGAGGCAGGTGGATCTCTGAGGCCAGCCTGGTCTGCAGAGGGAGTTCCAGGACAGCCAGGCCTACACAGCGTAACCCTCTCTCAAAAACAAACAAAAAGTCTACATGTAATTCCAGTATCCTGGGAAGCAAACAATCTCAGTGAGTTCAAGCCCAGCCTGGTTTACTGATCAAGTTACAGGCCAGCCAGACTGTACGGGGAGACACTGTCTTTAAAAAATAAAATAAAATGGGAAAAAAAGGCAGGTAAAGGTGCTTTAGATGAAATGCTCAGAGAAGAGCAGTATGTAAGAACAGCAATGACTCCGGAAGGCCTCAGAGCTTCCCACTGTACACAAAAGAGAAATTCTAAGCCACACACTCTGCCCTCTTGAAGGTAGATTGCAAGCTAAGTGTGACAGCCTGGACCCCACATTCTCCTTAGCTCAAAGGGCCCATGACTAACATGCCCCCAGCAAACACCAGAGCAGCCTTTCCGGCAACGGTTCGTTCCAGCGCAAGATAATATTTAGGGTTGAGAGTCAACCTCATTATTTTCCAGTGCCGTTTGAGATTAAGTAGTTTGGAAGGCAGCGGAGTGTTGTGTGTCGTTCCCCCACCCCCGGGGTTCCCAGTGTGCAGCCCTGAGACTCAGCTCTGCCTGCCTGCCCGGCTCACAGCAGCCCTGAGCGGGCTGATGGACTCTGTATGTTACTCTGGGTTTAAGAGTCTTCCATTGTTAGTGGAAAAAGACCTATTACGCCGGACACCACGCTGCTGCAGGAGCAGGACTGAAGCTTGCCACATTTCGTTGCCTGGTTAAATCTTTTCAGTTCTCTCTGGAGTGCTGTGGTAAAATCTAGCTTGCGAGCAGAGGTGGACAGATTGATGCAGCCTCCTGTCTTTGTGTAGCCTGTGAGCTAGAATGGTTTTTATATTTTTTAAGAGGTTTGAAAAAAAAAAAAAAAAAAACCAAAAGGTAAACACTGTTGTGTGACACATAAGAATGATGTGAGATTTAAGTTTTGGTGTCCATAATGAAATTCTGTGGGGACCTAGACACCTGCATTTATGCTCGGGCTTCCCACAGCTGCTTTTTCACAGCAATAGAACGGTGTTTACTCTGAGGGCTTACAGAATTCTACCTGCCCTCACTTTCGAGCGCGTGACAGCGGTCTTTCCACTCCCTTTGATAGCCAGGTGTGGTATGCATGCCTTTAATCACAGCACTCAGGGAGGCCGAGGCAGGTAGGTCTCCAGGAACCAGGGTTGTGTAGTGAGACCGTGACTCAGAGAGGTAGAGTGACAGAGAGACTGAGAGGGAGGACCTCCAGAGGAATGGGTGCCAAACGCTTTAAAATAGCTGTCTCCTGCTTCCACATTGGTACAGAAAGCATCAGTGACTGAAAACCCTAAGTTACGCAGACACCTAATGTCTCCGTTTTGTTGTCCCCTTAGCCAGCACTTCAGCTAAGAGTAAAGCCACACTCTTCCTTTGTCACCTCTTTGCAGCTTACTCCCTGGTGAAGTACAAGACGCATGGCCAAAAGGTGGCAGCGGGAGTGAGTAAGGAGAAGCACGGGGAGGGAGGAGGGTCTAAGATGCCTCAGATCCCTGTCCTGGGAGCCAGAGCTGCCCTAACTCTAAGAAGGGAATCTCAGGTCCCCCACAACCTATCGAGAATTCAAAAGCAACTGCCAAAACCAACCAAACAACACCTGTGAGTGATATAGCACGCAGGCTTTCTGCGTGCTGGGGATTGTAATCTTCCTGTAGAATAGTTTGGTTTTCTCTTGAGAGAAAGGCTTTCTCTGTGCAGCCTTGGCTGTTCTGGACTCGCTCTGTAGACCAGGCTGGCCTCCAACCCAGAGATCCGGCTGCGGCTGTTCCCTGATTGCTGGGATTATAGGCGTGCGCCACTGAGCCCAGCTTAGAATGGGTTTTATAACTTGATATTTGAAGGTCTTTATCATGTTAAAGTCAGAAGCACAAATACTTAACTTTCTCTGGTACTTCCTGGCTACAGACCAGGAAAAAAAGGCATTAATGATCAATTTGTTCTAAATTAAAATTAAAAATTAGAAAGAAGAAAGAGAACTCTTGCACAACTACACAAGAAACTGAACAAACAAAAGAGGCAGGTCTTGGAGCCCAGAAGGAAGCAGACACTGCGTGGAGAGGGAGAGCAGGAAGCACTTTGGGGAGGGTCCTAGAGGCCAGTTTGTGCCCATTATTTTTCCCAGTGGCTCTTAAGAAATCATTACTTTCTAGACTCCTAGGAATTTTGTGTAGCAGTGTTGGAATTCTATACAGACAAAAGCTCAATAGGAAGAATCGGTGTGTGTTTAGAGTCATCCTTTGGAACCTAGTAGTAGCAAAAACACTAACTGAAGTTTCCCGTCCAGGAGAGAGTGGCAAATACTTGGTCAGTGGAAGCTGTTCTTTGGGCTCAGCAACTGCCCTCGCTGGTGTTTAGCCAGTTGGCTCTTGAAGACCTTTCTGCTCCTTGCTGTTTTTCCTTCCTTTCTATTTGTTTGTTGGATGGTTTGTGGGGTACATGCTTGCCATGGCACACCGGTAAGGTCAAAAGACAGCTTGCAGGGACTCTTTCGACTCTTTCCTCCCCCTTTCAAGAGTAGATCCCACTTCGTGCTGGCTCTACTTTTTATTTTTTATCATGCCAAATGGCCTCTTCCTCTCCCATCCCCACCCCCCAGCTTTATTCACAGCCTCTGGCCCTAGCAACACCTTCCTCCTACTTTTGTAATTTATATTTTGCTCAGTGACCTGTACACACCCTTCAGATTGCTGTCTGACTCCAGAACGTTCTCCCAGCAATCACCTGGCTTTCCTTCACTCCCTCATGTCCTGAACTATGGCTTCAGTCATGAGCCTCCTAATTAAACTGGAGACTCAAAGATTAGTCTGTTTAAGCTCTCCTATCACATTCTTTCTAACCCTGTATTTATAGTGTGTACAGGCCCCAGGCTGGAGAGGTGGCCCCAGGGTTAAGAGCATGTAGTATTTTCCTGAAGGACCTAAGTTCAGTTCCCAGTACCCACGTCAGCAGGCTTACCAGCTGCCAGCAACTCCTATGACACACTTTTAATCCCAACACAGGCAGAGATAAGAGGATCTCTGTGAGTTCAAGGCCAGCCTTGAACAAGAGAGAGCAAGTCCCAGAACTGCCAAGGCTACACAGAGAAACCCTGTCTTGAAAAAAAGGGGAGGGGGAGGGCTCAGAGATGAGGTCTCTGTGGTTAAAAGTCCTGACTACTCTTGCAGAGGACCTGGGTTCATTTATCAGGACCCAGGTGGTGGCTCACAGCCATCTCTATCTCCAGTCCTAGGAGATCTAGCCTCCAGGGTATTACACATGTGATACACTGACATACATGCAGACAAAACACCCATAAATAAAAAATAAGTAAAATGTTTAAAAAGTACAAAATTGTATCTCTAATTTTCTTTTTAAATTTCCATGTGAGGAATTAGGAAAGAGCTGCTTCGCTACAAGTGAGCTTAAAATTCTCATAGCAAAAAAAAAAAAAAAAAAAAAAAATTCTCATAGCAATCCCCTTGCCTCAGCTTCTAAAGCGCTGGGATCATAAACAGGAGCCAGCACACCTGGCCGGGTGGGGCCTTCTGTAGAACATTAAATAGCTGATGTGTTTAGAAGCTGTGACTATGAGTGGCTTTTGTTCTCTTTTTTTTAAGCTTTATTTTCCTTTTTGTTATGCAGTGTTAATTGTGTAGCAACTAAAACTCACGGGTGGAGGGGGAAGCTTCAGTTTTATAACTCACAGTAAGTCTTGAATTATCTTTCTGCTGGGATGTAGCTGGGGTGGTAGAGTACCTGCCTGGCATTCATGTGAGGCTCTGAGTTCAATCCCCAGCACCCCATTAAACATACCTGTACCCACCAAGCAGAGGCAGGATCAAAATTTCAGGGTCATCCCCACGTGCATAGCCAGTTCAAGGTCAGCATGGACTACCTGATACCCTGTCTCAATACAAACAAAAACAATATTATCTTCCAGCCTAGCCTGCCCATCTATTTCTAGGCTTCAGCCTTGACATCCCAGGAACCTAGGAAGGCAGTAATGAAAGAGATAACAGGTAACTGTATGTTGTTTCACAGAAGTAATGCTAAGATGGTACGTGATGTCCCAGGAGTATAGGATTGCAGATGCCACCATCCCTGTCGGTCCCTCCTAGTCCTGTCATGAAGACATGAGACCCAGGGATGCTCTTGTCTTGAGTGCTCTCCCTTGGTTTCTGGGCACCCTTAGTCAGTCAGTTCATTTGTTAGCTTGTTTTGCTTCTACAAGTGAGGTGAGAGTTACCGGTCTGTTTCTCTTTTGGGGGTTGGAGGGAGCCTCAAACTCACGGAAATAGGACTCTCTCTGCCTTCCAGAGTGCTGGGATTACAGGCATGCGCCCCTGCGCCCCGCTGCTGGTCTGTTTCCACATGAGTTACTCTGAACTCTTGACTGAGGACCTTCTGTTTTGTTTTTAAAATTGCCCCTTCTCTTTCTGTGTCTGTTTACTGAAGTAACTTTCTTACTTTCCTTTGCAGATATATGTAATTGACAGTGCAGACAGAAAAAGATTTGAAGAGACGGGTCAGGTAAATGATTCTTCCGTTGAACTCTTTCCCCAAACACCGGCTATTTATTAATCTCCCTGGAAGCATGCGCCAGGGAAGGGAATGCTTCTTGTTAACTCTTACAGTTCAAGAAGAGAGACGCCTAGTGAACAGGCAGAAATACCAGCTGTCCAAAAAGAAACTAGTTGTGAGTCTTTTACCATCTTTTTTGATGAAAGCCTTTTAGCTTAATCAAATTGAATATA
Organism: Psammomys obesus; assembly: GCF_907164565.1. Classification (NCBI taxonomy): domain Eukaryota; kingdom Metazoa; phylum Chordata; class Mammalia; order Rodentia; family Muridae; genus Psammomys; species Psammomys obesus. The sequence goes on along the minus strand of NW_026596125.1, from coordinate 6,356,967 downwards.
TGAGTAAACTTCGCAGCACACTCCAGAGCCCTTCTGGCTTCTTCCCAGACCATGTAGAAATGAGCTCATGAACACACTGAGCATTTCTATTTACACTTTTTAAATTTTATTTATTTTTATTTCATGTGCATCGGTGTTTTGCGTGCATGTATGTCCGTGTGAGGGTGTCAGGTCTCCCAGATCAGGAGTTACAGACAGTTGTGAGCTGCCATGTGGGTGCTGGGAATTGAACCCCAGTCCTCTGGAAGAGCAGCCAAGGCTCTTCACCACTGAGCCATCACTCCAGTCCTCTGTTTGCACTTTTCAATATTTAATTGACTGAGAGTAATTGACCAAACTTTGGCAAATTCAGAAGGATGAGAAGATACAAGCCAAAACTAAGCTACTCATTTTCAAGCCAGGAGGCAAGATCAACCTTGATCTCAAGTATGGCTTCAATGGCAGGGTACATGTCAACATGTTTGGATGACACAGTCTGTGTACATGGTCATACACAGAGCAGCGTTGGGCCTGGACCATTGAACCCAGAGTGAGGTCACCCGAAGGAGCCACAGAGATGAAATGAATCCTTAGAGAGGCATGTTTGGTTCTCAGTGCAGAAATTTTGGTCTGTGCCCAGTGGCAAAGGTTCCCAGCTTCTGTTCTTTGTCTTGGAAAGTGGGCTAAGGGGTCTCCAGACTCCTGGAGGCAGCACATCTCCCTTCCATGCTCTGGTGATGGCTGTCCTGGAACTCGCTCTGTAGACCAGGCTGGCCTCAAGCTCAGGGAGGTCCTCCTGTCTGTGCTTCTGCCTCCAGAGTGCTGGGATCGAAGTTGTCCTATACCACGCCCAGCAGCTGTCCAGTTTTTTGGTTTTGGTTTTGGTTTTGGTTTTTTTTGGAAAGCTGATGTGTGTGTGTGTGTGTGTGTGTGTGTGTGTGTGTGTGTGTGTGTCTTTTTGTTTTGTTTTTCGATACAGTTTCTCTGTATATCCTTGGCTGTCTTGGACTCACTTTGTAGACCAGGCTGGCCTCGAACTCACAGTGATCTGTGTGTCTCTGCCTCCCAGAGTGCTGGGATTAAAGACATGTGCCACCAAACCCAGCTGGACACAATTATTTCTAATTGTTGTTTTCATTTTCTATACATACATACATACATACATACATACATACATACATACATACATA
>NW_026596125.1:6350321-6355788 GCF_907164565.1 Psammomys obesus | reverse complement strand
ATACATACATACATACATACATACATACATACATACATACATACATACCTGTACACACACACACACACACACACACACACACACACACACACGTACATACTAAGTTATTTGTGGGGCTGTGGGTGTTGGTGAGGGGCACCTGCTTAGGATGTAAAAGGGCCTTGAACCAGCACCAGAGGAAAAGTAAAACAGCTATTTGCAGGTGGTAACCTTCAATGAGTCTGAGATCTGTGGCCACAGTTTATGTCCTCCCTTAAACAATGGCTCTCGGGGTGCCCCTTAGCAGGACAACAGGATCACCTGGGGAGTCTGCTAAAAGTGACTCCTAGGTGCTGGCTCCGGCTTTCAGCAGCCCTGAACCCGTTTGCTGGGGAATCTTCCCCAGGTACAGGCCTGAGGCTCCCTACCTTGAAAGTTGCTGCAGATCAGCTTAACTGCTTCATATGTTGTGATTCCAAGTGTGTGCTTAAACGTCACAGTTCTCAAGCTTCTCTCCCCTTTCCTCCCCACCCCACACCCTCTCCTTCCCCCAAAAAAACCGAACGGCCCAGGAACTGACGGAGTTACTGGAGGAAGAAAAGCTAAGTTGCGTGCCGGTGCTCATCTTCGCTAACAAGCAGGACCTGCTCACGGCAGCCCCGGCCTCCGAGATCGCAGAGGGGCTGAACCTGCACACCATCCGGGACCGCGTCTGGCAGATCCAGTCCTGCTCAGCGCTCACAGGCGAGGGGGTCCAGGTGAGGTGGCAACTAGGCTTTGCTCCCTGTCAACACAGCAGCTCACTAAGGCAGTCTGCCTCGCTGGTAGGGTGATGTATGTCAGTGGTTCTCAACTTGTGGGTCACGACCCCTTTGAGGGTCAAAATGACCCTTTTACAGGGATTGCCTAAAGCCATTGGAAAGCAGGGATATTTACATTACAATTCAGTACAGTTACAAAATTACAGTTATGAAACAGCAATGGAATAATTGTATGGTCAGGGTCACCACAACATGAAGAACTAGATTAAAGGGTTGCAGCATTGGGAAGGTTGAGAACCGCTGATCTAGGCAGAAAAAGATATGAAGCAAATGGCCTTTGATTGGCAGATGAACCATTCTAGGAGGCAAAGGACACAGAGGGAGGTTTCTGTTTAAAACCTGAGCAGATAGTGCGGAGGAAGAGCCCTGTGCCCTCAGCATCCTCTCCTCACTTGGGGAGGGCGAGGGGTCGGCTCCGGGATTGTTTGAGGCTGTGTCAGCATTCTGTGTTGGGTCTGACACGACCATGCTGAGCCCCGTGCTCCCAAGGTGAATTGCCATCAACAACCATACACGGGCTAGTTGGCGTAGAAACGCCAGTCTCTCCTCTTCGCTCTCTCCCCTGCCCTTGGCTTGGTCTCTCTTCCAAGGTAACTGGCATTGATTTCCCCCGGAGGGGCTTTGGTGGACACAAAGCCCCTTGCTTCATGCTGAGGAACTACACACCTGGAAATTGAACACCCCATTGTTTAATATTAATTTAAGGCAGAGCACAGCCCTGTCCCAGACACACAGAAAAAACACTTCCAATTCAGATGCTTCCTACCAAGCTTCCTCAGCTCACTGACCGCCCCGTAGTCAGCCCTGTTAGACGACCCAGAATCCTCCATTTTAAGCATGTGGTATAACTGCCAGGAGGTGTGATAGTGCCATAAGGACCTATGCATACTGCTGAGGGTCATCTCTTTGCCATATGGTACGTCAGTAATGGCATGATGGTTTGCTTATCTCTGGACTCAGCATGCTGGGTTGCAGCCCCGAGAGATTTGATTTTCACTGCCTGCGGCCTCTTTCCATTGGCTCTTCCCTTCTTCCCTCTCGTCTCAGGCACGTGACACTGCTGTCTTTAAGTGATCTGATCGCTTTTGTCTCGAGCAAGTGATCACATCCTGGAATTACGTTAGTCCTGACATGTTAGGTGCATGTTTGTTCTTATTTTTCCTATATTACAAAAGTAGCCATGGCTGGCTTGTGTGTGTGGCCTCTAGAGCCCGGTGCACAGTTAGCACGAGGCGTGCGTCCCTCCTCGCATGCGCATACTTGCACCCTGGAAGTTCTTAGTGAACACGCGTTGTTGGCCTTCCTTGGAACCAGGGATCACCACAGTCAAATCCTCAAAAACATTTCCTGGAGCAGCTGTGACATTGAAGATTGGGAGAGCTGATATTTTGGAGTTTCGAGACAGTGTCTCTTTTTGCAATTTTTTTAAAATTTTATTTTATGGGCATGGGTGTTTTCTGTGCATGTGTGTGCCTCCTTTGCATGCTGCACACATGGAGGCCAGAAGAGGGTGCTCAGTCTCTTGGAACTACATCTGGTGGTTGTGAGCCCCCATACGGTGCTGAGAATCAAACCCCAGTCCTCAGGAAGAGCTGCTGATGCCCTTAAGAACAGAATCATCCCTCCAGCCCCGAGACTAGGAGTCCTGTAGCCAGGCTGGCCTCAAAACTCTCCGTGTAGCTGAGGCTGATCTTCCGACCTTCCGACCTCAGCATCCAAAGTGTTAGGTTTACAGGAATGAGCCACCACACCCAGCTTTAAGTCATTTCTTCTTCCTTCCTAGATTCTGATTCTCCTTGGAACTTGAGTTACAGATGCTTTGAGCTGCTGGGTGGGTGCTGGGATTTGAACCTGGCTCCTTTACAAGAGCAACACCTGCTTTTAACCACTGAGCCGCCTCTCCAGCCCCTAGATACTGATTCTCAAAGTCATATCCTAAATTGGGCGTTGTGGCAGGCATCCATACTTTGGGGGATCAGTTAGAGTCTAGTCTAGTCCCATGGGATCTTTATCCCAAATATGCATTTTCCTTGTTTTTAATTATGTAAAAATGTATAAAGTTGAAAAATGTGGACTAAGAATATAGCTTAGTGGTAGCATGCTTATCTTACATGACAGGTTCTGGGTTCATCTCAGCGATACAAAAATACACAGAAAGAGCGAAAGAGCGGGCTTGACGGTGCAGGGCCGTGATGTGATCCTAGTACCTTGGGAGTAAAGTCAGGGGGATCGGGAACTCAAGAGTCATCCTCCGGCAGCCTGGGCTATGAGAGATTGTCTCCAAAGGAAGTAAAGACATCTTTCTCCCAAGTCCCGCTCTACAAAGGGACTAACCAGCACTCTTCTAGGTTCTCCCTTATGAAGTTGCTACCACATAGGTGATTATTTACATTCATACACGAGCTGCTTCGGCAGGCCTTTGACTTGACTGCGGTTGTTCAGGGTAATTCACAACCCAGCCCAAGTGCGATACAACATGGAGGGCTGCTATAGGTAAATGCTGATCATCTTGTTTAACCTTGTTCAATTACAGCCCTCTAGAGAAAGGAAAAGATCTGCTGGGTGGCAGTGGGACATGCCTTTAGTCCCAGCACTTAGAGGCAGGCAGGCGGATCTCTGTGAGTTCGAGGCCAGCCTACTCTACAGAGTGGGTTCTAGGGCTACACAGAGAATCCCTGTCAAGAGGGAGAGAGATGGGGAGAAAGAAAAGAAAAGATCACATGCCCTTCTGATTGTGCACAGGGTAATTAATGAGACACAGGTCAGGAGATGACAGCTTGCCCTCTCATTTTCCCATCACTGAGGCTGGATCTCAGGTCCTGAAGAGCAGGCAAGCACTCTACCCACTGAACTCCAGACCAGAAGCTTTCCTGTGTCATAAACCCTTCTCAATGGCTCAGAACACAGATGTTAGAAAGTCAAGGGCATCCTGGTGGTGGGAGCTCTAAAAGGTGGGCAAAGAGAAAAAAACCGGTCGTATGTGAACACCTCAGAATGTGGGCTTACGGTACTGTGATCTCTGCTCTTGGCCAGAGTGGAGAACGCTTGAAAAAGCAAAGCTGGAATTAAAGTGAGGTTCTTGTTTCCTCAGCCTGCCTGAGGGTATTGGGGTGGGGGCGCAGTGAATGATCTGGACTCAGTACTAAGTGCAGCCAGGGAGCGCCTGTGTCTTCCACACCTGTTCTGTCAGTGCAGAGCACCCACATAGGGCCTCCCGTTCCCTTCCCCCCCCCCATCCTTTCCTCGAAGATGGAACTCAAACCCAGGCCAGTGAACAAGATACTCTACCTGTGAGTTTCACCTGCAGCAAGCTACTAAGCAGTTAGACAGGAGTAGAGTAGCAAGGGTGTTTGTGAATGATAGGCCAGTTCGAATGAAGTGAGATTACAGTAATTTGATTATTGGTTTGTTTTTTGTTTTGTTTTGTTTTTTAAGTGCTTCTTTAATCAGGGACCTGCAGCAGCCAGGGGCACAGGGAGTGACATCAAAAGAGATGGCTTCATGGATAAAGGTGATTGCCATCAAACCTGATGGATGACCTGAGTTTGATCCCTAGGACCACAGGGCAGGAGGAGAGCACTGACACCCAAAAATTGCCCACTGACTTACACCTACACACTTACACACACACACATACACACACACAGATAAATTAATTAATCAAAATATGATCATATGAATGAGAGAGAGATCCTGCAAAGAACTGGGAGCAAAGAAAATGATTTTATACAGAGGACAAATAGTTTGAAGGTCACTTAATTAGTTTGTAGATAGTGCCAGGGTGTATAGAATTGGATAGTTAAGACTGGGATTTCAAGGTTAATGAGATTAGATTATGGTTAATAGAATGATATAAATTTAGAGAATTTAACCATTATTTGAAATGGGTTATTTAATAAAAATGTTAATTAAGAAGAGACTCTTCTATTGTCCTCTCATGGTAACCTTTGGGGACCGAAGAAAGGTCGAGAGCCTTCTGTGGAAGCTCTTCTCACCGTCAGGCAGCCTCTGACCACGCTCCTCCCTCAGGTGGTGCTGTCCCATCCGCTCAGCCAGTTCCTTGGTTTTTACCTTTAAAATCACTTCGGTGTAATTCCTTTTTAGGATTGCATGATTAAAGTATAGGCCTTTCGTAGCTCTTAATTAAGGCTTAAAATATCCCTAAAAATTAAGAACTTTGCTAGGAAAATGACTGTACGATTCAGCTATTTGGGGTTCACTTTCAGATATAAATTCAGCATCATAATGATTAAAATTTCCTAAATTCCAATTTTGTTCTCATTATCCCACCATCCCTCCCCAGGGGCTGCCCAGGTGGCTGAGCTGTAACATCTGGTTCAACCTCTTTGACAACCCAGAAAGAAAGTCTGAAAAAAAAGGAGAAAGGGGGGAAAGGCCTGGGATTTGTGTTCTAGTTGTGAGTGCTGAAAGCCAGCACCATTGTCCACACTGTGTATGTATACACAAGTTTATTCAAAACCTCTAAACTCTTGACCCCTGGACCCCTCATGGTGTAAGGAGAGAAACAACTGTGCTCCAGGCACCTGTCATGGCATACGTGGCCACCCTCACTGCACACGAACACACACATGCACACAATGGCTGACTGGTTGGATGGTTGGATGGATGGATGGATGGATGGATGGATGGATGGATGGATGGATGGA
>NW_026596125.1:6293390-6350311 GCF_907164565.1 Psammomys obesus | reverse complement strand
GGATGGATGGATGGATGGATGGATGGATGGATGGATGGATGGATGGAATGTAAACCTTTTATTTTAAAACAACAACAAAAAAACAGATCTAGAAGAACTGTGTCATGCTAACAGATAGCAAGGATGAGATAGCAAATGGGCAAGTCCAGAGAACAGCCACATGGGACAGGTGATGCGTCATACTCTCTGTGGCCAAGCAGGGCAGGTACACCACTTGAACATGTGATTTGAGGTTGTGGGAGCTGGCGCTTCCTGGGATGAAATTTCTGGGATGGAGTTTGTGCCCGATATTCTCAAGACACACTTAAGTGCCCTTCCCAAGACCATGCCATATGTTCAGCTGTGTGTGGTATAGACTGTGGAGAGCATCAACAAAGTTTGGAACACATCTTTCCTTACCTGATTGATGGTGACTAGGAGGCCAGCCCATGATGTACTTAAAGCAGGTTTTCATGGGAAACTCTCAGGAGCAGAGAACAGGGAAAAGAGCCCAGATGTTGAGGGAAAGTATCAGTCTCAGAAACTCCATCCTGCTGAGAGGCCTTTAGTCCAAAGGAGTGAGCAGAGGAGACCCAGTTACATCAAGCAGGTGAAGGCAGAAGAAAGGGAATGTGAAAAATGTGTGGGAGGGAGTACCTAAAACTCCCTCAGCCATCCCTCACTTCAGAATGGAGAAAAAATCTCCCTCCATACCCCTGAGGCTAGGCCTGGTTGTTAGGGCCTCCGAGGATATATCATGGAGCACCCAGCCTCTTGTCCTTTTCCTTCCCAGCAGGCACCTAGGGAGTCTACCATGGATCTGGAGTAGATTTTTTTTTTTTTTTTTTTTTTTTTTAAGTTATAGAAAATACATCCTGCTTCCACCTGCAGCGGTGAATTTCACCCCAGACTGCAGTTGTTCTTGCTGTTGTAGTTCCAGGTGTTTGGAGACTTTTTTTCTAAAACACGGTGTGTGTGGTTATTCCTTTTAAAGCAGAAGTCAGCAGTGTGGACCTGGCCTTTACACTTCCTTGCCAGCCGCCTGCCTGGACCAATGGCTTTGAACAGGTAGAATTTCCATGGGAGTTGCTTCTCCAGACTACTCTTTCAGCTGGCATCTCCCTGCCATTCCTTCCCCTCATCCTCCAGAAAGGAGCGTATGGCATCACAGTGTCCTCCCTGGCCTTGATTCCTTAGGAAGGCCAGCGGCAGTCTGCTTGCCGAGGTGTGGCTGTGCCTGTCAGGGGCAGCAGCCCAGCTCTTGCCTCTGCTTCTTTTTCCTCCATCTAGGGGACTTTTCCCTATCCTGCTGACAGAATTTGATTTGTTTTTGTTTGCAGGGGTAGAAATTGAACCCAGTGTCTTGTGCTAAGCCCTGTTCTACTGTGGAGCTACACTCCCCAGGCCCAAATGTGTGCATTTAAGAAGGGATGCCCAGCCATTCTTTCTAGGCCTGGCTCAGTTGGCACTCAGCCCAGGTGTTCAAGGAACTGCCCATCTGTCCGTCAGGCTCAGGTTGATTTTTATACTTTCGGACCTCTCCGTGGACCGAGAGAGCAAGCCTGTGACATGTGATTTGCTCCCTCCCTGGTGCACTGCCCTTTGTCACCAGAAAAAAAATATGAACACCAAGCGATATTTTATATGTGCGGTGTTCAGCTGCTCCTTGACCCCAGGGGCCCAAAGGCACAACGGGATGGGCCGCACCACTCATTGAGGGCCTGGCGCCTTCTCACCCTAAAGCAGTTACTGCAGTGACCGCACGGTCAGCCTAGCTTTAAGAACCAACCCACCCAAACATGACCACCACTGCTGTTCTTCCAGCCATGCATTAGTGACGATGCACTGGACTGAGATCAGATTAAAAGGAATGGTGCAGCCAGAGACCAGCGTTGGGTATGCTCTGGGCGTGTGAGTCGCAGGGGTCCACCACCAGCAGCCATGGATATGGTGGGGATATTTATTCCCTCTCCAGGAAGCCACACAAAGCCCAGTGTTTGAGGTTCCCTGTCTCTCTAGTCTCTATTAATGATTGAAACTAATCAATTCAAACTCAGTTTCAACAAGATTGGTCAGGAGAGGAAAGGGGAAACTGCTCACACCGCAGACAGTCAGCCCTATAATGAGGGTCGAATGTGCAGGAAATCGGTCAAACCAGTTCTCAACAATAAAAGGTTCCACCATTAACAAACCTATGAATTCATTTCCTTCTTCAGGGGCAGCACAGTTGCTGCCTTCAAGTAAGCAATCACCTTTTCTCCAGAGAAACAAAAGCCCACTGTTCACGTAAATACAGAAGCAGAGGCTCCTCCACATGATTTTGTTGTCTCTAAATGTCAAGTAGCCACTGAGGAGGTGGCCCAGGTCACTAGTGTCCAGCCTTCCACGGGCCTACATCCCAGCAACCTAGAGGTCCTCTGGTCCTTTTAGAGAGCCATGGCAAAAGTAGGCAGGCTTCCCTGACAGGGCCTCCTCCCTGAGGAAAAAGAAAAGAAACAGTAGAATAGCCCCCCCCCCCCCCCCCCCGCCCCTTCTTGCCACCCTCAGTCACAGAGAGATGGTGACTGGTATATGGTTCTTGGGAAGAGAGACTTACTTCAAGGCCTGCCTCTGCTCCAAATTTTTCTGTTCTTCATTTCCTTGTTTGCAATATGGAAATAATATATTTCACTGGTTGGTTTTGAGAACTAATTTTAAAGACTATAAATTAAGTATGGACTACATGCCAAACAGCACGCCAGTCCCTTGCTTAAACCTTCTTCCCATCTTGGCTTTAGGATAACACTATTATCTTTCCTTTCTGGTTGGCTACACGACAAAGGTTGCCCTTATTTGATGTATGAGGTACTGTCACAGAGGACTGTGGCCTGTCTTCCCTCTTTCCTTCACAGCCCCCAAATGCTGTGACTCAAAGAGGCCCAGGGCTTTGCCCCAGAATGGCACCAGGGGCTGGGGACAGCTTTGGGTGCTAGCCTCTGAACACAAGACCATGGTGGGCAGGCCCCCACTATGGACCCTCAGGCATCTACAGGGCAGCGCCCCTCAGCACGACATGCCCTTTTAGCCCCTTTCCGCCTCCAGTGTGGCTCCTCCACCTTCTTTGACTGCCTGCAGCTGAGTAAATATTTTCCCTATCTCTTTGCCTACACTTATGTTCAGTGAGATATAATAAAAGAAACTCCCTTCTTCACCAGTCATAAACCAAGAAAAAAGACAAAATGCTACTGGCCTTGTGGGGACACTGTTCTTGGTTTTCCGGAGAAGCTGGTCTGATAAAATGTGAGTCTGGGGGTGTTTGTGCTCTTCAGCTTTGGAGCAAGAGAAGGTTATCGTATTCATCCCTCTTGTATGTGTAAAATTTTTTTTCTTTTTTTTTTTTTTTTTTCTCTTGGAGGGTGTTTTTTTTTTTTTTTTTTTTTTTTTTTTTTCCTAGAAACCAATTAGCTACTAAAATTAAACGTGTTCTCTTTAAATGGATCCTTTTCATAAAACGGTTTAAAAATTGCTCGGCTTTTCAGAGTGCGCAGCTGACCCAGTTGTAATCAAATGCTTTGGCGTCCCCTCTCCCAGCCCTCCGCTGCCCAGCCGCAGCCAGGTGCTCCCCACCTGAAGGCTCTCTGCCAAGACCAGGCCTCATCTTGGCAAAGGAGGAAGTTCCCTCAGATCATCAGGTTCTCCTGCCCAAGTGCCCTGATGGCAGCGGGAGGACTTTTAATCACTGTAAATGCAGGTGACAGTCAGATTAGCCAGGAGAAAGGGTACCTGCTGGCTGTTTTGCAGTGATGTATTGTTTACGGGATTAATGTCCCAGTGGCCAAGGGTGTCAGCTGATATTTATTGCTATAAGCTGCCTTAGCTGTTCAGGTTCAGCGGCCAGATCCACAGCCACCAGAAACGTGGGGTTTGGAGCGTGAGCGTCACGTGTGTCTGAGAAGCACACATCCGTGAGGCCCAGACTCTGGGCAGGATGCCCTGCAGGGCCCACCTTGAGTTCTGTCCTGTGCTTCTGAGAGAACTTGCCTGAAGGTCGGAGTCTCTGGGGAGGGGGTGTGTCCAGGTGTGCTCCGGAGGGGGTTGAAAAGGAGGTCAGGTCTGACAGGCCTGGCTTCTTTGAGGGATTGTGCTGCCTGCCAGGCGGCCATAGGCATTGTGAGGATTTTTTCTTTCTTTCTTACCTCACTCCCTCTCCAGCCTCCTAAAAGAGGACACTTTCAAGGTCGCTGTGCCTTTAAGGGAGCCTTCTCTCCTTCCCTCTGTCCCTCTGCTTAAAGGGACAAGAAGGCGCTTTTAAACCTCTGTAGAAGCAAGTGTGTGTTGCTCCCGAGTATGGAGGAACACCCACAGCAGAGGGTTGTTTTTCCAAAACAAAATTTAATTTAACCCAAGTGTACACTGACCCACTGTAAACACGCTGAGGAACCAGAAGGGTAGCTCAGTGAATTAATGCCCTAGCAAAGGTCAGCTTTTAGAAAGAGCCAAAAATGGCTGGAATCTTTCCTGCCTCAGTCCAGCCCTGGACCCGGGCAGATGTGTTTATTTTTTCAGAGGGAGTTCCTGAGGACTCCTCTCACGTTCAGATGCTGACTGGCTTTCTCTTCCCCCTGTGCTCAGAGACCTCCCTCTACACCCCCCCCCCCCCCCCCCCCCAGAGGTCACCGGCCCTGGACAGCCAGGTGGGCCCTGGGGCAGCAAGCACCCTAGAGCTGATGGTCCCAGTCCTCTCCAGCCTGAGATCTAGGACCCTTCTTGCAACTAACACACCTTTCTCTGCCCATTTCCCTCAAAGGATGGCATGAACTGGGTCTGCAAAAATGTCAATACAAAGAAGAAATAAAACGGAGCCGCAGGAGACGCAGGAGCTGTGGGAGCTGGGTTCGGCCTTGAGGAACACTGGTTCGCTGCTTGCTGACCAAACGCTTTCCCATCTGCGCACGGCCACAGCTGTGAGAGGGGACAGTTTAAGAAGAGTCCCCGTTCAGCAGTAGATGTTAACTGATCCCAGAGTTCAGTATCGTTTTTCAAATAAAGGAATTATATTATTTCCTCTGCATAATTGAAGTAGTCCTAAATGTCTCAGAGCACATGCTTAGAAACTGTAGTTAGACCATCCCAGTGGGTTTTCTATTTAAAAAAAAAAAAAAAAAGGAAGAAGCCTCCTGAGCTTAGTTTCTTCCTTGACCTGCCCCTTCGCTCCCTTGGGGGCGGAAGCCACATGTTTGGAGATGGCCTGGGCAGAGCCTTTTTTTTCCCCCTCATCAGAACTGAGCCAGGGCTTTGGTGTGTCCTGCAGGAAGCCGCTGGGGGTGGTAAAGGATGGCAGATGATTAAACCATCTTGTCAGGTAGGTAAAGACTGTATGTGATCCTCACTTTTTGACAGAAAAAGGAAAAAAAAATCCTTGCAAACAAGTCACCACAGAAACATCCCCACTCCAGCCCCTGCCCCTCCCCCACCCCCTACCCCTGCCAGCCACACAGGGAAGCAGATTCTTATGACTTTTGACTGGAATGACATCTGGAATGTAAGGAGAGGTGGGAGGTTTAATTCCAGAAAAATTACAAGGTCCTTAAAAAGCCCTCACATCGAGGGCTCAGGCTAGCGTAAACAGGCTTTCTCCAGCTCAGTGGAGCAGGGAGCAGTGGCTCCGAGATTAGCTGGCTTCTCCACTGCAGTCCTATAGAGGGGATTTCTAAAGCTCAAAGAATTCTGTGTTTAAATGATCACAGTAGGCCGGCGCTATCAGATTTGAAAAATAAATGCAGCTTTGCCATGAACCTGCTCCACTGAGAAAAGCCAGGCGGATCGATTCTGAGAAGAGATCAATTTTTACAGTGCTGGCAACTGTGGTGTGGGAAGCCGGAGCTGGGAAGCATCTGCTGCCGGCAACATGGGATCTGATTGAGGGGGTTGTGCCCAGGGAAGCCACTCACCCCATGCTGGTCTCCTACCTCTTTCCAGCAAAACGTGTGGTTGATTGATAGGCAGACACCCTCTCCTTCCCCCCATTCCAAAAGAAGCACATTTCCCAACCCCTCAGAAACCCCAGCCTCAAACTCCCAAAGCAGGCCAGAACATTGCCGGCTCCTGAATTAAACTCTGTTCTGGGCATGAACTCAGAGCTTTTCAGAGAATAAATAAGAGACTAGCCAATGCCTGGTAGGTCCAAGGAGACCAGCTGCCTTCTCATCCTGGGAGGCGGCCCTTTCCAAGCCCACCATGGCGTGTGAACAAACAGGAAGTGCCACAGAAGCCCCTGCTCCATGGTACCCAGCTTATTCTGGACTCTGGAGAGAGAGGCTTGGACAGTTTGAAGGGTAGCCAGGGATGAAAACCATTAACAAAGCCTGGGGGAGAGGTGGCCGGCTTGCAGTGGACAGGCCTGTAAGGACTTGCAAGGCAAAAGAAGCTGAAGGTTTTTAAACTGCTCAGCTAGTTAGAACTCATCCTTTCCACTGACTTCACCCTGACTCCTCTAGGTTCAGAGGGTGGCAAGCAGCTGTAGAAGGAATCGCAAACACCCCTTCACCAGCCAGCAGATGTAGTTTTGGCCCTTAAGACTCGCTTTTCCTGAAGAGCAGGAAGCCTGCTTTGAGGTCCCGTTTTGGAATGCTGCAGCAGGGGTCTCTGACTCTGGAAAGGCAGGATCTGTGTGTACATTATGTTTGGTCTCTTACCACCAACTACAGGGTATGTCCTAAAGAACTGTCCCAGGCCCCAGGCAGCCGGCAGACCCACTTGCCCTGCTCCAACAGCGGCCTCTGTAAATGTCCACATTTGCTTTTCAGCTAGAGGCACCAGAGACAACTGTGGTTGTCACAGGCTTTTATCTTCCCTGGGAGCCCTGCTGAACCCTCCCGGGATGGCTGAGAGCTCCCATTTGTAAAAACAGTGCTGTAAAGTCCCGTTTCCTCTACCCTGCCACCCTTGCCCCTGTGGCCTGGCCAGAGTCTGAAGCTAGAAAAGGGATGCCCCGCCCCTGTGCCTCCCCCATCCCAGCGAGCCTTGGTGAGACTTTTGCTCTGCGCACCGTTGCATCTGAATGTGCAGGGGGCGAGGGCTGGGGCCAGAGGGCAGGCAAAGTCCACAGCGTATCCGAAAACCAGTTGTGGGAAACACTGAGCCCTCCTCCCACCCTCCCTGTGTGGCTGCTTTTGGCTGGATTCCCTTCGCCCAGCGCAATACACCCTTTCCCCTTCGCTCTCCCTTGGTTACTATGGAAACAAGGGTGTCATTGATGTGGGCTGAGCCGGGGAACATGTCGGTGCACAGCTGAAAGTCGGCGATTATGCTGGCGGTTACCCTGCCGGGAGAAAAGTCCACAGCCCGAGAGCTGCAGAAGGACAGTCTTGCCATGGTCCTCCTCCCCCCCTTCGTCCCCTAGCTTCCAGGATTTCTTTTTTCCCCTCCGGACTAAAGTGGTGGCTATTTTTATGCCACTCTGTGCCCTACCCTCACTGTTGGCCGCTCCTTATCCGGCCTGGCCTGGAGGGTGTCACCCTCACGGGGACCCGCATCTCCATTCCCCATCTACAGCATGCTTTGATTTCTCCTCCCTCTCCTTCTCGGGACGCTTCTTCCTTTATTTTTAGCTCTGCTCTCTGTGTGGTTTCAGGGTTCAGTGTGATCCATCGAAAGGTTCTTTTTTTATAGTCCCTTTTGAAAATGATAATCAAAGGAAGGGACTTGGTGTTTGGTCATGTGGAAAGCTCAATGTATAATTTAGACGTCTGTCAAATCTGCGACAAATAAAATATAGCTGAAATGAAGGCAGTCTGGAGTGGATTGTGTTCTTTGCTGAAGCTCCAAGAGGGGCCAGGTGGCTTTGCCCTTTTGGAGGTTAGTTTTCCTCAAGGGAGGGCTGTTTTCAGAAAAATATAAGAACACCACCACCAGATACTGTGAACACCACCACCGCCATTGCGGGAACAGGAAGTAACAGCAAGCCTGAGCCTGACCCTGACCCTGAGCCTAACCCCGTGTACATCCTGCATAAGCAGGCAGCATCAGTCCCACTTGGCAGTTGAAGAAACAGAGGCCTTTGCCTCGGTTAAGCAACTTGCCAGGATCACAGCACCAGTATGGACTGGTGGAGCCTGAAACCCTGGGTCCCCTGCTGTCTCAAAGGACAAAAAAAAAAACAAAAAAAACCAAAAAACCCAAAAACCGGAACAGCCCACTTGCCAGCAGTCCCAGCCCTGGCTCCTCCTTGTTCAGGAGCTGCCTTCTCTCTGGACTCCTGGTCCCCAGGGCTGCAGGTCCTCTCACCCAAAACCACACCCACAGGATGCTTTCCTTCCTTTGCGTAGGTTCAGCCCCATGGACAGCAAGGGGGGACACCAGGAGCCTGAGGGCTACCAGGGACACTTGCAGGCACCTACTGGCGAGTCCTCCTGCCTGAAGCCTCTGAAAGAAGGTGCTAAGGTAGAGTCAAGAAGTTCAGGACTTACGGGCATCTGGACTAAAGTGAAGCCCTTCGGTGGGGGAGCACACCTTTAATCCCAGCACTCGGGAGGCAGATGCAGTCAGATCTCTGAGTTCAAGGTCAGCCTGGTCTACAGAGCTAGTTCTAGGACAGTCAAGGTTACACAGAGAAACCCTGTCTTGAAAAAAAAAAAACAAACAAACTCAGAAATGTGATGGGGACACTTAGGAAAAGTCACATGGTAGTTGGCAGAGGCACAGGGATCTATGTTCTGGAGCCAAAGATCTTGTGTCTACCTACTCCTAGAGTCCTTCCTACCTCAGAGGGCCAAGCACCTACAGGGTGAGCTGCTGGCAGGAGAGGGGACCCGGGGTAGAAGGAGGGAAAAAGCTCAAGGTGCCAGATATATTATAGGACATTCAGTTCAGCTTGAATTTCTGATAAAGACCAGTTCTTAATTCAGACATACTCCATGCAGTATTTGGAACCTTGTTATAATTCTCAGGAAAACATTCTTTATCTGAAATTAAAATTTAGCAGCCCTTCTGGTGTGTGTGTGTGTATGTGTGTGTCTTTCTTTTGGTAAGCCTGATGTTCCTACCAAGGACTAATAAAGGAACAGTGAAGAGCTATGAGCTTGTACCCCCAGCCAGGCAGGGTGGCACAGGCCTGTAATCTCGGCATTCAGAGGCTGACAGTTCCCAGACTAGCCTAGGCTACACAGCAAGACCCTGTTTCTAAAACAACACGAAACGGCAGACTGTTGTGGCACTCACCTTTAATCCCAATTCTTGGGAGGCAGAAGCAGGGAGATCTCTGTGAGTTCAAGACCAGCCTGGATTACATAGTGAGACTGTGTCAAAAAAGCAAAACAAAAATCATGAAGAGGAAAGAAGACAACAGTGGCTCAGCAGTAGAGGCATCCACCATCCAAACCTGCCAGCCTGGGTCAATCCTGAACCCACACAGAGTGAGACTGACAGAGGACCAACTCTGCAATAGAAGGCACTCTGTGCCAGTTTCTTGAGTGTAAAATAGGGAAATATGGGGCTGGAGAGATGATGGCTCAGTGGTTAAAAGAACTGTCTGTTCTTCCAAAGGCCCTGGGTTCAATTCCCAGCACCCACATGGTAGCTCACAACTACCTTTAACTCCAGTTCCAAGGGATCTGACACCTTCACGATGATGTACATAAAATAAAATTTTAACAAGTTTTTTAAAAATAAGGAAATATTCACCAGGAAGACTAGAGAGTTACGTGATCACAGTGTACGATATATATGAAATCTCTATAAAAAAAAGTTGGGTGTGGTGGCGCACACCTGTGATCCCAGCACTCGGGAGGCAGAGACAGGAGTATTGCTCTGAGTTCGAGGCCAGCCCGGCCTACAAAATGAGTCCAGGACAGCCAAGGCTGCACAGAGAAAACCTGTCTCTAAAAAAAAAAAAAAAAAAAAGGCAGCCTTTCCCAGGCACCCAAGACCGCTGCCTCCACCCCTCCACCTCCATTCATACTCCTGTGTGGCTCTGTGACTCTCAAAGCAACAAGCAAGCAGCCTGCCAGCACCCCTCCCTGAGGGGCTGGCAGACCCCTTCTCTCTCAGGCTTCCAGGGCCACCCCAGCCACACCTCCTGCAATTAGATTTTCAAGTGGGAATAGGCTCTCCACAGAGGCTCCTGATTGGCTCTAGGCAAAAACACAGTTTAGTGCTCAGTCAAGCTACATTTTTAGGGCCTTTGTGCCCCCCCATCCCCCTTAATTGCAATCTGTTCTGTAATTTCTTTTTCCAACACTGCAGAACACAGCGAAGCTGCGAAGCTGCAGCCGCCACCAGCAGAGCAGGGAAGAGGAAAGGGCTCCTGTTCCCTGTAGAGCATCTGCTGGTCCAGCACTTGGTGCAGACAGATATGTGTGTGCAGGGGGGGTGTGTGCGCGCGTGTGAAAACCAACCACAGGCACAGACATGTGGAGGTACAGTCTGCAACCAGACCTCCGTGTGTCAGGGTCGTTTATTAATCTTACTTAACCCTTGCAAAGACACTGTTAACTGGAAATACTTAGTCACTTGTCCAAGATCTCACAAGAGACAGAGGCAGAATTTGACCCCAGGACTGTTAGACTGCTGGGTACCAAAATACTTTTTTCTTGTTTTCTTTTCTTTTTTTTTTTTTTTTTTTTTTAAGGACAGGCTCTCACTATGTTATCCTGGCTGGCCTGAGCCACTCTGTAGACCAGAGTGGCCTCAAGCTCACATAGACCCTCCTGCCTCTGTGCTGGGACTAACCTGGCTCCTTTTTGAGTTCCAAAGCTGTCATCTTAGAAGCACAGAAAGGGCCTGGAGAGCTGGCTCGGGATTAAGGTCACTGGCTGGTCTCACAGAGCACCCAGAGAGATATAGTCAGAACATCAATACAGGTAAACCAACAATTTTGAAAAAAAAATTGTTTTGAAAGAAAGAACACAGGAATCTTCTACACAAAGGAATACGAAGTGATTTCCTTTCTTAGTGTGAGGAGTGGTGTTCCAGAGACAAAAAGCCCTTGCTAAAGAAATTAAATATTAATGACAGAATTGCAGAGAGCAAATGGGGTACAGGAGTCGGCAGAAGTCTTGGCGGGGCGTACCTGAAGCTGGGGCCTGGGGGCCAAACTGCTGTCTCTTTCATGGGTTGGCAGAGCAGACACTGCTAGTTCAGTGTTCCCAGTCGAGGAGAGTGAAGCACACAGGAGACACGGAGACATAGAGACGTGTAGCTTGGATTCCTGTTGACTCCTGGCTTGGAAGCCCTTGTCCTCTCTGTCAGGACCATCAGTGGCCAGGAGCAACTGGAGGACAGGCCTTCAAGGCATGGTAAGGTGGGCCAAAAGTGACCTCACTCATTGCCTTCGGACCTTCCTCTGGCTGCTGCTCTTGAGGCCACCTGCACAGGCACCAACCAGGACCCAGCCCCACCCTTAAACAACAGCAAGCAGCTGGGGTCGGCTGTGAGTGGGTTATGAGCTGCATCTGCCGCTGCCTCCATTCTGGACTAGAGATTGGCAACTTTGATCTAGGTCTTTGGAACAGCAGTCCCAGATTCCACTCTGAAGGGAGGGGAGGAAAGAGGGCAGCCCGAAGCACAGATCCACCCCCTCACACACCCACAGCTTCTGCCTGCTGAGCATTCTTCAAAACTGAAGCCCAAGATGCCTGTCGTCTGTCCCCGTCTTCCTTTTCCTTTGGACCCACGTTGGACCGATTTCACACTGGCTAGCCTGCGAGGCATTCACAGGCTTTTCAGTCAGATATCCGTGGCACAGGGCACAAACTGCACATTCATCCTTAGTCATAGCCCCATCTATGCCATTAGATCCACCCCACCTGTTTTTCAATCCCACTTCCACACACTCTTTAGGGCTGGAGCCCACCAGCCTCCCTCCCTCCGCCTTATGGGCCAAAAGGTCAGAACCAGGGAAGCCCGCCATACACAGAGGGGCTGAGCTGGGGCTTTCCAGCATGGATGGGACTTCCCTCAAGCTCCCAGACGACAGGGCTAAAGCAGTTTCCCAGCCACAGATGGCTTTTGGAAAGGAGGGGGTCTTCTTCATCTTGGGTTGTGCCCAGTAGCCCATCCTGAAGCCAAAAGACTTAATCCAGCCTGACTCTTCCCTCCATTCCCTGAGTTCCCACAACGGCAGCCTGGATTTCCTCCTGGCACACCCACGGGCCCCTTCCCAGCTCTGAGACCTCCAAGAACTTGCCTGGCAGTGAGTTGGGCCTAGAGAAAGTGGGAGGAGGAGGCATCCGTTAGATGGCTGAGATGCTGATCCAGGCAGGAGGCGGCGCCTGCACAGCTGCCGGCAAGGCAGCCCTCCCTGCCCCGAGTCTGTGAATGGGCACGACACCCTCCCGCCTGCCCAAACTGCTCCTGAAACAGTTGGTCCTAATGAACACGAAGCAGGCAGGGCAGCTGTGTGCGTTATCCATATGCATGGGGAGGTGTATATTTATCCACAATCCCACCCCACCCCACAGCTGCTGCCATCTCCTATGCCAGGAGAGTGAGTGGGCACCAGGGCCCAGGCTGCTCCGCCTGCCCCCACCCCACTTCCTAGCCTTCCCTTTCCAACCCACACCCACAACCTTCACTTGACCCATTTAGAGGCAGAAGTGTGTGTGTATGTGTGTGTGTGTGTGTGTGTGTGTGTGTGTGTTTGAGAGCAAGTGAAAGACAGTATGCACACATCATTTCCCCAGTTGGTGCTTTTGATTTCCTCTGAAGCCTCTTGATTGCAAGCACACAATGGCTTCTTGCTGCCCTGCTCCCTCAGCAGCTTCTGCCGCCTCCCTAGAGCTGAGATTTTCTGCTGACTCTGGGCCCAGGGCTGGCAAGCAAGGAAGAGAAAGCCTTATCCAGACTTCCACCCTTGACCCTGGTCCTCTCTGAGCCCTCTCATCTACTATGGCTCTCATTTCCTTCTGTCTCCCCACTGGCCACAGTCTGCGCTGCTGCCCGGCCTCTCTTTCCAGTGGAGGTCAGAGCTGTTGTGCAAAAAGGCAGTCCCCTGCTCAGAAGCCTACTTCCCGGGTCCTGCTAACATTCTCAAAACAAACACTTATCTTTATTATTTTCTTTCTTTCTTTCTTTCTTCTCTTTGAGACAGGGTTTCCCTGTGTAGCCCAGGCTGGCTTCAATCCCCAAATCCTCCTGTGTCAATACTGCAAGTGTTGGCTTTACAGGCACACACCAACACCCTTGTGTCATTTATTCTCTTATAGACTTCTGACTATGGACTTCACAAAGGCCCTATTTTCTAAGTGAGCTCTCCTCCCTGCCCCCACTAGAACTCCACACCCTCTGAGAAGAGCCAGCTCATCCCCTGTGCCCTCTTACCTCTCCCTCAGGATGCGGTTAACCCCTCCTGCTTAGGAGGTGAGGGCTACCCTGGCCTAGGCAGGAACTTGACCCCATGCCCTTAGTCAGTGGGCACAGCTCCTATGGTGCTCCCTTACTGCCTGGGTGACCTCATTCCCCACTCTCCTGTTCCCCCCTCACTCTTTGCAGCCACATTCACCCCTGACTCTTCCTGAAATGAACACCTGCCTGGAAATGTCTGCACTCTATTGCTCCAAATAGCTCCAGGTTTGCCTCCTCGCATTCTTGAAGTTTTTCTTTTTTGATTCTTTTCTTTCTTTTTCTTTTTTCTTTTCTTTTCTTTTCTTTTCTTTCCTTTCCTCTTCTTTTCCTTCCTTCCTTCCTTCCTTCCTTCCTTCCTTCCTTCCTTCCTTCCTTCCTTCCTTTCTTTCTCTCTCTCTCTCTCTTTCTTTCTTTCTTTTTCAGACAGGGTGTCTCTGTATGGCCCTGGCTGTCCTTGAATTCAGAACTCCGCCCACCCCTGAATCCCCAAGTGCTACTAGGACTAAAGGCGGGCCCCATCACCTGTACTTACTCTCTCAGGAAAGCCTCCCCCAGCTCTCTATAGAAGAATTTCCAGACCCCCTACCCCTTCCCACATTTCCTATTCCCCCAATTCACTTTTGTTCTCCTTTGTGGTATTTGTTACTAGTCCATGAATATTTGTTTATTGCTTGTCATCTGTGTCTTCCTCACTAGATTGTCAACTCCAAGATGGACAGAGTTCACGTCCGATGGCTTTGTTCTAACATTGGTGTGATGTCCAACACCAAAGGAATCTCACTGGATGTTTGCTGCCTGGCTGACTGAACAAACGAATGAAATGGCACAGTGCTAGACCCTGAAACACAGAGATGACTAATGTTGCATGCTCCCACAGGGTGTCACAGCCTAGTTGGAAGCATAAGCCCTGCAGCCTGAATCCTGACATATAAACTGCAATTAGATTCCTTTTTCGCTTTGTTTGTTCTGAGAGACAGCTCTTCTTTGTGTAGCCCTGGCTGTCCTAGAACTCACTCTGTAGATTAGAACGGGCTGGCCTCAAACTCACAGAGATCCACCTGCCTCTGCCTTCCTAATGCTGGGACTAAAGGTGTGCTCCACCACTGCCTGGCTTTTCTTTTTCATTTTTTAAAAAATTATAAGTATGTGCAGAGGCTCTGGCCTGGAGCTAGAGTTACAGACACTATATGCTCTTAATCACTGAGCCTTCTCTCCGGACCTGTGAATCACAACGAGAATACTAAGGAAGATGATAACAAGCACGGAACAAGGACCTAAGATTGTTTCCAGCGCTTGAAAGCTAGCTAGGCCTGCAGATCAGGCACCTCACAGGTACCACCTCATTGCTCCTCCTTCACCCTTCTGTAGAAATGGAGCTGGCAGGGCTACACAGAAGGGTCTGAAGTCCAAAGCCACTGGGCCACAGAACCATGTGGACTGTTGGAAGACTGACCGTATGTATATGGCTTAATGGGTAGAACCTAGCCAGCTAGCTGGCAGGGACGGTTGACTGGTAAATCCCCATTAGGCTACAAGCTGTCCGTATGGGTCCATGCCTAATCCTTCTGTTTGGTGCCCTGCAGCAGGGGCACATATGGACAGTGTTTGATACCAACATCCAGTTGACAAACAGGACATCCATACACACGGAGAACAACTCCCTGCCATTATTATTACTGTTATTATTTTTAGGTAGACCAGAAGTCTACATCATCCTTTTTGTTGATGTTGTTTTCCACTGAATCATGTGAGTTGGAATGGCTTAATGTATTCCTTTTTTTTTTTTTTTAAAGGTATTCATTTATATGAATGCTCTGTGTGCACATATACCTGCTAGAAGAGGGCATCAGACCCCATTATAGATGGTTGTCAGCCACCGTGTGGTTGCTAGGAATTGAACTCAGGACCTCTGGAAGAACAAACAGCCAGTGTGCTTAACCATTGAGCCATCACTCCAGCCCCAGTCCACATCACCCTTTAACACTAGGTTCTCAGAAACTCTTCCCCCTATTCTAGATCTGACCTGCAATTTGAGATGGCGCCCATGGCGCCCCTCCCCTCCAGTCTATGAATGGCACCATTTCACCTATCACCCCTGTGTTACCTCAGTGTAAATAATGAAGAGTAACCCAGGGCACAGAGCAGATGGGTTCCCTTTCAAGAAAGACCCAATTCCTGATGAGCTAATCCAAGAAGTCACAAATATCCCAGTTTGCTGCAGTTGAAAGAAAATAAGCACACAGTAATCAAAGAAAACTGGTCTCCCTCAGAGGAAATAGGCGAAGACCCTCAGTGCAGAACTCTGAGGTAAGTCTACTGCCTGGCCAAATGCAGCCCTGGACTCTCAAAGGCATCCCCAACTTAGAGAGTGTGATACCCACAGGTCTAGCCGGCAGATTCCTACTTCCAATGTGGAAGGGATGTCTTGGGGCTGCCAGCTGTCTGCCATGGTGTTTTCCTCCTAGACTGCTGGTATATGTCCTGCTATGACCATACAGTGGTTAGCACTGTGTGTTGAATATATCCTGCCCTGAAGGAGAAAAGGGGCTTTTGGGTGAAGGTTGACAGGACATAGAAAAACATAAGGAAGGAATGTTCTTGGGGCCAGGCCTGTCTGATCTGGTGTTAGCCCTTGTTACTTTTCAGCCCTAACTTCCTCTCCACCATGTCCTGATCTGTTTCTCATTTCCTTTTGCTTCCAAAGAAAACTCTAGAATGATAGCTCTTTAAAGAGCCTGAATTCATAGCAGGGCATGGTGGCACACGCCTATAGTCCCAGCACTCAGGGAGGCAGAGGCAGGCAGATCTCTGTGAGTTTGAGGTCAGCCTGGTCTACAAAGCATTTCCAGTTCAGCCAAGGCTATACAGAGAAGCCCTGTCTCAAAAATCAACAACAATAAATCAAAACAAACAAAAGATTAAAGAGCAAGGCCCTCACCTTGGCATTTCTGCTCAGAAGAGAAGGCAGGGACAGCTTACCCTCTAAATTTAAAGGAACTAGGCTCTAGCCCTGTGAGGTCACAAATACCTGTCCAACATTTGGCAAGCCATGGCAAGAGGAATTGTGAATTTAAGGACAGCCTAGATTGTACAGAGTGAGAAACTGTCTCAAAAAAGAAAGAGTTGGGCATGGTGACATTCACCAGCGATCCTACTCCAGTACTTGGGAGCAGAGGTTGGAAGATCTTTATACATTTGAGACCAATTTGGTCTACCCAGTGTTTTTAAACAAACAAACAAACAAACAAACAAACAAACAAAACCCTGGGCCCGTGGAGGAGGAGCACACCTGTGATCATAGCACTTGGGAAGGCAGAGGCAGGTGGATCTCTGTAACTTTGAGGCCAGCCTGGTCTACAAATCCAGTTCAGGACAGCAGAGGCTACAGAGAAAGAGAAACAAAACAAAACAAAAAAACCCCAACCATCAAAATCCCAAACCAACCAACAAAAGCCACGTATGGTAGTGATAGGGGTGCATGCTCTCAGAAGCAGGAGGATCCCTGAATTTGAGGCCAACCTGGTCTACACAGAAAGTTCCTGGGCAGCCAGAGCTACACAGAGAAATCCTGCCTCAAAAAGCCAAACAAACAAATAGAGTAATAGAATAGAAATGAAAAGAAGGGGGAAGGAAGATTCAGAAGATTCTAGATTCAGTGTCAGGATTCTAGGGTCTCTAGGTGGCCCTTTTCTTTCTTGCTCTCTCTCTCTCCTTTGAAACAGAGTTTCTCTCTGTGTAGCCCTAGCTGTCCTGGAACTTGCTCTGTAGACCATGCTGGCCTCGAACTCAGAGGTCTGCCTGCTTCTGCCTCACCCGCTGATACTAAAGGCTGCTCCTGCCACGCTCCAGCAAACCAGCTGAGAATGAAGTGACACCCTCCCCAGGACAGCCTACCCAAGGTCGGGGGTGTACAAACCCTACCTCCTTGAGCTCTGCTTTCTTGGTAGCCTTTATTGATAAAGGAAACAGTGTTGACTGTACGCTCCCCGCTGATCCTCCTCCCCCACAAAGTGCTGGGTGCAGAGGTCGGGGAGGGACTCTCCCAGGCAGGGGCTAGGTGCCCTTCTGAAGTTGCTCTCCCAGCCTCATTCCCAGAGAAGATGAAGGTGACTGATATCCGGTTTGATGACGGTGCTCTGAGTGGGAGGGTGTGAACTGTGCTAGGGAGGAATTCAGAAGTGAAGTTAGAATGACTGGGTCTCCACGCTGACAGGGCTTAGGGTGCCCCGGGCTCCTAGGAGTCATTTGAAGCTGGGAGGCCTTTTTTTTTTTTTTTTTTTTTTTATCTGGCGTCTGGGGGTCAAATGCCCTGGGAGCAGAGGACTGATGGTCCCCGGACCTTACCCTCAGTCCGTTTTCCTCTTAGGCAAGGAGATGCTTCCGGCGGCTGCGTCCCTCCTCCCCCACTCCTGCCCTGCAGCTGTTCTCCAGCTGCCCAGCCCCACCCCAAAGACAGCTGGGAGAGGCTGCAGGAGGGGGCGGGAGCCTGCCCAGCTGTTGGCTCTGCTTGGGTTGGGGGAGGGCTGTGACATGAAAGCCCCGCAGGCCAGGGTTGTGGAGGAAACTCCCCCCACTCCGCCCCCGAGCTCTAGCCCGGTGGCTCTGCACATCTGGGCCACAGGAGCCACCGCTCCCGGCCCCCCGGTCTGTGGAGTGGTGGGGGAAAAGGCTGTCATCCCCTAGCCCTTTCTGGAAAGGGGAGGCCTGCTCGCCTCTGAGAAGGGGTGAGGGGCACATGGCCTACCTAGAGGGCAGTGCACCTGCGGGGGACCCGAGGCCACTGCCCACTGCCCCTCTAAATAACCATAGGAAAGGTTCCTCCCAGTTTTCCAGAGCAGGCCTGTATCCTGGGGGGAGGAAGGTACTTGAGCCCTTTCTGGGCCCCCGCCGGCCCTCTGCTGGGAGGAGGTTGACAGCTGCTTCTACAAAGCCAGGACAGCTGGGTAGCTAAGGACAGCTGGATGGAGTTTCTCCCTGCTTCTTTGGCTGCCCAAACAGGCTCTGGGCCTACAGCTGTGTAGCTGATTGTTGGGGTGGGCTTTGAAGGGGGATGGGTTCCAGTCTGACTTATCCTCAATGGTGTCCCCTCCATGTCTCAATCTGGTTAATGCACCTGGAGAAAGGACCCCTCCTGTTAGCCAAAACAAACTGGGCCAAGTGGGGAAATTAGGCAGCTTTGCATCTCGGCTTCCAGCTCTTGGCGTGGAGGGTGCACCAGGGCTCCTAACAAACAAGACGGTGAAATCGGAGCAGATAAAGAGTCTATCTGCCCACCAGTATCCGGCTGTCTCAGTCTGCCCCCTCCCTTCAGCCCCACACAGGTGCAGGAGCCCAGGAGGCTTGTTGTCATAACTGGTCCTAGCTCTGGCTTCTAGCCAGCCTAGGGAGAGGAAAGCCATGAGGTAAGCTTCTAAACTCCCTGCTCCCCTTCTCTTGGGCAGCCCTCCAAGCTAGGGGAATGACCCTATCCTTTCTCCCCACCTGGCCCTTCTGTTTCTCCAAGAGGCAGAGTGTCTAGGGGTCAGCAAGGGCTGACACTATGTTGCCCCATCCCCACTGTACCAGGTTTCCTGATTCCACAGTGATAGGAAAAAAGAGAACTAGATACCAGCAAAGGTCTGCCTCCTAGTCTGGAAAAGAGGTACAGGTTCACTTTAAGAGATGCATGCAAACTAGGCAGCTGAGCCAGATGGGCTGGCACAGGCAGGAAATCCCAGCACTCTCAGGCAGAGGCAGGCAGACCTCTGTGAGTTCAAGGCCAGCCTGGCCTACAGAGAGATTTCCAGGACAACCAGGGCTACATAGACCCTGTCTTTAAAAAAGTAACCTACCAACAAGGCAGCTGAGCTGAGAACCTTTCAGAATGGAGAATCAGCCAGCAATCCCAGCACTCAAGATGACTTACAGGAATCTCCAGTTCAGGCCAGAATGGTCTCAAAAGTAAACATCAAGACTTCCCAGGAGGCCTTGGTGTGTTCCAGCCTTCAAGGAGGTTCTGTGCAGAGGACAGCCCTTCTTAAACACCGAGGTCTGTGATTGTCACCAGATTTAGGAATACAAACTCCTTAATTCTCATATGTAGGTCCCCCATCCCCAAATTACTCCTTTATCCCTTCCAGGGCCAAAGTCACAAATCAGTAAGAGAAGCCGGTGGGCCCTCTCCTTGAAATAGCATCTACTTTGGCTGAGCCTACAGCCCTGTATAGGGCCTAGCAGAAAGCAAGTGCTCAGTATTTGAGACTAGAAGGCAGGTAAAATTTGCAAGACTCAAAACGTATTCCTCCTTCGCCTATCATGGCTAGAAGCATATTGGCAGGACCTCAAAGAGATATGCCAGGGGTCTGTGTACCGTGGGGCTGGGCCTGGGAGGCCTTCAGCAAATATCTGTCAAATGACCCCAAAGTGAAGCGCAGACGTAACTGGTGCCCGAGGAACTGATCTGCACAGGTCTGGAACTGTGTCTAGACCCAGGAGAGCAGAATCAAGGCAAGGAGAACAGCAGCCTTAGATAGCCCCTGTGCCTAGGGGTGCCATTGGGTAAGAGGCAGGGCTGGGGCAGGACTGTGCCATCATGTTTATTAGAAGGTTGGATTTCAGTGTGTGTGCTCTAGACAGATCACAGAATAAATACCTGTGTCTCAAGAACAGGAAGTCCACGGTCCATACAAAGTGCTCACTATAGGAAGCTGCTGTGTCAAAATCCAGCTAAGGACCCAAGTCTGGGCAGCCCCTCCTCCACTGACCTCAACGAGGGCTGTGCTTGTGTTTTTATTTATTATTTCTTTTATTTATTATTATTAATATTATTATTATTTGCTTTCGCTGTGGTCACTATCATTGGCAAAGTTCTCTTTTTTCAACTTTCCTGGACATGGGGCTCCTGGCTTTGAAAGGTTCCATTCAGGCTCGAAGGTGCCAAAAGCTGCTTGAGATGCGACCTTGAACTCTGTCTGGGAAGATGGTGAGAAGGAAGCAGAAGAAATCATTCTTGGTTTAAAAAAATTAAAAAGCAAAACAAACAGAAAAACCCCTCCACAATCTATACATCATTCTTTACTCCATCAGTGATCAAACTGCCCAGACGAAAAACTGGAGGGAGGAGAAACAGGCCAGTGGGCACTGGGCCATCTCCCGGGGTAAGTGAGGCGAGTTGGTACCCCAAGGCTGCTTCTAGCCATGGGAGGTGTGAAGGGGAGAAAGTGGGATTAAGAAAAAGGAAAGATAGAGAAGTCAGTGACTTGAGTGAAGACACTGTTCCAACCAGGGCCACCTGCAGCCTCTGCCCAGGCCAGTTCCCACTGTCACCTCCTCATCCAGGAGATGCATAATTAAAAAAAAAAAAAAAAAAAAAAAAGAAAATCAAAACAAGGTCCTAAATAAAAGAAAATCCATAAAGATTTTGGAGGAATGGAGGAAGAAAAGGGGAGAGAGGAGGCTAGAAAGAAGGGCAGGTCTCTGGGTGCATAACTCCCGAGCCACCGGGGCTGGGGGAAGGGTCCCCAGCGTCCACTGCCTGCTTGGCGTTAGCTCGTCACATAGTGTTTGGTGGACGGCTGCCCATACACCCTGTAGAAATCCTGGTGACCAGGCTGCTGGGACGCGTCGAGCCAGTCTCTGACTGCCAGGCCAGGAAGGGACTGAGGGACGGAGGGTGTGGGTGGGAGTGGGTGGGAGTACTCCTGTGAGGGCACTGTCCAGGGGAAGTGGCCGGAGCGGGGGTACGGCTGGTGGCCACCATGGTTGGCCACGGAAGAACAGTAACAGTTGTCCACGGAACAGACGAGGATCTTGCGGCCGCCATACTGGGGAAGCATGGGCTGCTGGGTGGCAGAGCCATTGGGGTACTGCGACGGGGGAAACACAGGGCTCGAGTGGACTGGCTGGGCACCACCTGGCAGGGCCACCAAGTGCTGTGTGGAGCTGCAGGGCCCCAGGGGTTGCCCGGACTGGCCCTCGCTGCTGGCTGTGCCCGCTGCTGCCCCATACTGGCTGCCCACAGGGCCCGATGACGTTTCCAGGAAGCTGGCCTCCGGGAAGGCTGTAGAGTGCTTGCGCTTCTCTGCCCCAGAGCTGTTCACGCCGCACGGGTAGAGGGGGACGCACTGCAGGAAGGGCACCGGCGTGCTGAAGGGACCTGCGGAGAGTTTGGAATAAATGTTGCTGAAGCTCCCAGCCCAGACAACCCCGGTTTCCTCTCCCATGCGGGCCTGAAACCTCTATGGGTCCAAATACGTGACATCTTGGTGGATGTTTACGAATTTTATATTCCAGCTGAAGAAACTGAAGCCCAGAGAGGTAATGTGATGTCACTTGCCCAAGGTCCCACGCTAGAAGTGGCAAAGCCGAGGATGCGAACACAGGTCCACCTGTGCTAAGCTATCTGCCTCTTAGAGACGGCACTGGCATCTTCCCCTGCCCGGAGGCCTTTAACCTCACCTTCTAGCATCTTCCGCAACTGCTTCTCCTTCTTGGCCACCTCGTTCAGGAAGAGCTTGGAGTTCAGGTGGCCGATCTTAGGGGGAGAAAGGCTGCTGCCCGTGCAGGTCTGGGTCCTGAGGGCAGTGGACGGGGCGTGTGCTGTGAGGAGGCATGACCAGTGAGCCCGCCCCACCTCCCCACAGGCGGCATGGCCCTCGATGCCCTCCCTGGGATGCATTCTGGGGAGCTGGGGGCTATCAGCTCACCTGTCCATTAAGATCTTCACAGACTTGGTGTTCTGCAAGGAAAGAGAGAAGAGTCAGTCGGCGGGCGGCAAGGCAGAGCAGCTCCGTGCCCAAGTGCTTGCTATATTGTGGTGGCATGGCTTCTGTCATTTGTCTGAAACAGGGTCTCAGGTAGCCCAGGTTGGCCTAGAACTAAGTCTTAAAGATGCCCTTGAACTATCCTCCTGCCTCCACTTCACAGAGCAGAATTACAGGAGACTGTGGCAACAAGCATAGCGAAAGACCATGAGCTTTCATGTGTGCTAGGCAAGCAGCGTCCAATCTGAGCCCCAGCGCCGGCCAGGCAGTTTCTGGGAGAGTCCCACAGGGCCTTTGCTTTTTATCTTTTGAGACAGGCCTTCTCTGTGATGTAGTCCTAGAGGTCCTAGAATTCATTGTGTAGACCAGGCTGGTCTGGAACTCAGAATTCCATCTGCCTGTGCCTTTTGAGTGCTGGGCTTAATGGTGTGCATCACCCAGTCCAACAGGCCTTTGAAATCTGGGTATTTCTGGATTTCAGAAGGGGGCAGTGGTGTTCATATCATATTATATGTTACATATGATCCAGACAGGCCGCCACAGCCCAACCGGTCAACCCGTCCACAGTGACCTGTCTGAATTTTCTTACCACGTGAAATATGGAGACCACTAACTGCCCATGCCAGCAAACCAGTATTTGCTGTTAAATGAGGTGCCAAAATTGTTTCTTTTAATTTTCAGAGCTTAAAAACAAACAAACAAACAAACGAACAAACAAAAAAAAAACAAAAAACAAAAAAAACAAAAATCCAGACTAAATAAAAGACTGGTATGTCAAAACTCAGGAAGCATCCATGACTTGCCCAAGGTCACAAAACTAAGGACAACTGGCCAGAGTCTAGCCCAGGCAGGCCGGCTCCAAAGGCAAGGGGCAGCGGCCCCACCCGCCCCGCCCTACCTTCATGAAGCTGACATCCTCAGTCTTGTCGAAGAGCAGCTGCAGGGAGCCCAGCAGCTTCTTGGCCTCCTGCATGCGTTCCCCAAGGTGCAGCGCCTGCGCCGCGTTCTCGCTGCAGAACTTGGCTTGCGCCTTGTCCAGGACCTCCACTGTCTGCCGCAGGTCCTCGTCCAGCAGCTGGTGCAGCTTCTCGTACTGCAGCCTCACCTCCTCCTTCAGCTGGCTCACTTTCTCCTGCAGAGATGGGGACGCATGAGCCCGTGGACAGGATGGGCAGATGCCACAAGAGCATCCAGCGACCTCAAGCTCACATGGCTACCAACTACGTTTTACTTTTTTTTTTTGGGGGGGGGGAGGTTTAGGTTTCAAGACAGTGTTTCTCTGTGTAGCCCTGGCTGTCCTGGACTCCCTTTGTAGACCAGGCTGCCCTTGAACTCAGAGATCCAACTGCCTCCCTGAACGCTGGGATTACCGGTGTGCGTCACTGCGCCTGGCTCCAGCTCCATTTCTAATGCTAGGGTCTGGGTCCCTGAGGCCCCCAGCTTCTGAAGGTAAGGTGTGACCTGCCAAATCCCCATCCATAGCACTGGTTTGTGCCAGCCACTCCTAATTCCAGGGGGTGCCTATTCAGATACTTCATTGTGTGATTGACAGGTAGCTCTGGCACAGAGCCACTCAAGACCCCTCAAAAGGAGTTCACCCAAGACCCGGCATCCACACCACCCCACCTGGACTCAGGGCTTATTACCTCTACGAGGCGCTTGTCTGACTCGAGCTTGTACAGCTGGTCCTCGATGTCTTGCTCTCGCTCCTCCAGCCGCTCCTGCTGCTTCATCAGCATCTTCTGCAGGGACAGTTGGAAGTTAACTGTCAGTGTCTGACAGTGTCAGAGTGGGGTGCTGCCCCAACCTCACCAGCCAGGCTTCATACCTTCCTCCCTCTTGGTAAAGCACTTCCCAAAAGGTCTGCCGGCCGGCCAGCCTCCCCTGGCCCTCAAGCAGCCCCAGGACCAGCTATTTTCAGGAAAGGGAAAGCAGAGCAGCTTCCCTCGTGTAGTCAAGCCCTGAGCTTTCTGAGGGCAGGCTCTACACCAAACACTTGTACCCTGGCTATCTGCATCCATCAACTCATTATACTAGAAGGGCTTCATCTCCTCAGCCCAGCAATCTATGAGGTAGGTACTACATTATGATCCTCATTCATTCACAAAGGAAGAAACTGAGGCCTAGGGAGGTTTCACTACAGTCATTCGGCCAATGGTGCAGAAGGATGGCTCAGTGGTTAAGAATGCCGATTGCTCTTGCAGTAAGACCCAAAGTCTGGCTCCCAGCACCCATATCAGGCAGCTCACAGGAATCCCACTCCTCTGCCCTTCGAAAGCACTTGTGCACACGCATATACATAATTAAAAATAAATACATATATTTTCGAAGTTGTAGAGCCAATGAGTGGCACATACCAGGTGATGTGGCAGGAGGCCTGTGATTATCCAAGGTGATTACCTTTCCCTGGGGCACTATCTTAACTGGAGCACTAAGATGCAGAGGGCCAAACAGCCTTCCAAGGTGGCACAGGCCCTTGGTCTCACCTCATAGTTGCCTCACCTATAGTATAGAGGTGCAGCCACCCTTCCTTGTTCCTGGCCTCAGGGATCCAGTCCTTGCTGGCTATGTCCCTCAGCCCCTCATTGAGACCAGCAAAGAGAGAGCCTGATGCTTCCAAGCCTAATCTGCTGCCACATCAAGTTGCTTTTCCAAGCTCTCAAAAATTAATTAACCAGGGGTGGTGACACATGCCTTTAATCTCAGCACTTGGGAGGCAGAGGCAGGTGATCTCTGTGACTTCAAGGCCGGCCTGGTCTACAAAGGTTCAGAACAGCCAAGGCTACATACGAAGACTCTCTGTCTTAAGAAAACAAAAAATAACCTGTAATTAATTATATTCATTTTATTTTGTGTATGAGTGTTTTGCTTGCATATATCTATGTGCACCAGCTTCCTGCCTGGTGCTGGCAGAGGTGGGAAGGGGTTGGAACCCCTGCACAGAGAGTCATGGGTGGTTGTGGACTACCATGTGGTACAGGGAGTTGAATGCAGGCCCTCTGCATGAGTAACAATGCTTCTAATTTCCTATCTCTACAACCCTCCCTTCCCCGTCACCAACACACCTCTTCCAACAAGGTCTCCCTTGCTCTTGATGACGGCCTTCTCTCAAATATTTCGGCGCGACAAGAATGATCTTTTACGGAGCCGTAGAGCCCTCAGTGTAAGGTGGCTCAGGTGGGTCCTTCGGCTGGGCCAGGATGTGCAGGCGCCTGGAAGGTCCTGTGACCCCTGCGCCCCAGGCATCTCACCTCCAGGATGACGCCCACCAGGGCACTTCAATTCTTTCTGTCATTTTCTGCCAGCCACAGTGCCTCCTCTCCGTTCTGGGGCCCCTGTTTGTTCTGAGTAGGTACAGGTCCCTTCCTATCCTGGTCATGTGGTAGGCTGTCACATCCTGCCCTCCTCAGTAGCAGTGTTCTTCAGCGTAGCCGCCACCTTTTATATTGGTGTTAATACAAAATAAAGTAAGCCAGGAATGCCAGTATCTGCCTGTAATCCCAGCACTTGGAAGACAAAGACAGGAGGGCTGGAAGCTGGGGCCAGCATGGGCTACAGGGAAGGACCCTGAGTAGAAAAAAACTGAGCAGTTTTAGGTTCAGTTGCATCAGCCTCATTTCAAGCATTTAACAATAGCCACATGTAGCTAGTATTGGACCCTAAAATGCTGCCACTCTCAGGGAGTCACGTGACAGCTCTATCCTAGAATCCCCTCATGCCACCAGGCAAGTCCCCACTACTGTTACTGTTGTTTTTGCCACACTGAGGATGGAGGCCAGGGGCTTGCACACTAGGCAAAGGCTCCACCACCAACCTCCATCGTCAGCTCACGTTCTGGTGCTCTGTACTTGACTCACTAACCATGAGCTGATTTCTCTATAAATTCCAACCCTCCTCTCGCCCTGTAAAGGCTGAGGCAGGAAGATCACCGTAAGTTCAAGGCCAGTCTGGACTACAAAGGGGAGAAGAAAAAGAAAGGGGGGTGGGTGGGATGGAAAATAAGAACAGGTGTCAGCTGCTCTGGGGGAGAGAGGGAAAATCACAAGTTTGAGGTCATCCTTGGCTACAAAGGGGGACCCTGTCTCAAAAGAAAACCAAAAGGCTTTGTGGCTGCCTTCTGCTTCCCCCTTCATGGTCAGGCATCACAAAAGCCGGAGGACCTGGTTGTTGCTGAAAACGTTACCAGAAACATCCAGGGTTTGAGCAGGAGGATCTGCCGAGCAGCGTCCAGACACTCAGAGGAAATGTTCGTCAGCAAGGCGTGCTTCTTTTCCTCTGTGGGGGCCTTCCGTCTTACCACACAACCCCTGCTCACACCCACACCCAAATACAAGCCCTAACAATTCCTTCCTCGCCCTCATCCTTTTTCTATGGTGGGAAACCAAGGCCAGCAAGAGACTTCACCTGTTCTACAGACGTTGCTAGTCAAGAGACAAAAAACCAAGATGCTAAAGGCAGGAGTTGGGTGAGGTCATGCTCTCCTTGTAAGTAAGCCAAGCCTGGAGTTGTCCTAGCACAGGACAACTTCAGTGACCCAGCAGACCTTGCCCTTGTCAGCCAGAGTGGTCAGACTGACAATAAATACAGCCTGTATGGGAGCAGAAACAGAGATGTCTACAGTCCCGCCCAATACACACCTGAGCTCACGCACTGGGCCCTGAGACCCCTTAGCGCTCCCATGCTTGCGCCCGATGCCCTTGCAGGTAAGGCTGGGTCTTCGGAGACCCCAATGAAGAAGCCTGCATAAAAACATTCCTGGGGACTGAAGAGGCAGCTTAGCAGTTAAGAGCACTAGCTGCGTGGGTGGAGATGACCCACGTTCCATTCCCAGCACTAACAGGGGCTCCCAACCATCTGTAACCTCAGTTCCTGGAGGTTCAGCACATTCTTCTGGCCTCTGCAGGCACTGCACACACGTTAAAAAAAAAAAAAAAAAAAAAAAAAAAAAAAAAAAGCTTCACTGTGAACAGGAGGCCTTCTTCTCTCTCCTATACAACAAATGGAACTCAGACAGCATGCAGGCTGCCCATATGTACCAAGCGTCCCAGATACTAATCAGGGTCCAGGCCATCTGACAGCCCAGGCCCTCACCAGCCCAGACCTCTCAGCCTGCCCACGTCATGAATGATCAGGGCCTTGAACAGATGAGGGAGAGAGGCCAGGCAAAGTCCCAGGGGAAGGAGAAGACAAACAAAGATCCCAAACAACCTAACTTCTCCTGGGCAGGAAAGATTCTTACCCAGCAAGCCAGTGAGGACCCCTCCCCCCACTCCACTGAGGCCCTCAAGGAGTTTGATTGCTCCCCATCCCCCAACTCCTGCTCCTCTTAGGCATCCCCAGGAAGCTTCCCTCAGCTTCAGGATTCTAGTCTTCAGCAGAGGTTGGGTCTGGCCACCAGCTAGTGAAAACAGTAGTCCCAACTGCAGGTAGGGGGGTCTCATTGCCCCTCTGCCACCTCAGAGACCCCTGTTTTTTTTCAGGTCTGCTAAAAGAGGAGAGAGGGCAGAAAGGGGAGGAATGCTTCAAGGGTAGGCAAGGCTGGAAAACCCCCTCCCCCCAGCTTCCCTGCAGTCAGGGGCGGGCAGAGGTGCTACTTCAAGCACTATGAGGTCGGCAGGAGGAAATAGCCACCTGATGACTCTCCATCACACCCACACTTCTACCAAATCAAAAAATCAAATGGGCTGGGCACTGTGGCCAGACCTTTGATCCCAGCACTTGAGAGGCAGAGACAGGGGAGTCTCTGAGTTCGAAGCCAGCCTGGTCTACACAGTGGGTTCCAGAACAGCCAGAGCTACACAGTGAGACTCTGACCCAACAAACAAA
The DNA here is from genome assembly GCF_907164565.1 of Psammomys obesus. Taxonomy (NCBI): domain Eukaryota; kingdom Metazoa; phylum Chordata; class Mammalia; order Rodentia; family Muridae; genus Psammomys; species Psammomys obesus. Next base: position 6,322,445 of record NW_026596125.1, on the reverse strand, counting down.
CAAACAAATGAATGAATGAATAAATAAATAAGTGAATGAATAAATGAATAGATGAATAAATAAATAAGTAAATAAAGACCAAACAAGCCAACCAGGAAGATGCTGGAGGACAGGGCTTAGGAGGCGCGACCATACAGCAACCCTCCTCCCTCCGAGCAGCCTCATTCTAGCCCAGGTTCTACCTGCCTTGGGGAAGGGGGAAAAAAAAAACACCACAGCTGAAGCTGGACTCTATTTCCCGGCTTGATGGCCAGCAAGGCCTCCCAAAGAGGGAGTAGAGGCTTTCTAAACCGCCTCTGGGCCACCATAAGGTTCCTGGACTGTGGCCCAAATTAAGTGTGTGGAAGGGGGAGCCATGTCTAGTCTAGAAGCGATGGAGGGACCAAGGGCTCAATCAGTGTTTCTTTACCTGTGAGCCTCAGGCATGCTGGATCTGCTAGGCCTGAGAAAACCTCCCCATGCCCTCCATGGCTCCAGGGTGCCCACGCATTGCAGGCCTGCTTCCACACCTTGTGCCCACCCAACCAAGAGGGGGCACTCAGGGGGCCTAACTTCTGCCCTGAGATCTCAGGTTCCTCTAGAGCCTGACCAGCTAGGCCCTGTTGGTATTTTGCTGCCAAACTAGACCAGGCAGACAGGTGAGGTCTGGGGAGTAAGGGCTGTGTAAAAGTTAATAAATAATAATAAGCCCTCAAGTCAACCTTGAAGAGAAGGAAGGTCGGGGGAGAATGGGCTGAGGGCCAGTTCCTAGGTTTGCAGGCCAGGCCGAGGCTGGATCCAGCAGCCCCTGAGGTAACGGTGAGGGGACAAAAAAAAGGGGCTGGCCTGGTGTAAAAGAACATCTCCTTGCTCAGGTCATCCAGCACTGCCTCCAGGATTCTGCTTAGAACCTCGTGGAACTTTCTTCCCAAGCTTCCAAGGCTGCCCTCACTTCCCCACCCAAGCCCTGATCCTAAGATCAAATTTGAACTGGCTCCATTGGCACAGGCACTTTTCTCTCCCCTCCAAAAAAATATCCTCCTTCCCTGCACAGTGCCTGCTTTGAACTACCTTGTGAACTCTCAAGCTGGCGAAACCACAAACCCAGAGATAAGGGGTGGTAGGCACAGGAGTCAGGGCAAGGAGACGGATAGCGCCTCAGCGATCCCCACAGGCCATCAGCGTGAGAGGGCTTCCCAGCTGCAGAGCCGAATTAGCTTTTGCTGCGCACAGAGCAGCCTCTGGGGCAGCAGAACAAAGAGGCGAGAGAGAAAGCCCCCCTTTGTCTGGGTTTGAATGCCAGGCTGGCCAGGGAGGAAGGCTTTCCCAGAGCCAGAGATGAGCTGGCCAGGCCTGCTTGCTCAGCCCAGGGCAGAGGCCCAAGTGGGGTGCCCACCCACTCTCCCCAGCTCTGCAGCATCCACTGGGGCCCTCGCTCACCTCCAACACCCTAACATGAATTCCAAGCTTCCCAAAGGTCCCCAGGTAAGAGAGTGACGAGCCCCTGGCAGGTTCGAAGCCTACCTACCTGAGCAAGCCCTTCATGAGCCCCAACAAAATCAAGTAGAGGAAATTCACTTTGCAGGGCTAAACAGCAAGGCAGGCACCCTGTACTGCACCTCACCTGACATCCACTGTCTCAGACATACACACATGAGCATAGACTTCTCTCCCTGACTCCACAGCCACACATGAAAGTAGTGCCTAACTAAGTCAGTCATTCGCACATCCTTTCCTGGAGATGCTCATGTGAAAAAAAAATTAGTCACAATAGACAGACAGACAGACCGATACACACAGGGTGCACCAGAACTGCAGGCAGGTAATCCCTAGAGAGTGTATGACAGACTCTTGGCTGTCAGCAGAATCCTGGGGTACAGGCAGGGATTGGGCCTCTGCCTGAGGCTTCTCTTAGGACGCAGGGAGGAGGCCAAAGCGGGTCCCCTTCTCTAAGGAGTCAGGATGATCAAGGAAAGGACACTACACAGCCCGCACACTGCCCACCCCCAACTCACACACACACAGAACTTCCCCACTCTGTCTGCTACTGGCAGAGGGTAGCGTGGGTGTGAGCTACCGGAGTCAGGCTTGTAACCCCAGTCCCAGCTCAGCAGAGATCTCTAGGCCTCCCTCTCTCCTTACATCCCCTCCAGCACAGGCACAGTCCAAGCGACAACAAATTCCAACAGTGGGCTTCTGTTCCCCAGAGAGTACCTCTTCACCGCAGGATGGAGGGTATAAGGCACAGGGTTCAGGCCAACATCTCCAGCCTGTTTCCAGAAGCACACAAACCATGCAAGCTCAAGCACAAACACCAGCAAAGCCCCTCACACACACGGCCATGCCTTCTCTTGGGTGGGCCTTTCTATGTTGATAGAGTTGTAAGAATGCTCCCAACTTCCATCCCTACCCCTATTACTTAGATGATCCCTAAACTTAGAGGCGGGAAGGGATTTTGACCCTCAGGATTGCTAGGCTTGAGCCCACCTGGATGTCTCAAGCTTGGGCCCACAGCCTGGAGAGAAAACACTTCAAGGGTACAGGTATGTCCCAGTGAGTGATCTTGAGGCTCCAATCTGGCTGGCACTCAGTCCTCTCAAAGGCAGAGTGGGGCAATGCCCTGGCCTGCACAGGCCTAACTCTGGAGTACCACCCCTTCCTGATGCCCCACCCAAGCCACTGGCTCAAGTACACAAAAGTGGGGGCTTGTGAGTGTTTGGGAATGGGGCTACACCAGGAGGCACTGAGCAGGGGCTGTTTTGTTGTTGTAGGTGGTGGTAGTGGGGTTGTTTTGTTGAGACAAGGCCTCTGTGTGGCCCTGGCTGGCCTGGAACTCACCATGTAGACCAAGCTGGCCTTGAGCTCACAGAGATCAGCCTGCACCCGCCTCCCCAGTGCTGGGATTACAGCTATAGGGCACTCCAGGCCCTCTACACACCTGGCAGTGTTAACCATTTTCAGCCAACTGGCCAGGACCCGAACCTCCTGTGGGAGGGCAGACCAGGAAACAACAAGCAGAACCGAGATTTTTATGGTTCTTTGTGCTGCTATACCTTGGAAAATTCTGGTGCCCTTTCCATAGCACTAGCAAAGGCCCTTCCTGGCAGACTCCTGCTAGCGAGAAAAGCTGGCTGAGGCAAAGACCATTCCTCCTGGATAGCCTAAAGAGAGGGCAGGGTTTTCCAGTCAGCTTCCTCAGGACTCAGCCCTTCCCCAAGGTGGGACCCCTACCTTTGCACTCAGTAAGTCAGACTCATACTTGAATGACATTGGGCTATTGAAGGGTTTTCAAGCTTAGTGCCCTGGGGCACCAGAGAGAATGGACGTGAGAAGCCTAGAGGAAGATGAGCCTGGGGCACAGATGCTGAGCTCACAGAATTGCACATCTGGCTCTAATGCAACTCAAGGCTTCTGAGCCTCCCCCATAGGCACTAGGTACACAAGCACACATGCATGCCATGATGTGTGTGTGTGTGTGTGTGTGTGTGTGTGTGCAAACAGACACACATATCATGGAGCTGCTGACAAAGTTAGTGCCTGGTGAGAGGAACCCCGAGGTAAAATGTGCAAGCAAATGCCACCCTCTCCTCCCCAATCCTAAGGCGAGATATATCCTAGGGTAAATGCAGACATACAATCTAAGGACAAACCCCCAATACCCAGGCAGGTGTGATTAAGTTTTCTTCCCTACCTCAAGACATGCCTAGCAGTTTCGAGGAGCAAGCACATGGAATGCCCAACATCCTCTCCTGTTCCATCCAGTCACATCTTCTTCTTTGCCCTCTACCCTCTTTCTACAGCCAACCCCAGGACAGAGAAGGGGCCCACCATCCTTTCCCTGTACTTCCCCGGCCTCCACCCCTACCATCTGTATTAATAGTAGCAGCTTCAATACTGGGTAAAGTGTGGGCTATGCCTGCCCCAGGTCAGGGGAGGAGGACCACAAGGCTCCTCCACTTCCCCAGGCCTTGGCCTTTTCCAACTAGTGGGGGGAAGTGACTCCACTTCTCCATCCCCCACACTTCCTTTAAGAAACCAGAGGCCTCTCCTGGCACAAAACCCCAGAGCTGGCCCATCCAATTGCAAACTAATTATACAGCAAATTCTGTTATCCCCGCCCTCAGCCTGCGGTGGCCCTTCTGCCTTTTGTTGGTTGTGTATGTATGGTTTTTAATTGCTAAACAGTGACTCATTTAGATTGGACCCTCCTTGTCTACCACCAAGGAAACAACCCCCATCTCCATTCTGGACAGGCCCAGCTTCCTCATACTGCAGCGGCCTCACCGCCTCCAGGGGCCCCCACCCTAAACACACACTCCTAGTCCTATCAAGCCCAACCTTGCTCCCTTATCACAAGACCCCTAGCCAGAGCTTTCAAGATGGCTCAGTCTTAGATCGACTCCTTCCGTGTGACTCAACCCCGAGAGGCAGGGGAGCCGAGAGGAATCTGGGAGGAGCCCCCTTCCAGTGAAAGGGACGGAAGTATGCCCCAGTCCAGTTCCCTAGCCAGGCCCGGAGGCCTAGGAGAGGGAAGGCGGTTTTGACATTGGCTGCTGCAGCCGGCTGTATACAATGGGAGGGGGTGCGGTTGGTAATCACCCGGCCGGCAGCCCAGGGGAGCCAGCTGCCTGAAACCAGATTTCAACGCGGCTCAACCTTAAACCCACAGGATTCTTTTTCCGTCTTCCACCTCCCCTCCCCAACTGTGGGAGGGCTGCGTACGAGGGCAGGGCTGAGAGGAAAGGGCCCGGGCCGAAGAAGACACATACTTTAAGGTTTGTTCATGCCAGGCGCAGTCAGCATACAAGTATTGAGAGAGCGGCCTCAGGCTGGGGAGCGTCTACTGGGGACTGGATTGGAAGAGCTGACAGTCGGGGGCTCATCTGGACAGCCAGGCCTTGCCCAGCTAGATACCAGAGTTCTGTGCTACCTCCGGAAGCTCCCCCCAACCCCCAATGTGTTTCCAATAGAGCTTAAAACTAACATGGCTGCTTTTGTTTACTTCCTCATTGGTATGCCAGCACCATGGATCATGCCAGCCACAGCAGCAGCGGCACCAGGACACTCATTACATAAACAGCAGCTGGAGAAGCAGGACCGGGGTCACTGCCTTGGTGACTTCCCGTAGAGCTCACAGAAACAATGCCGGGGGAGGGAGCTGCTCAAAACAGAAAAGCAACGCTCAAACTACTTTGAACAGCCTCCTCCAATCCCATAAATGACTTGCAAGAGGAACCCTAAGGGCACAGGTGCGAGAATGCGTCCGGCAGGCAGGCCCTTCTTCCCAGGACCTTAGCCCCCAAACTTTCACACAAGAGTTTGGAAGAGGGCTAGCGTCACAGGAGTCAGCTTGTGGGGATGGGTGGCCCCAGGCGGGGTGCGTGCGTGCGTGTGTGTGTTCGCGCGCGTTGAGTGTACTTGCCCGTATCTCATTTCTCCGGATCTCCACGTCGCACACCGAGTGTCCCTGATGCGCGCCGCTGTAGTAGCAGCAGTACTGGCACACGGCCACCTGCTCGGCCTCGCAGTGATACAGGCGGTAGGCGTTGTGCTGCGGGCAGCTCCAGGCCCGCACGTCGTCCGCCTCCACCAGGAGGTGCCCGCGGGCGGTGGAGGGCTGCTGCAGGTGCGTCTGCACGTGGGACTGGCAGCAGGGCGCCTCACACCGTAGGCAGACCTTCTGCGCCGGCAGCGGGGGGCCGCGGCGGCAGAACACGCAGTGCAGGGCGGTCGGCGGCTTCTCCACGTGCAGGGCGTTGAACTTCTCCACGATGTTGGTGAGCTTCAGGTTCTTCTCCAGGCCCGGCTTCTGGTTGTAGGCCTGGTTGCACTCCGGGCAGCGCACCAGGCCACTGTCCTTGGCCCAGGCCTCCCCGATGCAGCCCCGGCAGAAGTTATGTTTGCACGGCAGCTGCACGGGTTCCACGAAGACGTGCAGGCAGATGGGGCAGATGAGCTCCTCCTCAAAGCAGTTCTTCCAATTCTCCGCCATGGCGGCTGCGGGCAGGGGGCCCGGGGAGACCTCTCTGACTCCCCGAGCCTGGGGATCCGCCTGGTGCAGCCGGGAAGCCCCCGAGCCCGGAGCTCCGGTCCCCGCCGGCCCCGCCAGTCGCTCAGTCACCAGCGCCTTCCGCGTGCCCGCCCCCCAGAGGAGGGAGCCTGGGTCCTCGCGTCGCGCGCGCCGCCGGCTGCGTCTCCTCCTCCTGGCGAGCGCCTAGCGGGGGGCGGCGGGCTGCGCCAGGGCCGCGGCCGGGGCACCAGCCCTGGAGGGGAGCGCCGGGGTCCAAATTCCATACAACGGGCCGCCTCCCGGTCGGCGCGGCTACAGCGGCGGCCCGCGGCCTGCGCTCGGCCCCGCGGCTGACATCGGGGCGCGCCCCGCGGCGCACCGGGCTGGGGAGCCGCGCTCTTCCCTCGGCGGCGGCCGCGGCTCCCTCCGGGCTGGTCCGAGCCGCGCCTTCCTCGCCTGGCTCCCGGCCGAGGTCCGAGGGGCCCCGACGGCTAGTTCGGCCGCGCCGAGGCTGGCTGGAGCCGGAGCCGGCGAGCGGGGCGCACCGGCGGTCCCCGGGCCAGGGCGCGGGCGTCCCCCAGCGGGCCGGCCGGCTGCGGGGTGCGGGGCGCGGGCGGTCCGACTCCGGGGCGCTGCGTGCGCGCTGGGGCAGTCATTCAGATGAAATTCCAGTCCCCGGCCAGAGACACCAGCCCGCCTCTGCCTTCCTCCTCCCTTCACAAATAGAAACGGAAGGGGGAGGGAGAGAAGTGGAAAAAAAAAAAAAGGCGACCAGAGGGAGGGGGAAGCCCGGGAGGTGCTCCGGCCTGACCCCCTCGTCGCTACTTCTGCGCTCCCCGGGGCCCCGCGCAGGACGCCCCCGCCGCGGAGAGACCCCGCTCCCCGTCCCCGCGCTGGGCGGCCGCCTCGCCTGCGCCGGGGAAAACAAGGATTGATCAAACTAGAAAGGAATTTTTCTCAACTGCTAATGAACAGGAGGCTCGGCTCCCGGCCCTCCCCTCCCCCCGCCCGGCCCCCCCCCCCCCCCCCCCCACCCCCCCCCCCCCCCTTTCTTTTCTTCTCGGCCTCTGCTCCGGTCTGGAAGGCTCCGGGCTGCGGTCGCAGCCAGCCTGCGGCGGCGGGGCCGGGCCGAGCCAGCCGGGCCGGGTGCGTCCTCAGCGCCCAGCCATCTTGAGCTCCCGGCGGCGGCGGCGGGGCCGGGGGTCCGGGCGCGCGCTCGAGGGTCCTGTGGCTCGCTTCCCCCCTCCCTTTGGTGGGATTTTTTTTTTTTCCTCCAAGGGGAGGGCTAGTGGCCTCCAGCAAATTAGGAGAGAGAGAAGGAGGAAAATGCCAAGTCTTGATTTCTCTCCACCTCTGCTCCACCCATCCCGGTCCTTTCCAAAAAAATCTTTTAAAAAGATTAGAATTGGAAGAAGTCGGCAGAACGGCGAGCGCTTGCGGCCCCCAGCGCTGCCCGGGCGACGCGTCCGGGGCGGGCCCGCGCCCGTCGCTCGGTCCGTGGGTCCGTTTGTCCTCCCGCAGCTCCTCAAGTGAGGGGAGGGCGGGCACTCCGGGCAGGGTCTCCGCTGCGGCTGTCTCTTCAGAGCTTTATCCTCAGATCAAAAAAAAAAAAAAAAAAGAAAGAAAGAAAAAAGAAAGAAAGAAAGAAAAAGAAAAAAGGGGGAAAAAAGGAAGAAACCACCCCCCAGACCGAACACTCTCATCACAGCCACCTTCAGCCATCTTGCGTGTATTATTTCAAGAATAATCTGTTTAATAGAAATAGCTGCGTCTCTGGCCCCCTTCTCCGCATCCTGGGGTCCCGCCCCCTTTCAATAATAATCTCGATAATAAAAATGATCAGCAGGCCGGTTGGAGGCTGCTTTTTCCTGCTTCGGGTCTCCGGCTTTCTCTCCTCTAAGAAGGGGCACTGGGGGCTCGCGCTGGGGCCGGGGGTGCGGCCGCCGGGCCCCTCCACAGCGCAGGGAGGGAAGGGCGCTCCGGCCCCGGCCTGGGGCAGCACGGGCGGGGAGCCTCGGCCCGCGGGACCCACCGCGGGAGCGCACCGGGCGGGCACTCTGGTCTGTGGCCCCGGCTCGCAGCTGCCCCGCATACAATGGGCTGGAAGCAGAGTGAGGAGAGCAAGATGGGGGCGGGAGAAGGCAGGAGGATTGCGGCGCACAGGACTCGAGGAGACGGGTGATAGGAGAGCGGAGGGGGGCGGGGGTGTCCCCACATCAAGGCCGGTCCCGCTACTCGGAAAGGGGGCGGGGAGACGGAGGGGGAGGTGAGGAGAAAGCGGCAGGCGGTGCCTTTAATCAGCACCCGCTGGTTCAGCCCACCCGGTACTAGCGGAATAAACGGGGAGGGGGGTGGGGAGGGACGTACTTTCCGGAAGTGCTGTTACAGCTGCTTAGGTTTTTGGCCCCGCCCCTTTCCCCTGTCTGGAATTAGGGCTGTTCCTGAAGCGGCTTATGCTATTGGTCCCCACGGTGAGACTCCTCCTCTTCAAGGCGTGGCGAACCGTCGTGATCTCACGTGACTTGCACTAACTTCGGTACATTAAACATTGGGTGGTGAGGGAGGGGCTCGAGCCGAGCTTCTTAAAACGGCAATGATTCGGCCGCGGTGCCGGACCATTTTTTTCCTGGGCCTCTTCAGCCGTAGCTCTTTTTACTTGAGAGGAAAGAAGGGTTGTCAATCAGTCGGCTAAAGTGTCTAGAGGAATTGAGAAGGGAAATGCAAAGGTTCACCATGGAGCCGGATCTCTGCGATACTTTCCCTACATCTCTGAAGCTTAAAACTGCCAAGCTATTGATAAGGAAACTGACGCTTAAAGTACATATCCCTGGATTAGTTGGTCAGTTAGCAAATACACAGTATAACAAAGACCTCTGAAACCGGTGGCATTTTTCTAGGCCTAGGGAATTTCCTGGAAAATTACATTTTTTCATTTACCTAGAGGATAATTTCTGAGCGTAAGGCACACGCAAAGGCTCTAAGGCGACCCTTGAGCCCAGACCTGAATGTGCACCAAGAATCAAGCTAGTGACAGACAACCTGGGAGCAGTACTCTCATCAAAAGACAAAAACAAACGTACAAGCTTGAACGTGGGCAGGAAGAAGGCCTCATGGGAGGGAGAGAAACAAACAGGTAGGGACCAGTCACCATCACAGAAAGGAATTTGGACTCTAAGCTGATTGTGAGCCGCTGGGTTTGGTATATATTGGCAAGAGCCAACAAAACTCACTAGTGGGTTAGCTATGGGGCAGAGGGAAATCCACACAACAATAGAGGCTTCGAAAGGGACCAAGATGTGCTTACCATCCTATGTGTATCTTGCCAAGTATGTACATACGTGTTTATTTCCTCCATTATCTTGCACAGTGTTTTAGTTTGTGATGGAGGCAATTGAACCCAGAGCCTGGTGCATACTAGGAAAACTTTGGGCCAAGCTACACCCCCAAGCCATGCCTGTGTGTGCCGGTGTGTGTACACCTACAAACGCACCCACCCAGGCCTGTTGGCTGAGCTATCTTGCAAGCCCCAAGTCCTTTTTTAAAAGTATTAATTAAAACATATGTTTGTACATAGTTACGCTAACTAGTTTTATGTCAACTTGACATAAGCTAGAGCCATTTTGAAAGAGGGAAACTCCGTTGAGAAAATGCCCCCTCCAGACTGGCCCTCAGGCAAACCTGTGAGGCATTTTCTTGGCTGATGATGATATGGCAGGGCCCAGCTCAGAGCAGAGATGCCATCCCTGGGCTGGTGGTCCTGGGTTCTGTAAGGAAGCAGGCTGAGCACACCAGGAAGCAGCTCCCCTCCATGGCTTCTGCGTCTGTTCCTACTCCAAGTTCTTTCTTGAGTTTCTGTCTTGACTTCCCTGGATGATACACATGAAATAAACCCTTCCTTCCCCAAGCTGCTTTTGGTCAGGATGTTTCATTACAGCAACAGAAACCTGGACCAAGGCGATACTCATAGTGTCTAATATGATAACTCATGGACACATAGAGACGTGTAATGACCATCTTTTTCTGCTGCTGGGTGCGTTAAGCCCAGGGGTTCACTCACACTGGGATATCAGGTAAGTACACCATCACTGATCTATACTCACTCTTTTTTATAGGGGTGCAAGGGTGGGCAGGGCCTCATTAAGTTGCCCAGCCTGGCTTTAACCTTGATTTGTAGCCCAGCCTGGCCTTGAACTTGTAATCCTCCTGCCTCGACCTCCTGAAGAGTAAACAAGCTTGTGCCAGCAGGCCTGGCTTGAAATCATTTTGAAATGACTCCCAGAATGTGGGCCTCAACAAGAAACAATTTACTGAGAGGCCACTGAGTAAGAACAGGAGAATCAAGGAGCATTCTGTTTTCGTAGCAGCATTTTCTAAGTTACATGTGATCGGCTCAGAGAGCTAATGGCAACACTTGAGTAGGCGAATCTATGTACAGGCTCAGTGGGAAGTAAGTACTAGATGGATGAATGTCAGAGATTATTTTAAATTGTAGAACTAAGTTCCCAACCCAGTTCAGTGTGCTCTGAGTCCCTGATCCCTCGAGGACCGACAATGGCACAAGTCCTTAGTACTCTGCCGTCCTCCTTTGGGGGACAAGGGGACACATGAGGTAGTTCATGTCTGACTAAACAAAGATGGCTTCTAAGCCGTGTTTGCTAAAAGCAGGTGGACAGTGAATGGTGCATCTCATCAATGACCTCTGGAGAGTCAGTCTAAAGGATTCTTCTCATTTGGAAGACATTAGACTCTTCTGTTTCTTCTTCTTCTAACTTCTCAACTCAGTAATTCCCAAGCTGGAGATGTTGATAGTTCTGAGAGTCCAGCTCTCCACCCTCCTTGACTCCTAGGCCTTTCTTTCCTGGTGTGCCGATCTGAGTGAGTATCTCCAGACTGTCCAGGAGTGACCTCAAGCCTGTGGATCCACAGAGCTCACTGCCATGTTTCTTACAGGTGCCCTGAGCCCCCATGTTAGACACTAAGCTGCTCGTTCTTTCCCCATGCAGCTGGTTCCTGCTCCCATGTCCCCTCCTGCAGCTCCGGGGACAGGTAACCCCTTAAGCCATCCCCCAGCCACATACGAGAGACACAACCCAGCACTTCTACCTTTCACTACCCACCCGCTCAGTGAGCACCAGCTAGATTTTTCTCTTCAGGTTCAAATCACCACAAATATACCAGATTTCTACATGCCTTTTTGGTTGGTCAGTTGGTTGTTTTTTTTTTTTTTTTCCAAGACAGGATTTCTCTTGCTGTGTACAACAGGCTGGCTCTGAACCCAGAGATTTGCCTGCCTCTGCCTCCCCCTCCCAAGTACTGGGATTAAAGCTGTGTGCCACCACCTGGCTATTTTGTTTTTCTGAGACATTCTCTGTGTAGCCCTTGTCTGTCCTGGAACTCACTCTGTAGCCTGGCTGGTCTCTGCCTTCCAAGTGCTGGGATTAAAGGTGTGTACCACCACCCAGTAAAAATCAATCTTAAAAAAAAAAAAAAAAAGAATTAAAAACAAATAAAAGACTTGGCAGTCACCTGCTGTGACGAAAATTTGTGGTAACACTCAGAAGGTTGAGGTAAGAGGAACATTTGAACACACAGCTTGGAGACTAGCCCAGGCAACATAAGTCCCTGCCTTCCTATTACTCTTGCTGTCCGAACCAAATACCTGACAAAGCAGTTTAAAGAAGGGTTTAGCAGGGGGGTGGTGATGAAGGTCTTTAATCTTAGCACTTAGAGGCAGAGGCAAACATATCTCTGTGAGTTCCAAGCTAGCATGCTATACAAAGTAAGTTCCAGGACAGCCAGGGCTACTCAGAAAAACCCTGTCTCAACCCCTTGGCCCTCCCAACCAGGGAGGGTTTATTTTGGCTCACAGTGGATGCAGTCCACTGCAGTGAGGAAGCTATGGTAGCCGGAGGAGGCCACACTGCTCCCACAGTCAGGGAGCTGAATGTTCTATTTGGTTCTTTTTAGCCTAGGATGTGGCCCACGCGATGGAGCTGCCTACAGTTAGGTGGGTCTTGCCTTCTCAGACAATCTCCTTTTGATAACCCCTGACTGTCAGGCCTACAGGCTAACCTAACCTAGACAATCCCTACTGTGCGTGCCCAGGGCCTTGCCTTCCAGGTGAACCCAGATCCTGTCAAATTGACTGTTAACCAGGACAGAGCGCTTCTCAAAAACCAAACAAAGCAGGCAGAGTAGCACCCTCCTGTGATCCCGGCAAAGGGAAACTGAGCCAAGTGGATGCTGAGCCAAATTTCAGAATCTAGCTGGGGTAACCTAGATCTTGTCTCTAAATAAGATGAACAATAAATGTCAGATTGTCACTCCTCCGCTCAGGCTCTTCCGGTAGCTGCTCAGATAAAAATCCAAATCCAGGGTGTTACAACTGCCTTGAAGAACCTAAACAACCTAGCCTCTGTGTAACTAGCCAAGCACCTCATTCAGTTCCAGGCACCTGCTTCCCTGCGGTTCCTCAAACACGCTTGTGTCACAGTCTCATCGTTGCATGCTCTTCCCTTGCCTGACCCGTTCTCCTCCCAGAGGCTTCTATAGCTCACTTATTCCTGCCACAGAGACCTCTTCTTCAAATATCAGCTATGCCTCAGGCTTTCCCTGACCTATTTAAAATGCACCCCTCAGTCTCCTGATTTCTTCACACCATGTATCTCCACGAACATGTGCATTCTGTTTTTGTTTGTTTGCATGCTTGCTTGTTTGAGACGGGGCCTCATGTAGCCCAGACTGGCCTCAAACTCCTGATCCTATTTTCACTCCCAAGAGATGGGATTGTTGGCATGTAGTATGGCACCGGCCTGTGGCCTGTGTAATCTGCCTTTCAAAAACAGTGGGGCTTCCCAGCACTCCGGGAGGCGAGGCGGAGGCAGGGGGACCTCTGAGTTCAAGGCCAGCCTGGTCTACAAAGCGAGTTCAGGACAGCTAAGGCTACACAGAGAAGCCCTGCCTCAAAAACAAACAAACAAAAAATAATTGGGGCTGGAGACATGCCTCAGCAGTTGAGAACGCCTGTTGCTCTGCCGAGGCCCTTCAGTTCCCAGCACCCATGGGTGGCGCACAGCCAGCTATAACTCCAGTTCTAGGAAATCTGACGTCCTCTTCTGACCTCTGTGAGCACTAGGCACATATGTGATGCACATACAGAAAAACAGGCTAAGTGCCTATACACATCAAAATAAATAAAAGCCAAATATCTACTATCTAGACGATGTTTAGCTATATGTCTATGTCTATTTATCTACCCATATATGGTTTCAGCAGACTGGCCTGAATGCTTTAGCGGATGGCAAAGGCAGGCCAGATGTGCCTTTGATAGCAGCATTCGGGAGCCAGAGGCAGTCGGATTTCTTTGTTAGAAGCCAGCCTTGTCTACACAGGACACCTGGAGCAACGTAGCGATTCCCTGCTTAAAAAACAAACAACAAACAAACAAACAAGCAAACAGCAAATGCAGCCAGACAGCCTCAGGTATGCCCCCCAAAGTCCCTGCAAGAACTTAGTGATGCACCCATTGCAGATGAAGACACCGAGGCTCAGGCTAGTCGACCTAGCCCGTCACAGAGTCTCTCACTGTGCTTCCTTGCAGTGCCTGTCCTGTCTTACCCTCACTCCGGGCCTGTGTCCACTTCTTGGCATATAAAAATCCTGACATACAAACCGCTGATAATTTCCAGTAAAAAAAAAAAAAAAAAATTCTCCTGGGGCAGAGCAGTGATGGCTCAGCGGTAAAGAGTGCTTGCCGAGGACCTAAATTGCATGTAGGGGTGAATGCATGACCTAAGTTAGATGCCAGCTGGAACACGTGAAAGCCTAGCACAGCAGGCACGTGGAGGTCAGAGGGCAACTTGCAGGGTCCCCGAAATCAAATTCAGGTTGTCAGGCTTGGTGGCAACGGAGCCATGTTGCTGGCTCCCCCAGCAAAACAAACAAACAAAAACCAAAACAACAGGATCTCACCATGTAGGCTCTGGTGGCTGGCCTGGAATGCACTAGTAGACCAGGCTGACCTCAAATCTGCCTGCCTCTCCCTCCCAAGTTTTGGAATTAAAGGCATTCACAAATGTTACTGTGCTGGGTTGTTGACATGATTGCCCCCTAGCTCGTGTTCCCTGCCCTAAGGCCTCTGCTGAGACCGAGGGTGGGTGTGAGTGGGATGGGCAAGCCACAGACACAGTGGGTTGTCCTTGACCCCCCTGCTTCAAAAAGACTACCACCATAATTATAATCCCCTCAAAGTATCCTTCACCCCACATTGCTCAGCTATGCTCACTAAGAGTATCCAATAGCAATCAGGGGCTTTCTACCTTCTGTTTGCCCTTAACTCTCCCAGGCATCAACATATATATTAAATATATAATTAAGTAAACAATATATATTAACTAAATAATTAAATATATATTTAAATATTTGTGTGTGTGCTGGGCATGGTAGTGCATTTAATTCCAGCACTCAGAAGGAAGTTGAAGCAGTTGGATCTCTGTGAGTCTGAGGCTAGCCTGGCCTACATTGTGGGCTCAAGGCATAGCAAAACGATCTGGAGAAACCCTGTCTCAAAACAACCCCTCTCCAAAAATCATCCTAAATGTTTATGTGCACATGCACACACACACCACGGCGCCCATACGGAGGTGAGAGGATTACTTGGGGGTGTTAGTTCTCTCTTTCTACCATGTGGGTTGGGGGTATTCCAACTCAGGTCATCAGGCTTGGCAGCAGAAACATCTCGTTAGCCTCTCCTAGACTTCCTGAGTCAGCAGAGGACTGGCTCAGGTTCACTGTGTGCCCCAGAAGGGCTGCCCCTCCCAGACCACATCCTGACCTGCCTTTGTAGGCTGGGAACCCATCGCTTCGTCCTGCTCAGCAAATCACACCCTCATCCCACCGGCCCTCCCAGGCCTCCCTCTCTCTCAGTGCCTGCAGCTGCCTCAAAACCTGGCAGGCCCCGGGGCAGTCACTTCTAGCTTGCATTCCCTTGTGGTTGGGCCAGTTTGGCAAATCCCTTGGGCTCCTCAGGCCCACAGTACTGCAGCAGCAGCCCTCACCACAGGACCCAGAAGAGGCAGAATAGATGTCCACAGAAATGTCCAGGTCTTCCTAGGGGGGGATGTTTAAGACCACACGGCAGATCTCTGTCCTTAAGTCTTTAAATTGATGTTTCTGCCCTAGAGACCAGGTCTCCAGAAAGCCCTTGTCTTTCAGCACAACCTTGGCCTGATACTGTCTCCCACAGACCTCCCTGTTCTGTGCCCTTTGGGGCAAGATGGTCCCGTCCCTGACTCCTGAGCGTTCCTGGTCAGTTAGGTGAGGAGGGTGAATTGAGGAGGGGGGCATGACCTGGAATACTCTGGGCCTGTCAATTTGGCTTCAGACCCTCCCACTTGTTCTCTTGTCCTGTGCACTGTGGGGACCAAGGGTTCAGGCAGGACCTACTCCATTGCTCAGGTGCCAGCCGTTCCTAGAGTTCAGGAGGAGGTCACAGGGGCAAGATGGACACTGACTTCTTTCTTTGGAAGGCCCCCAGACAGTTAGAGGTCACAGAAAATGAGAAAGGAGCATTAAGAGCCTAGGTATGGGAGCTGAAATCCCCTCTGCCTCAAGACCATCTCAAGACCTGTCACTCGTCCTGGTGTAGTCCCCTGAGTGCTACCAGCCCATCCTGAAGATCAGGAGAAAGGCCCTGTCACTTGATAGGACAGAAAACTAGGCCTAGCAGGAAGGGAAAGAATGTGGAAGGCCCCAGGTGGTTTCAAGTGTTCCAAGAATCCTTCGAGAATGCTGCCACTGCCACACCTAGGCTGCTTCCTCCCTTCCCCCAGCACTGGCCTCAGTTGAAAAGGGGGCCCTCCAAAGGCAGATGCCATTGGGCAGCCCAGGGAAGGATGGCACACCACCATCTTTGCCTAGCTTGGGTGTTCCTAGAAGGATGAGCTGGCCTGTGTCGCCTGGTTCTGAGATTCCCAAACCTAAGCACAGCCCCAGGCCCTTGGAGAGGGGCTGAATTTAGATACCTGCTAGAATGGCTAGCTGTAAGGGAGAACAAAGACTCACAGAACTGGAGGGGAGAAATGTGCCTTTCTCACCTTTGGGCCCCTCTGGAACCAAGGGCAAAGTGCTTCTGATGAGAGTGTGCAGAAGAGGAGGCAACAGCCAGGGGTGTGCTGGTACATCATACTTGTAATTCTGGCACTTGGGAGGCCCAAGATGATGACTTCAAGGCTAGCTTGGGCTACAGGCTGAGACCCTCTCAAACAAACATACAAACAAGCTGGAAGTAGTACCACACGCCTTTAATCCCAGCAGATTAAAGGCAGAAACAGGCGGACCTCTGTGAGCTCAAGGCTATCCTGTCTTGAAAAACCAACCAACGAGCAGCAGCAGCAGCACCACCACCACCACCACCACCACCACCAACCAAAACCCAAAGAAGGAAGGAAAACAGAGAAGATGCCACCCACCTATTGCCCAGCCCCAACCTCCTTTGACCTTAGGAAAACAAGGTCTATAAAGGAGGGCTGTGTGTGTGTGTGTGTGTGTGTGTGTGTGTGTGTGTGTGTGTGTGTCTTAGTGGCAGAGTACCTGCTTAGCACCTGGGTACCCCTCAGGATCGTTCATTGCACTTCAATCCTAGCATGCCAGAAAGAAGCACACACCCAGACACGTCCGCAGATATGTTTAATGCACTTAGATTACACAGAGGAAGAGGGGCAAGTAGGAACAAAATCTAAGTGAGTCACTCAAAATTTCTTACAAAAGTCCTGAGCCAGCTGTAGCCTCAGGAACTGAGTCGCCACTGACATTAAAAACTAATATAAAAATGTACAAACGTCTGTTCATTGCAGCATTCAGATCTTTGTACAAAAGAAGGGGTCTCCGTACAGGGCTCCTGACTTGTAACAGGGACCCGGACACCTCACCTGACACCAAGACCATGGATGCCAGAGAGGGAAGACCAGGTTAAAAAAATACAGTTCAGGGAGTTTTCTGCTCATCTGCCCCATAGGGGCTCCGAACTTCAGGGTCTCCCTGCTCTCAATCTCAAAACTCAGTCCCAGGACCCAGCATCTGGAGTGCAGGGGTCCTAGCCCTTTTAGACTCCTTAAGGCCTCCACAGGCCCTTCGCAGCCTGTCACTCTTGGAAGAAGAGGGACACTGTGTCCCCAGCATGGAGCTAGGACCACCACCCTCTGCAGCCCACACAGGCCCTGGGAAGCTTTAGTTAGCAAGTCCGAGCCCTTTCCTTTCAGAAACCCTAGTCCTGTGGACCTGGAAGGTTGAAGGATGGGGAAAGGTTGGAGGAAGTCTGTGGAAGATGGGGGGAAGACCCCTAAGCCCCTCCCTGTGATGGGTCATCAGCCCCAGAGGGCTGCAGAGAGGGAAAGAGAAGCCCCACGGAGAGCGCCCATCACTTGTCACGGTAAGGTCAGTCTTGCTCCATCAGATGTTGGGGGCTCTTCTCTCCAGCCAGCAGCTTAATGGTGAACCTCTTCCCTGAGATCCCTTTGGAAGGAGGCCTGGTCAGATCAGGCTGAGACCAGCCCTGCTACTAGAGCCACTGCACTCTGAGGACTGACGGGGTCCTGGTCCCAGCAGGATTTTAGACATTCCTGAGGTTCCTGACAGGATGGGGGCAGGAGACACCTCAGGGCTGGTGGCTATCTGGAGCTTACCTGTCATTCCCTGCTCCCCAAAGCGGGGGCCACCAAGAAGCTGGGGACAACCATCATCTGCAAAGACCTTGCAGGCCTAGTGCAAGCTGTTGACCAGGAGTCTCACATGCTAAGGACAACACTTAGCTCATAGCATGCATTCTCAGCCACACACCAGGCAAATGGACGTAGGGCAGAATGCAAGCAGGGATCCCCTTAGGCAGGTCTCCAGGGAGAATTAGGGTCAAGATGGCAAGGAATGGAGGCAAAGTGTAAGCATCTCTTGGCCCATAAACGAGCTTTAAAGGTGGGCTTGGAAGTGTCCTTGTGGAAAAGTCAGGGCAGCATGGTGTGTGTTCCAGACAGGCTTGTATCTTGGCTGCTGAGGGCTGCAGCCAGCCTTTCTCATGCTCCAGATGGGTCTGCCTCCAAGTGCTGGCCTTGGAATTAACATCTTAGACCCGGATATGCAGAAAGGAGCAGATTGAGTCATTTTTTGAAAGGCTAATTTCTGCTTCTTCGAGACCCCAGCCAGGGCCTTCAAGGCCCCTGGAGGCAGCTCTTTGGCGGGACCAGCCTGCAGAAGGCTGTACACCTGTGGACCTCCTGGGGTACCCTGGTGGAGGCACACAGAGCTGGGGAGCTCTTGCAAGGTCCCTGACAGACAAAATGTCTTTCCTTTGGAGATATCTGAACTTAAAGAATGAACAAAGAACATCAGACCTAGAGTAGAAGGCAAGAGTGCAGGAAAGGGGCTTGCCAATCCCAGGTCAGATGTGGGAAGCAGCTCCCAAAGGTGACCAGAGATAGGGTGGCTCCTGGAAGGCAGGCAGATCTGTAGTTCTGGGTTTGAGAGAATGAGGCCCCCCAGAAGGAAAAGACAAGGATGAAAGATGAGTAAAAAAATAGATATAGGAAAAATGGAGGGCCAGAGAGCAGTGTCAGCAAAATCAAAGGGAGGGGCTGGGGAGAGGTTGATTTTTCATTTTTCATAAGCTAGACCCCTACAGCCCAAGTAGGCTATGATGGGGGGGTTATCAAAGAGCTGAAGGCCCTGGGTAGCAGGATGGGGAGGCTATGGGCTTCACCCTCTCCTCGGCAGGCATGGTTGGGTAGAAAAAGACTGGAAGACATAGCTAGGGCCACCTCGTCCCTGAGTGCTAAAGTCTCCAGAGCCTTGTACAAGTCTGATTCACTTGGAAGGCAGCGGCACCCCTTCCAGGTCACAGCAAATCTGAACCCAACACTGCATGGGTGTGTGTCAGCTGCTCCCGGGCTCCTTCCAGGGCCCAGAGCTGACAGGCAGCACCAAGCACTTCTCAGGCAGAGCTCCCAGACTCCTGTCTAAGGGAATGGTGAAGTTCATCAAGGAAGAAGTCCTGTTTAAAAATCACTATATACACGGCTTCTGGACCGTCTTTGCTGAGCAATAAAAATACCATCCGGTTTCCAACATACTAAGGAAGGAAAAAGTAATCGTGACCAGAGCCATCGTTCCACAGGCTGGAGCAGCCTGACTGAGCAAAAGCTGAGGTTGAACCAGGCAGTGCATCCTCAAGTGTGCTCTGTACCCCAGGCTGTGTGGCGGTGCCTCTCCCAGGAGCACACCAGTTAACCCTGTGGCAGCAGTGGGCGGGTGAGGAGGGTTTGCAGGTGCAGCCTCACTCCATCACTGGCATGAAGGACAGGGGCCTGGTCACATGGGCTTGGCAGCTGGCAGTGAGGCCCATGAGCCGGAGGTGAGGCGGGGCCTGCGGTGGGTGTGGCACTCTGCAGTCACCCTCACTCTTGTCCTTTTATTCGTGGGAGTCTCCTCACAAGCTGTCACACTGAAATCACTGGGCACAACTGAGCTCCTCTCGGCCCCTGCAGGGCCCAGGCTAGTGCAGTGGACTGTCAAACACCACGTCAGGGAGGATGGACACTTTGAGCTTCTTTTCGGGCCAGCTGTACTCTTTGGGAAGTTTAAACTGTGGAGGGAGCAAGCACAGAATGGTTAGCTGCCGCCTTCCAGGACAGTGCCCAGAGAGAGCAGCACACTGGCCCAGACTCTGTCCCTAGGCTGCTGGGGACCTCTCAAATCCTAGACCCAGGGCATGTGCGTGTGTGTGTGTGCGTGTGTGTGCCTGCCAGTGTGTGTGGCTCATCCAGTTGCTCCCTTCCTCTTGCACTGCCAGTAACTCATCAGGTTGGAGAAGGCATGCCCTCTAGTTCTTGGACTGTGTAGACTGCCCTCCTGCTCATTTCCTTGGTTCTGCCTCCAGCCACAAGCATGTAAGGAATCTGCTCTCTGAGGCCCTGGGGCTGGAGGATGGGGGACCAGGAGGGAGTAGACATTACAGGGAAGAGGCCTGTCACTGTCATTGACTCTCTTTCTGAGGCTAGTGTGGGAGAGTCTGGAACCATAGATTTGTCAAAGGGTCCACAAGGAAGGAGGCTGTTCAGCCCCAAATCAGATCCCAAACAGTGCGGTACCGGGATAGGAAGTACAGGATGAAGGAGGTTTGAGTATTCTCGGAAGAAGAAATTCTCTGCTACTTGCTCCCCCTTCCCCCTGCTTCCCAGGGTTCTTTGTCTAGTGGTTCCAGAGGAGAGCCAAGGTCTTCCAAGTTCTTTCTAGTTAGAAATCAATGATGTTTTATTTCTCTCCCTTACCTGGCTCTTCTGCTTGGGAGAGGGGTTGCGGCTGGCTTCTTATTCCTTCTGTGTTCTAGAACCTTGCCTGTGGCCTAGCACACAGCTGGTGCTCAATCAATTCTCACTGACTTGGGGTTAGTGCAGGAGCTCTGATAACTCCTGTTGTCTCGGGGCTAGGCTGCAAGTCGGGGCCAGGGAGAGGAGGAAAGAATCATGTTCCAGCCTGCCTGGAGAGCTGGAGGGAAACAGACTGACACTTCCTGCCTGGCTCCCTTTGCCCTCCCTCTCTTGGGGAGCTCTAGACCCAGGACAAAGTGGAGGCTGGGGCAGGGTGTGGGGATAGCCTCTGGACAGGAAAGGAAAAAAAGAAATCATTTTTAGTGACCTACTTTCCTACGCTCCCCTTGGCTCCTGTCTCTCTTGCCTGGACTATCCCCCTCCCGCCCACTCAACACCCAAGCTCAAAGCAGCAGCTTGGCATAATGCCATTGCAGTGTGACAAGACCTCTCCGGAAGCACTTCTGGGCAGCTGGCTTTGGCCTGACTGAATGGGGGAGCTAGGCCTCTGAGGCAGTGACTTGTAGGGGTGACTGGCTGGCACAGATCATGTGCTTGATAACCTTGAAATATGCAAATGAGTGAATTGATCAAGCCGGATCCCTGGCATGGGGGCAGCTAAGACATGGCTCTATTGGGAGCTAGATACGAGCTCTGAGGAGTACCCTGAGTCTTTTTCCTCAACTTCTTAAACAGCAGGGCTTGTGCTGCCCTGGGAGAGCCTGGAGGCTACTGCCTGGCCCCTGGGAGGTAAGGGAGCTCTCTTTGCCTCAAGCACATTAGGGCAGAGGGAGGGAAGGGTCAGTCTCTGCCACAGGCAGGGGAGGGCCAGAAGTTTCTTCAGAGGCCTGGGAAGCTTGCTAACGTCCCACTATCCCATGGAACACTGGGGCCAGGAAGGCTTGCCTGCCTGCTGCCTGGGTGCTGTTACAGGAGGCAAGAGAAGGGAAAGGGACTTTCCAGGATGAGGTAAGTTCCTGTAAATGAGGAGGCCAGGAACAAGGAAGAAAAACAAAAGGGATTATGGACTCCATTCCTGTACCCCAGAGAAGGAGCCAAGGGGAGGCCTCACCCCACCTGGCCTGCCTTTCTCAGGCTCTGAGCTAGCCAGGAAGAGGCTGAGAGAGGCAAGCTCTGGCTGAAGAAGGAAGGAGTGTGGCTCTTGGGTGGCCCAAGGCAAGAGCAGGAGTCCCTTCTGCCCGCTAGAACTCCCCAGTGGAATGTTCTCTGGCAGCAGACATGAGCTTTCTGTTCAGAACCTGCCAGGGAACGGCAGGGGCTGGGGAGAACTCTAGCCTGAAGGCCCTGGCTGCTGCTTCAATGAGGTTCACAAGAGCTGGCAATTCAGACAGTCTGCTGGGTGTCCTCACAAGGGTGGGGGCGGGGCAGGAGTGGTTTGGGAAACAGAAGAAAAATAAGTCATTTAATGTTCTCAGGGGCTCCTCTCCAGATTATCCCTGTTCTTCAGAAAAGAGCCCACAGACGTGTGAATACGTGCATACACGTGCTCCTACACACACACACACACACACACAGGTGTACAAATATACACAGGCCCACATTCTTCAGCCCGGCCCCTCTGCGACTGAGAAATCAAGCAGGCTTACTTCTGCTGGAGAAGTCAGATCTTCTAAGTCCTCCAACATCTTTTCTACAAACTCTTCTGTCAACAGAATCTGGGAAAGAAAGCAAAAGGTGGGTTTTTATTTAAAAAAATAAAATAAAATTATACACACACACACACACACACACACACACACACACACACATGTCTTTTTGCCATCTGCCAAGCTAGGGATGTTTCTTTTTTTTTTTTTTTTTAAAGATTTATTATTTATTCAGTGTTCTGCCTGCATGTGTGCCTCAGGACAGCAGAGGGCATTAGATTTTACTACAGATGGTTGTGAGCCACCATGTGGTTGCTGGGAATTGAACTCAGGACCTTTGGAAGAGCAACCAGTGCTCTTAATCTCTGAGCCATCCCTCCAGCCCCAGGATGTTTCTTTGAGCTATGGAGAAGGGAGGAACCATTGATTGGCTCTAGGGACAGAGGGCAGTACTTATTGCTTGGTGGGGTGAGGCGGAACTGTACACTCTCAATGCTTCTCACCATCCCCTGCTTGTTTTTTATTTGTTTGTTTTCAAGATAAGGTTTCACTGTGTAGCCTTGGCTGTCCTGGACTCTCTTTGCAGACCATGCTGGCCTTGAATTCACAGAGATCCGCCTGCCTCTGCCTCACTGAGTGCTGGGATCACAGGCGTGCGCCACCATGCCCGGCTCACCACCACCTACTTGTAAGACTAGAGAAGGTCAGAGAGGTGGGGCGGGGTCACTGGAGAAAGGAATGACCTCTGGAAGGTGGGCAGTGCTGGCCTCGGAAGGGAGCTGGAAGCCCACCTCTTTGAGATGTCTGGTCTTCTAGAAGCTGCAGGGCTACAGAGAGGGACAGGAAAGCCAAAGGCCATGGGAGAGCTCTTGCCAAGGTTCTTGCTTGATCAGGCTCACATGTCCCCATCCCCTCTTCCCAGCCATGCAGGACTGTTTGACTCGGGAATGCAAATCCTGTTTGGGACTTAGTTGCACCCCACTGGAGGAGCACAAGCTTAACACGTGGAAAGTCCTGGGTCCCATCCTTACCCCTGGGGGAGGGGGAGAGCAGGTAACAACCAGGAAAAAAAAATCTGAGCTAGAGAACTTGGAGGATGAGAGTGCCTGTGTCTTCACGGAGGGGCACGGGGCTCTCAGCTCCCCTCTCCAGCCTCTCCAGCCGCAGGGTCATCTCTCGGACTATCCCTGCAGGCCCCAGTCGGCAGCCATGCTCTTCTAGGCTGGAGACACCTCTTCTCTGGGTCTTCCCCCCCCCCCCCCCGGCTCTGCTCTTCTGTTCTGATGCCTGTTACCCACAGGCTTTGGTGTCCCAGACCATCTAGCCCCACTGTTTGGCTGGAATCCTCACCTTCCTTATGCCCTCGGCAAGTTTTCTCAGCCAGTGGAAAGGTCCACAGCAACTCAGAGCCCTGTCAAGCCACTTTCTCAGCTGCTGGCTCTCCCAGGCAGCTGAGCTGGCCAGGCTCCTCCACACTCTGCTTGCGGATCCTGGCCCTTCCTAATCCATCCTCCCCGCCTTTACCCACAGGGCCTCTCCACTAGTGTGGGGCAGACTCGGCAGAGCACAGGAGGAGGACAGCAAGAAGGTGCAAACCAAAGTGAGGGAAACTCTTCCCTTCAGAAGGTTGGGAATCAAAAACTTGAGAAAACAGCATTAAATCTCCCTTGGGAGTTGCTCACTCTGTAAGAGCAGAAGTTTCCAAGAGATAAAGTGAAGTGTCAAAGGAAGATGCAGAGCAAGGAGAGGCAAAGGGGCTTGCAAGATGGATGGGAAGCTGATGGCATGGTGGTGACAAGCGAGAAGGAAAACCTCTGACGTACCACACACCATGCTGACTCTTCCCACCTTCTCTCTTTCCAGATGGGGAAACTGAGGCACAGGGAGGTTATAGCACCTACCCTATGGGGCCAAGGTAAGATCTTATCCCACTCGTCATGTCTTGGCCTGAAACTTGATGCCTTAGACACTGAGGTGGAGGACACTGACTCATATATTCATTCTTTTAGGACAAGCAAGCCTACTTCCCACTCAGCCAGCAGCTCCCTAGAGGAACAGGACCCGCCTTCCCCAAACAGGAGCAAACAGCTCTGACCAGGAATGAGGGAGACAAGGAGGGAGGAAGGGAGAGCACTAGCAGGAGAGAGCGCCAGCAGCGTCCAGGGGAGCGTCCACCCAAGGTACTCATTCCTTTTCCTCCTGCAAGATCCCCAGAGGGGGTTGGCTGGCTCTTTCCAGTCTGTCTGGTGCTTTCTGGTCCTCAGCCACATCCAGTCACAACTAGCCTTCCTCCTCTCATCCCATCGGCCCCCTCCTCCAAGCTGAGTCTCTCCACTGCTTATCACCGGTCCAGCTTGAGTAATATAAAGTCACATTCATATTTTTGGCATTTCTGGGGCTTGTTGCCATCTCTGAAAAGGCTAGCACAAACACAAGCATACCTCAAACCCAGTTATATTACAATGACTCCAGTCCTGGCCAGGCGGGGCTCCTTTTTAACCCACAATAATCTGGAGGGAGGGGCTTTACGAGAGAATGGTAAATAGGTCTGGGACTTTAGGGCTGGAGTAAGATGCGGTGGGGGAGGGCTTCCAAGGTCAGCGGCCACCCAAGGACACTCCCAAGGGTGTTTTTCTACAACAGGAAAGGTGAGGCCACCAACAGTCAGGTCCTAAGCCAGGCCTTCTGTCAAAGGTCTGGAACTGATGAGTTATGGAGGCTTTCAGCAGAGCTGCCACCAAACATGGCACCATCTGTGTGTGGACTTCATTTTGTACTCTGCTGGGGGAGGGGGTGACAAGACCCTAAAATGGGGACAAATGTTAGCTGTTCTTTCATTTTCACTTTTGATGATTTGCTGGTTTCTGCTAGAAACCACATTGTTTTAAAAAGAATTAAAGGGGAAAAATTATACATGAGATCCACATAATATTAAGGGTGACATTCTCTGCGGAGAAACACAACAGACTGTCATAGCTCCAGGCACCTGATTTAATTTCCTTTGGGAATTAAACCTTAGAAGCCTGGACTGAACAAACAGGCCCTGTTCTTTGTATATTTCAGAGCTGGAGCTGAGAATGTTAACAGATCTTATCAACAGGATACTGGAGATAGACAGCTCTGATGGAGTAGCTCCTGGGAGTGCTCACTGGGAACAGACTCGCCGTTGTGATGCCACTGTGGGAAAGGCCTGTGCGGGTCTAGGGCTTAGAGCTCCCTGTCCCCTTAGAGTGGCCAGCCTCTGCCACAGTAATAATAGGAACGTGGAGGACCGCAACAGCGAAAATGGCCAATCACAATCAGCACTAAGCGCTGCCCGGTTCTCTTCGCTGAGTCCTGTGACGGGCTCGCAAGGGTGACAACCCCAGTTCTCACTGTGCAGATGACTGGGTGCTGAGGACAGGGCCTGCCTAGTGGGGATGGCACAGGCTCTTTTCCTATTTGGGGAAGGTGTGCCAACTCTAAAGGTGTGCATACTCAGGGCTAACCTTTTCTGATGGGGGAGATGATGGTAGCGTTTACCAGTGGCCCGGGAGAACAGCACCCTCAACCTCGCCAGGAGTCTATCTTCTCATTTCAACAGGGCTGGAGCCTGAGTATCACAAACACACAGCTGCTCACAACAAACAAAAGAAGCATGCTGGCTGACTGAAAAGGAAGGCATGCTATGTACTGCTTCAATGTTTTGAGGCAGAGCATCTCCAGTTAGTCCTGGCTGTTCTGGAACTTCCACTGTCAGCCAGGCTGGTCTCAAATTCACAGAGCTCTGCTTGTCTCTGCCTCCCAAGCCATTGGGATTAAAGGCCTGCACCACCACACCTCACTCTGAACTCACACATTTTAACAGTTCCTCTAGCCCAGAAAAAGAGTGGCAGATATACTGACTAATCATCACATTGATCACTGCATGCCACTATGCTTGCATGCACTAAGAACTGGGACAAAACGCTGAGGTTCATGTACAAATAGCCATGGAGGAAGACACCCTCTCGTTGGAGAGGAAGAGCCCCTGGTCCAACGTGAGCAACACGTTCCCCTGGAGGGCTCTGGAGAACATGGCAATGCTGGGCTACATGCTCTCCAGAACAGTACACCCCAGGCAATGCAAAACACCTGCATTTTCACCGGGTGCCCCCAAGAGAGGAAGAGGCCCAGAGGAGGAGGACCTAGATAGGGTACACAACAGTTGGTGGCTGCAGCTCTACCCCTGCTCAACTGACTGAGGACACCGTCAGCTAGAGAAGGTTGAGTCCAGGCTTGTGGCTCACTCCAGTGGGCTCACGTCACAGGACGAGCACAGCGCAGCCGAACAACCTGGCTCATTGGTGGTAAGAAAGGACTGTCAACAACCTCTCAATTCTCCAGGCTCCAGCAAGTTCCAGAAAGGAACCTGAAAAGTGATCTTTTGTTGGTGCCTGCCCTGGGCAGGCCCGGCTGCGCTGCAGGCAGGGGCTGGACTGCTACAGGGCTGACACTCATTCCAAGGTCTGCGGTCACCAGATTTCTGAGTGGCTGACAGTGCCCATTCCTTCCCCTCGGTATGATGACAATCCACACTTTGTCTTGGGCCTTGTTTGCTCCTTGTGTTGACACGTTGTTCTGCTTCCCAGCAAGTTTGGCTTTCTTTCCCTCCCTTTCCTTTTCTGCAGGAAGGAAATGTGCTCTCTACAGAGGCAGGGCCTAGGGCCTGCCAAGGCCCAGCTCTGGCACCCATGATCGCAGTGGGGCAGGGACTAGAAGGACTCCTGCCTGCTGTTCCCCTTTCCTCCAGCACAGGCAGACAAAGGCCAGAAGACAGTCTGCAGACACTCCCATGCTGGGAGGGCCAGAGGCATGAGCTTGTGAGCAGTGAGGGCACTCACTCATTTCCTGTTCTGGGTGGGTGGTGAGAAGTTGGCTTTGGTGGCCAGAAATAGGGTCAGACTCCTGCTCTGTCGACACAGCAGGGAATTTCAGAAACAGGACTGGACCATGAGGTCTTGAGACAGCCCAAGCCAAGGTGTCCAAAGGAGGCAGGTATAGCCTACAGGTCCACCAGTGGGAGAAAGGAAGTGCCAGGGCCTGGGCTAGGGGCTCTCAGGTCGCCTTTTACACAACATCCAAAGGGGTGCATGGGGACAGAAGAACGCAGGGCCTTGGCTAAAGGAATCTGGGGAGCCTGTTCCTGGGCTGAGGCAGAGTTCAGCAGAGGTTCCCCACTCAGAACAGCTGTGACGTGTCTTCTCCCAAGTCAGGGCCTCCTATTGGGCTAGGGAGTGGCTGGGACTACGGGCGCCACCTGGGTGAGCTGTCAGACACCACACAGCTGAGAAAGCATTGCAGGGCCTAAAAAAAATAATCTCATGTTTGGTCATATGACCTCTCTGTGACCTCTGGGACTGAAGCTTCTCTCCTTCAGATTGCCCTGGCTAAGAACTGATGACAGAACTGACTGGGCTCTGGGTGGGGCTCTGCTTGCAAGACTGACAGCTCAGGGTCAACAGGCCTTAGGAAAAAGCACCCACAGCTCCCAGCTCCCAGTGAAGGGAGAGAACGTTGGCAGGCCTGTTCCAGGGTCTGTAGCTCTGTACTTACAGGCTCTATGATCTTAACAGTGACACAAAGCAGGTGGATGAGGCCAGTCTCTGCTCTGGAGCAGCCCCTAATGTTCGAGTTTCCACCTGCCTTCCTCCTCAGTGCCTTGCTTCCTGACTCCCCCACAGCTGGGTGCTCCTGAAGTGGTGGGAAGCAGGGGACCAGGTGGCAGCCCAGGATGACGTAGGTGTGGAAGCTTGTCTGAGGCCATTCCACCAGCTCTGGAAAAAGGGCTCAAGGGCTCTGGCTCCCTAACCTTCCCCTTTTCCTTTCAGTCTTCCTTTCCCAGCTCAGGGAGGGTGGATGCTTTTCCTTGCCTTTCCCTAAGAGATAAGCAGCCTGGGCTGGCAGCCAGAACAAGGTGCCAGGGCTGGGAGTGAGTGCTTCTAAGGCTGCTGAAGGCTGATGCAAGACAGTCTCCCTGGCCCTCTCACTTCAGCTGTGACTCACACGGGCTGGTTCAAGCAGCAGCTAAAGGACAGAAGGCTGTGTCTCTCCGCATCCTATGCCTGCTGCATTCAGCTGCCTCCTGCTCAAGGAGGCACCCCAGACCCAGGAATGCCAGGAGCTTGTAAAAAGCAGGCGCAGGTCTCTGCGTGTTGAGTTCTCCCTCCAAACAGGCCTGGGCCCCTCGGCATAGTGAGGCTTGATCTGTGACTTTGAGTGGATCCCCAGGTTTCAGGAGTCCTATAGACTCCTGGGGAGACAGTTGGCCCTTGAGAGGCAACCTAGAGTCCCACAAGTCATTACAAGCCAAGTTCCCACAAGCCTGGGAACTGCCTGTGACCACAGAGGTAAGACCCTAAAGGGAAAGTCAGGCTAGCGGTCAGAGGCAGAAAACGCTGATGCTCTCAGGAGGGGAGGACGGCTGATGTGGGTGTTGGCTTCACTGCTGAGAACCCAGCTGGCTGGGGCAGGTCAGATGGAGAGTTTCCCAGGGCTCCCTGCAAAGAGCCTGAGAAACCCCTTGGTGATCAAGGGTGCGTGCCTGGAGGGCGGGATCTGAGCCAGCCTTCCCAGGGCTCTCCTGAGGGCCAGCCCATGGTGGACCACACTAATGAGCCCATAACAGGCCTTTGATTAAGCAGCTCCTAGCACAGCAACTTGATTGAAACATGCCGAGGCCAGCTACTTGTTCCCACTGCTCCCTGGTTCCCCAGGCAACAGCCCATGGGAGGGGACCCAAGTGCTGGGAGTCGGCAAGTGCTGAAGGTCCCAACTCATTGAGGGTGTGTGTGTGTGTGTGTGTGTGTGTGTGTGTGTGTGTGTGTGTGTTTGGGAGGGGTAGTGCCAACAGTGGGAACACAAACAGGGGATTAGGAACTTGGTAATTGGGTAGGGTGCAAGAGACTTCCTTCCAAAAGACTGAGGGGCTGCCAGACAGCTGCTGGATCTTCTGGGGGCCCAGGTTTCTGAGCAGCTGAAAATCAGAGATGCTGACCATCCCAGCCCTTTCACAGGAAGATGTCCTAAAAAGAATGAAAGAAAGAAAGAAAGAAAGAAAGAAAGAAAGAAAGAAAGAAAGAAAGAA